>NW_024424897.1:194633-245327 GCF_017311325.1 Ursus maritimus
TCGCGTCAGGTGCTTGTCCGCGGTGTGAGGAGGGACTGTGTGCCCACGGTGCTGTGCTCACCCACGGCGGGTGCTTGTCACGTACGTGAGGAGGGACTGTGTGCCCGCGGTGCTGTGCTCACTCGCGGCGGGTGCTTGTCCGCGGTGTGAGGAGGGACTGTGTGCCCGCGGTGCTGTGCTCACCCACGGCGGGTGCTTGTCACGTACGTGAGGAGGGACTGTGTGCCTGCGGTGCTGTGCTCACTCGCGGCGGGTGCTTGTCTGCGGTGTGAGGAGGGACTGTGTGCCCGCGGTGCTGTGCTTACCTGCGGTGGGTGCTTGTCCACTCTGTGAAGGTGGCTCGCGGGCCTGTGTCCTGGGCCTTCCTGTGTCTGGTCTCCTTCATGTGACTCATCTGGTCATCACAGGGTGGTGCCTGTGTGTGGTTTTAAATTCTCTTCCCTGATGCCTGATGAGGTTGCAGGTGGATATTTGGATATTTTCTTCACGTACTGCCCGCTCATGTCTCTTGTCCATTTTTTATGACGTTGCCTCTGTTTCTTCAGTAAGGAGATAATTAGATGTGTGGGATACAAGTCCTTCATTGAATGTATGAATTACAAAGAGCTTCTCCCGCTGTGTGGCTTTAGTTTTTATTCTTTTTTTTTTTAATTTTGTTTGTTTATTTCTTACTTATTTACTAGTAATCTCTATATCCAATGTGGGGCTCAAACTCACAACCCCGAGATTAAGAGTCCCAGGTTCTTTTTATTTTTAAATAGTGTTTTGGATGAATAGAAGTTTCTAATTTACTGCAGTCCTGTTTATCAGTCTTTTCCTTATTGTTAGTGCTTTTTTCCCCAGTTGTGAAATTTTTGTTTACCTCACTCTCACGAAGATGTTTTTCTATATCATTCTCTAGAAGCTTTATTGTTACTTTCCACATTCAGACCTACAGTCAGTCTGGAAATTCCTTCTATCTGCGTGTGGGGTAGAGGTCCTGAATGACTCCTTCCCGTGGGGATTTCCAGTGGTTGTAGCCTTGTTGATTGGAAGAACGGCCCTTGCTCATAGCTTTCTGAGCTGTCTGTAGTCCAGGGCTGATGTGTGTAGGGCCTGTTGATGGCCTCTGTGTCCTGTCCGTTTGGGCTGTTGGTCTGTCCCTCATTTGCCACATGCAGCTTTACAGAACACGGTGTAGTTTAATTCTGGAAGTCCTCTTGTTCGTCCACTTCCATATTTTTGGCTATTTTTTTTTTAAATCTTTTTGCTTTGTGGCAGCTGGGTGGCTCAGTCAGTTAAGCGTCCGACTCTATCTCAGCTCAGGTCTTTTTTATTTAAATTCTAGTTAGTTGACATACAGTTCAGTATTGGTTTCAGGAGGAGAATTCAGTGGTTCTTCACTTACATACAACACTCAGTGCTCATCGTAACAAGTGCCCTCCTTAATCCCCATCCCCCATCTGTCCCATCCCCCACTCACCTCCCTCCGTCGACCCTCCGTATGTTCTTTATAGTTAAGAATCTCTCATGATTTGCTTCTCTCTCTGTTTCTCTCTCTCTTTTTCTCCCTCCTGTATGTTCATTCACTTGTTTTGTATCTTAAATTTCACATGAGTGAAATCATACGGTATTTGTCTTCCTCTGACTTATTTCACTTAGCATCATACACTCTAGCTCCATGCGCGCTGTTGCAAATGGCTTTTGTTCTTTCTGATGGCTGAGTCATATTCCACTGTGTGTGTGTACACACCACATCTTCTTTATCCGTTCATCTGGCAGTGGACATCTGGGCTCTTTCCATAGTTGGCTATTGTTGATAATGCTGCTAAAACATTGGGGTTCATGTACACCTTCGAATGTGTATTTTTGTACCCTTTGGGTAAATAGCTAGTAGTGCAATGGCTGGATTGTAGGGTAGTTCTATTTTTAGCTTTTTGAGGATCTGCCATACTGTTCTCCAGAGTGTCTGCACCAGTTTGCATTCCCACCAACAGTGCACGAGGGTTCCCCTTTCTCCGCATCCTTGCCAACATCTATCATTTCCTGAGTTGTTGATTTTAGCCGTTCTGACTGGTGTGAGGCGGTATCTCATTGTGGTTTTGATCTGTATCTCTGAGGATGAGTGATGTTGGGCATCTTTTCATGTGTCTGTTGGCCGTCTGGATGTCTTCTTTGGAGAAACGCCTATTCATGTCTTCTGCCCATTTCTTAACTGGATTATTTGGTTTTTGGGTGTTGAGTTTAATAGGTTCTTTATAGGTTTTGTATACTAACCCTTTATCAGATATGTTGTTTGCAAATATCTTCTCTCATTCTCTAGGCTGCCTTTTAGTTTTGTTGATTGTTTCCTTTGCTGTGCGGAAGCTTTTTATCCTGATGAAGTCCCAGTAGTTCATTTTTGCTTTTGTTTCCCTTGTCCCTAGCAGTGTGTCTAGTAAGAAATTGCTACAGCTGATATCAAAGAGGTTGCTGCCTGTGTTCTCTAAGATTTGGATGGATTCCTGTCTCACATTTAGGTCTTTCATCCATTTTGAATTTATTTTTGTGTATGGTGTAAGAAAATGGTCCAGTTTCATTCCTCTGCATATTGCTGTCCGGTTTTCCCAACACCATTTGTTGAAGAGACTAGACTGTCTTTTTTCCATTGGAAAAAGTTAGTTGCCCATAGAGTTGAGGGTCCATTTCTCAGTTTTCTATCTGTTCCATTGATCTATGTGTCTGTTTTTGTGCCAGGACCATGCCGTCTTGATGATTACAACTTTGTAACATAACTTGAAGTCTGGAATCATGATGCCTCCAGCTTTGCTCCCTCCGCCCCCGGCAGGATTGCTTGGCCATTTGGGGTCTTTTATGGTTTCACACAAATTTTAGGGTTGTTTGTTCGAGCTTTGTAAAAAACACTGGTGTTATTTTGATAGGGATTGCATTTGATGTGTAGGTTGCTTTGGGTAGTATGGATATTTTCATAATATTTGTTCTTCCAGTCCATGAGTATGGAGTGTTTTTCCATTTCTTTATGTCCTCTTCAATTTCTTTCATAAGTATTGTATAGTTTTCAGAGTACAGATCTTTTACCTATTTGGTTAGGTTTATTCCTGGGTATCTTAGGGTTTTTGGTACAATTGTAAATGGGATCAATTCCTTGATTTCGGTTTCTCTTCATTATTGATAATATAGAAATTGCAACAGATTTCTGTTCATTGATTTTATATCCTGCGTGTATCAGTTCTAGCAATTTTTTGGTAGATTCTTAGGGGTTTTCCACACAGAGTATCATGTCATCTGCAAAGGCTGAGAGTTTGACTTCTTTGCCTGTTTGGATGCCTTTTCTTTTTGTGTCTGATTGCTGAGGCCAGGACTTCCAGTATGTGTGGAATAGTAATGGTGAGAGTGGACGTCCCTGTCTTGTTCCTGACCGTGGGGAAAAGCTCAGTTTTTCCCCGTTGAGGATGATATTAGTGTGGGTCTTTCATCTATAGCTTTTATGATGTTGAGCTGTGTTCCCTCTATCCCTACTTTGTTGAGGGTTTTTATCAAGAGTGGATGCCGTATTTTTGTCAAATGCTTTTTCTGCATCTATCGAGAGGATCATATGGTTCTCACCCTTTCTTTTCTTAGTGTGCTGTATTACACTGATTTACAGATGATGAACCACCCCTGAAGCCCAGGATACATCCCACTTGGTCGTGGTGAATAATTCTTTCAACGTACTGTTGAATTTGATTTGCTGGTATTTTATTGAGAATGTTTTCATCCATATTCATTAAGGTTATCAGCCTGTAAGTCTTCTTTTTACTGGAGTCTTTGTGTGGTTTTGGTATCAAGGCAATGCTATCCTCATAGAAAGAGTTTGGGAGTTTTCTTTCCATTTCTATTTTTTGGAACAGTTTGAGAAGAATAGGTGTTAATTCTTCTTTGAATGTCTGATGGAATTCTGCTGGGAAGCCTTCTGGCCCTGGATTTTGTTAGTTGGGAGATTTTTGATTTGAGTTTGCTCAAATTCTCTCTCTCCTCCTGTTTCAGTTGAGGTAGTTTCTATGTTTCTAGGAATGCATCCATTTCTTCCAGATTGCCCAGTTTGTTGGTATATACTTGCTCATAATATTCTCTTATAATTGTATTTCTGCAGTGTTAGTTGTGATCTGTCTTCTTTCGTTCATGATTTTATTTATTTGGGTCCTTTCTCTTTTCTTTTTGAAGAGTCTGGTTAGGGGTTTATCAGTTTCACTGATTCTTTCAAAGAACCAGCTCTTAGTTTTGTTGATCTGTTCTACAGGGTTTTTTAAATTTCAGTATCATTTATTTGAGTTCTAATCTTTATTATTTCTTTTCTTCTGCTGCCGTTAGGCTTTATTTGCTATTCCTTTTCCAGCTCCTTTAGGTGTAAAGTTCCGCGTGTATTTGAGACTTTTCTTGCTTCTCGAGGAAGGTCTGTACTGCTGTATACCTCCCTCTTCAGACCGCCTTTGCCGCATCCCAGAGGTTCTTTTGAACTGTCGTGCTTTCATTTTCATTTGTTTCCGTGTACTTTTTAACTTCTTTAGTTTTCTGGTTAACCCATTCATTGTTTGTAAGATGTTCTTTAACCTCCATGTATCTGTGGTCTTCCCCAACTTTTTCTGTGGTTGACTTCAAGTTTCGTAGCACTGTGGTCTGAAAGTATGCATGGTGTGACCTCGGTCTTTGTGTACTTGTCGAGGGCTGATTTGTGACCCAGTGTGTGATCTGTCCTGGAGAATGTTCCATGTGCACTTGAGAAGAACGTGCATTCTGCTATTTTAGAGTGAAATGTTCTGAATATACCTGTTAAGTCCATCCGGTCCAGCGTGTTAAACAAAGCTGTTGTTTCCTTGTTGATCTTCTGCTTCGATCATCTGTCCATCGCTGTGAGTGGGGTGTTGAAGTCCCTACTATTACTGTGTTATCATCAACGAGTTTCTTTATGTTTTTTATTAATTGATTCATATATTTGGGGCCCCCAGGTTGGGGGCATAAATATTTATAATTGTTAGCTCTTCTTGATGGATAGACCCCTTAATTATGATATAATGCCCTTCTTCATCTCTTGTTACAATCTTTGGTTTAAAATCTAGTTTGTCTGATATAAGGATGGCTACCCCAGCTTTCTTTTGATGTCCATTAGCATGATAGGTGGTTCTCCACCCCCTTACTTTCAATCTGCAGGTGTCTTTGGGTCTAAAATGGGTCTCTTGTGGGCAACATATAGATGGATGTTATTTTTTTTTCAGCTCAGGTCTTGATCTCAGGGTTGTGAGTTCAGGCCCTGCATTGGGCTCCATGCTGGGCATGGAGCCTACCTTTAAAATCTTTCGTGGGGTGCCTGGGTGGCTCAGTCAGTTAAGCGTCTGCCTTCAGCTCAGGGTCCTGGGATCGAGCCCCGCATTGGGCTTTCTGCTCAGCGGAGACCCTGTTTCTTCCTCTCTCTCTGCCTGCTGCTCTGCCTGCTTGTGCTCACTTTCTCTCTCTCTAAAATAAATATATAAAATATTTTTAAAAAATCTTTTGTGTTTTTATATAAATGTCAGAGTCATTTGTTAATTTTCACAGAATCTTCAGTGAGGCTTTGGTTGGAATTATGTTGAATCCATAGAGCAGTTATGGGGGGACTGACTTTTTTACGGTATTCAGTTTTCCTAACAGTGAACATACGTCCATTTGTTTCTTTATCTCAGTAGCCATGCATGGTTTTCATACTAGAGGGCTTGCAGTCATTTAGTAAATTAGTTCCTTGGTATTTGGTTTCCAAAAAACATTTTTATCAGCTTTACTGAACTATAATTCACATGAAATCCACCCGCTCAAAGTATACAATTCAGTGGTTTTTAGTACGTTCACAATGTTGTGCAATCACCACCACTGTCTAACTTGGGGACATTGCCATCACCACAGGATAGCCCCCGGTTAGCTCTCACTCCTGATCCACCAGCTCCCAGCCAGGCCCACCGGCCCCCTGTCTGTCTCTGTGGGCTTGCCTGTTCTGGACATCTCCTGTAAGTGGCACTGACGTGGTTTGGTCTCTATGACCGGCCTCCTCTGCTTTCTCATCACGTTGCGGCCTGTGTCAGAGCTCTGTTTCTTCCTAATGTGGTGCCATGGTCCGCTGTATGCAGGGACCCCGTCTTGTTCATCCGTATACCCTGAATGAGCATTGGGGTTGTTTCTCCTTTTAGCTGTTGTGCGAAACGTGGCCATGAACATTCCTGTACAAGTTTTTGTGTGGACAGATGTGTTCGGTCTCGTGGGTATAGACTCAGGATGGCATTGCTGGGCCACAGGGTTACTCCATGGTTAGTGTTTTGAGGAATTGCCAGACTGTTTTCCAAAGTAGCTGTACCACTTTACACTCTTACCAGTGGTATAGGAGAAGAGTCTGATGGTTTTCGGTATTACTGTAAATGGCATCATGTAAAAAATTTTGTAGGTTTACATACATTAATCTGTATTCAGGAACCCTGCTAAATTTACTTTTAATTCCAGTATTTCTCTGCTGATATTTTGGGTTGTTTATATATAGAATCATTTTTTTTCTCTTTCTAAGCCTTGTGCTTTTTATTTCTTTTTCTTGACTTGAGTCTCTAGTCAGATGCTAACCAGAAGGCGCGATAATGGGCATCCTCATCTCCGCTCCAATCTCAAAGAGCCCGCTGGACCCTTTCACTATTGAGTGTGCTGTTTGCTGTAGATATTTCTCCAGTGTGCCCTTAATAAAGTCAGGGAAGTTCTCTTAAACAGCTGAAGCAGGAGCGGACGGCCCAGGCGGAGGAAGGGCTCTTGCCTCTGTGCCCGCTGGGGGCCCCTGCTCAGGGCCTGCCCCGCCGGCAAGAAAACTCCCAGCATCACCGCACCTGTGGCCTCTGCACCCGTTTTCTCCCAGCCTGGGGCACTCTGTTCACTTTCTTTTCAAATCTGCACAAAAAATTTAAATTTTGATGAAGCCCCGTTTGTCAGAGTTTTCTTTGAGGGTTCTTTGCTTCACTCAGGGTCACCAAGATTTCTGTAAGAGTTTCCGGTTTTAGCTCTCACATTGAGGCCTGTGACCTGCTTTGGATTCGTTTTGTGTGTGGTGGGGTCTATGTTCATTTTTCCCTTCTGGTCCCGGCTCCAGCCTCTGCCTTGCTGGTCTTCGGCTTGCAGTCGGCCTGTGGGTCTGCGCACACATCTCCCACCAGTGGCTCCGTGGCCGTGAATTTCGAATCAGAAAGTGTAAGCTCTCCACCATGTTTTTCTGTTGTCAACATTGCCATTCTGGGTCTTTATATCTCCATGGGAATTTCAGGGGCAGCTTGTCAGTTTCTGTAAAAAACACGGATTTGAGATTTGGATTTAGGTTGTAGTGAATCTGTAGGTCAATTTGGGGACAATTGTTTTGTAGTATTGGCTCTTCTGATCCATGAATGTGGGATGTCTCTGTTCATTTAGATCTTTCACTTCTTTCAACAATGTTTCCTATTTCCACTGTACAAGTTCTAGCACTTCTGTTGTTAAATGTATAGCTAACGGTTTTATTCTTTGATGTGTTTGTGAATGTATTATTTTCTTTTTCTTTTTTTTAATGATTTTTTATTATATTATGTTAGTCACCATACAGTACATCCCCGGTTTCCGATGTAAGGCTCGATGATTCATTAGTTGCGTATAACACCCAGTGCACCATGCAATACGTGCCCTCCTTACTACCCATCACCAGTCTATCCCATTCCCCCACCCCCCTCCCCTCTGAGGCCTTCAGTTTGTTTCTCATAGTCCATAGTCTCTCGTGCTTCATTCCCGCTTCTGATTACCCCCCCTTTTCTTTATCCCTTTCTTCCCCTACCGATCATCCTAGTTCTTATGTTCCATAGATGAGAGAAATCATATGATAGTTGTCTTTCTCTGCTTGACTTATTTCACTTAGCATTATCTCCTCCAGTGCCGTCCATGTTGTAGCAAATGTTGAGAACTCGTTCTTTCTGATAGCTGAGTAATATTCCATTGTATATATGGACCACAACTTCTTAATCCAGTCATCTGTTGAAGGGCATCTCGGCTCCTTCCACGATTTAGCTATTGTGGACATTGCTGCTATGAACATTGGGGTGCATATGGCCCTTCTCTTCACTACGTCTGTATCTTTGGGGTAAATACCCAGTAGTGCAATGGCTGGATCATAGGGTAGCTCAATTTTTAACTTTTTAAGGGACCTCCACACTGTTTTCCAGAGTGGCTGTACCAACTTGCATTCCCACCAACAATGTAGGAGGGATCCCCTTTCTCCACATCCTCTCCAACAATTGTTGTTTCTTGCCTTGTCTATTTTTGCCATTCTAACTGGCGTAAGGTGGTATCTCAGTGTGGTTTTGATTTGAATTTCCTTGATGGCTAATGATTTTGAACATTTTTTCATGTGTCTGTTAGCCATTTGTATGTCTTCATTGGAAAAGTGTCTGTTCATATCTTCTGCCCATTTTTTGATTTGTTTATTTGTTTCTCGTGTATTGAGTTTGAGAAGTTCTTTGTAGATCTTGGATACCAGTCCTTTATCTGTAGTGTCATTTGCAAATATATTCTCCCATTCCGTGGGCTGCCTCTTAGTTTTTCTGACTGTTTCCTTGGCTGTGCAGAAACTTTTAATCTTGATGAAGTCCCATAAATTCATTTTATCTTTTGTTTCTCTTGCCTTTGGGGATGTGTCATGAAAAAGGTTGCTTTGGCCGATGTCGTAGAGGTTGCTGCCTATGTTCTCCTCTAGAATTTTGATGGATTCCTGTCTCACATCGAGGTCTTTCATCCATTTGGAGTTTATTTTTGTGTATGGTGTGAGAGAGTGGTCAAGTTTCATTCTTTTGCATGTAGCTGTCCAATTTTCCCAGCACCATTTATTGAAGAGACTGTCTTTTTCCCACCGGATGTTTTTTCCTGCTTTATCAAATATTAGTTGCCCAAAGAGCCGAGGGTCCATTTCTGGGCTCTCTATTCTGTTCCATTGGTCTATGTGTCTGTTTTTGTGCCAGTACCATGCTGTCTTTGTGATCACAGCTTTGTAGTACAGCTCGAAATCCGGCATTGTGATGCCCCCAGCTTTGTTTTTCCTTTTCAACAGTTCCTTGGAGATTCGGGGCCTTTTCTGTTTCCATACAAATTTAAGGACTATTTGTTCCAGTTCTTTGAAAAATGTCCTCGGTATTTTGATCGGGATAGCATTGAAAGTGTAGATTGCTCTGGGTAGCATGGACATTTTAACTATGTTAATTCTTCCAATCCATGAGCATGGAATATCTTTCCATCTTTTTATGTCTTCCTCAATGTCTTTCAAGAGTGATTTATAGTTTCTAGAATATAGGTCCTTTACGTCTCTGGTTAAGTTAATTCCAAGGTAACGTATGGTTTTTGGTGCTATTGTAAATGGGATGGATTCCCTAATTTCTCTTTCTTCGGTCTCGTTATTCGTGTATAGAAATGCAACTGATTTCTGAGCATTGATTTTGTATCCCGCCACGTTACTGAATTGCTCTATAACTTCTAATAGTTTGGGAGTGGCTTCTTTTGGGTTTTCCATATAGAGTATCATGTCATCTGCAAAGAGAGACATTTTGACTTCTTCTTTGCCAATTTGAATACCTTTGATCCCTTTTTGTCGTCTGATTGCTGTTGCAAGGACTTCTAGTACTATGTTGAATAATAGTGGCGAGAGTGGGCATCCTTGTCGAGTTCCTGATCTTAAGGGAAAGGCTTCCAGCTTTTCCCCATTGAGAATAATATTTGCAGTAGGCTTTTCATAGATGGCTTTTATGAGATTGAGAAATGTACCTTCTATTCCTACACTCTGAAGGGTTTTAATCAGGAAAGGATGCTGTATTTTGTCAAATGCTTTTTCGGCATCGATTGAGAGGATCATATGGTTCCTGAGTCTTTTCTTGTTGATATGATGTATCACGCTGATTGATTTGCGAATATTGAACCACGCTTGCATCCCAGGTATGAATCCCACTTGATCGTGATGGATAATCCTTTTAATGTACTGTTGGATTCTATTAGCAAGTATCTTGTTGAGGATTTTGGCGTCCATATTCATTAGGGAAATCGGTCTGTAATTCTCCTTTTTGAGGGGGTCTTTGCCTGGTTTGGGGATCAAGGTAATATTGGCCTCATAGAATGAGTTTGGTAGCTTTCCTTCTGTTTCTATTTTTTGAAATAGCTTTAGGAGAATAGGTATTATTTCTTCTTTGAATGTTTGGTAGAATTCCCCAGGAAAACCGTCCGGGCCTGGAGTTTTGTTATTTGGAAGGTTGTTTATCACTGACTCAATTTCTTCATAATTAATTGGCCTGTTTAAGGAATCAATTTCTTCCGGTTTCAATCTTGGTAGTTTATAGGTTTCCAGGAAGGATTCCATCTCTTCCAGATTGCTTAGTTTATTGGCATATAGCTGTTGATAAAAATTTCTAATAATCCTTCCAATTTCAATGGTGTTCGTCGTGACCTCTCCTTTTTCATTCATAATTTTAATAATCTGGGTCCTTTCTCTTTTCTTTTGGATAAGTCTTGCCAGTGGTCTGTCAATTTTATTGATTCTCTCAAAGAACCAGCTTCTAGTCCTGTTGATCTGCTCTACTGTACTTCTGGTTTCTGCTTGATTGATTTCAGCTCTAATTTTGGTCAACTGCTTCCTCGTGCGTGGATTAGGCCTGTCCCTCTGTTGCTGTTCCAGCTTCTTGAGGTGAGAATATAAAAACTGCATTTTAGATTTTTCTATTCTTTTGAGTGAGGCTTGGATGGCTATGTATTTCCCCCTTAGGACTGCCTTTGCAGTATCCCATAGGTTTTGGACTGTTGTATTTTCATTCTCATTGGTCTCCATAAATTGTTTAATTTGATTTTTGATTTCCTGGTTTATCGAGTCATTCCTGAGCAGGATGGTTCTTAGTCTCCAAGTGTTTGAGTTTCTTCCAAATTTTTCCTTGTGGTTGAGTTCCAATTTCAGAGCGTTGTGGTCTGAGAATATGCAGGGGATAATTTCAATCTTTTGGTATCGGTTGAGACCTGTTTTGTGTCCCAGAACATGGTCTATTCTTGAGAATGTTCCATGGGCATTAGAATAGAATGAGTATTCTTTGGTTCTGGGGTGTAGTGTTCTATATATATCTATGAGGTCCAACTCGTCGAGTATGGCATTCAAAGCCTTTGATTCTTTGCTTAGTTTTTGCCAGGGTGTTCTATTTCTGATAGTGGAGTGTTGAGGTCCCCTACTATTAATGTATTTTTATTTATATGTCTCTTTATTCTGGTTAAGAGTTGGCTTGTGTATCTTGCTGCTCCCCTGTTGGGGGCATATGTATTTATAATTGTCATATCCACTTGTTGAATACTTCCTTTAAGAATAATATAGTCCCCTTCTGCGTCTCTAACTATAGTCTGTAGTTTAAAATCCAATCTATCTGATATGACAATTGCTACCCCAGCTTTCTTTTGAGGTCCATTTGCGTGAAAGATGGTACTCCATCCCCTTACTCTCAGTCTGAATGCATCTTTGGGTTCGAAATGAGTCTCTTGTAGACAGCAAATGGATGGGTCATGTCTTTTTATCCAATCTGCAACCCTGTGGTGTTTATGGGAGCATTTAAGCCATTCTCATTGAGACTGAATACTGAGAGATATGATTTTAATGATGCCATGTTGCCGGTAAAGTCTTTGTTTGTATTGGCTGTGACTTTCTGTTCTGTATCACTCTTGGGGCCTTTTTACTTTTATAGAACCCCCCTTAATATCTCCTGTAGGGCTGGTTTCGTAGTTATGAAATCGGGCAATGAGTGGCGATTCTGAAATGTCTTTATTTCTCCATCAATTCTGAATGACAGCCTTGCTGGATAAAGGATCCTTGGCTGCATGTTTTTCTCTGAAAGAGCTTTAAATATGCTCCCCCAACCCTTTCTCTCATTCCAGGTCTGTGTAGACAGGTCTGACGTAATTCTGATGCCTTTGCCTTGGTAGGTGAGGAATTTCTTTGCCCTGGCAGCTTTCAATACTGTATCCTTGGATCTAAAATTTGCGAATTGCACTATGACGTGACGTGGCGTAGGTTTGTCGTGGTTGAGCTTGGGAGGGGTCCTCTCTGCCTCTTGGACACGAATGTTTGTTTCCCTTGCTAAATTAGGGAAGTTTTCAGCTACAATTTGTTCAAATATCTCTTCTAGACCTCTGTTTTTCTCCACCCCCTCGGGGATGCCGATGATTCTAACATTGGATCGTTTCATTGAGTCAGTAATCTCCCGGAAACTACATTCCTGAGAGTGGATTTTTTTGAGTCCAGATTCTATTTTCGTTTTTTCCTCTATTAACCCATCCTCCAATTCACTAACCCGTTCCTCTGCTTCTGTGACCCTGGCCATCAGAGCCTCTAGTTTTGCCTGCATTTGGCTCATGGAATTTTTAATTTCTGTCACATTCGCTCTCATTTCTGTCCTTAGGGATTCTGTATTCTCAGTAACCTTTCGTTAATAGTTTTTTCAATTCTACTCATCATTTTGACCATCGTTACTCTGAATTCCATTTCTGATAATTTGGTTACATCCATATCCGTTATTTCTGTGGCAGAGGCCACAGACTCACTGTCTTTTCTTTGCTGGGGGGGCGCTTCTCCTTCTTGTCATTCTGATGAGGAGAGGTTGTGGGGTTTCCAGAGCCCAAATTATTGACTGGGTCCCAGGCCGTGCCCCTTGTTTTATAGGGATCTTAGGGATGTGGGCTTCTTCTTTAAAGATTTTATTTATTTATTTATGTGGCAGCCAACCAGCGAGAGAGGGAACAGAAGCAGGGGAGTGGGAGAGGAAGAAGCAGGCTCCCAGCGGAGGAGCCCGATGAGGGACTCCTTTCCGGAACGCCGGGATCACGCCCTAAGCCGAAGACAGGCGCTCAATGACTGCGCCATCCAGGCGCCCGGGTTGTGGGCTTCTTGATTTTTCAGCCTGCCTTCTGTGTTCTGGGGGAGGGGCCTGCCGCGCCGATACTCAGGCAACCCTGTTTGGGTAGAGTCTCCGTGTCCCCTGCGAGGGGGGATGGGGATGGGCACTCTCTGAGCCGGTATTTCCAGGCTTTTGTTCTCTGGCGGCTTTCCCTGGCGGTTTGCTGTGCCTCTTCTGAGAGTCAGAGCAGCAGCGGCCAAATTTCAGCCTCTGTCACGGAACAGAAGGATTGCGGCCCGTTCTCTACTAATGTTCTGGCCACTTTAACTCTGTTTCTGTTGGTGCTGCTCAACCCTGCAGCGTCCCGGGATGTGCGCCCCACCGCGTCCCCTGCCCTCACTTCCAGGGCCGGCGCGTCTCTGTCCTTTGTGTTTCTAATGCCGCCAGCTGCCAGCCGCCCCGCACGCTCCCGGATCTCCTGGTCTCAGTCTATGCCCGGTGAGCACACCGCGATTCCGGAGTTCCGTGAGAAGCCTGGTGGCGCGCACCCGGTTCAGGGTCTCAGTCTGCTGTTTCGCGGGTGACGACTGCGAGTCCGCCCGCTCCCCCGTGCAGGTGGCCCGCCAGCCGCCAGCCGCCCCGCGCACGCTCCGGGAGCACCCGGTCTCAGTATGGATCCCGTGAGCACACCGGGATTCCGGTGTTCCGCGAGATGCCTGGTGGCACGAGCTCCCGGCTCACCGGTCTCAGTCCGCGCTCTCGCGGGCGCCGTCCGTGAGTCTGCCCGCTCCCCCGTGCAGGTGGCTGCCGCTTCCCGGCGCGCGAACGTGGCGGCTCCCTCCCTCTTCCATTTATCTTCCCATATCTGTGCGCGGTTTCACGGCTCCCCGCTTCGTACCTCAATACTCAGCGCTGGAGATGTTCATTTGTAGAGATCCAGATGTATCTTCCTGCTTCTCAGGCTGATTCCGTGGTTGTTTAGGCTGGTCTGGTACCTATCCAGCTCGACTCAGGGGACCAGCTGAAAAAGGGGTCCCCTACTCCTCCGCCATCTTAACTCTCTCCCGAATGTATTATTTTCTTAGTTTTATTTTCAGATTGTTTAATGCTAGTGTATAGAAATAAAATTGAATTGTTTAGCTGTAATTTGTGTTTATGTTTTTATCGTTGTATTTTATTTTGTTTCATCACAAGTGCACTCCTTAATCCCCATCACCTGTTTCACCCACCCCCTCAACCTCTCCTCTGGGGACGGTCAGTGTGTTCTGTACTTCAGAGTGTGTTTTTCGGTTTGTTTCTCTCTCTCTTTTTCCCTTTGTTCATTTGTTTTATTTCTTAAATTCCACATATGAGTAAAAGCATATGGTGTCTTTCTCTGACTGACTTATTTCACTTGGCATTATATTTTCATTGTTGCAAATAGCAAGATTTCATCTTTTTGATGGCTGAGTAATATTCCATTGTATATATAGACCACGTCTTCTTTATCCCTTCATCTGTTGGTGGACAGCTGGGCTCGTTCCATAGTTTGGCTACTGTGGACATTGCTGTTATAAACACTGCGGTGCGGGTGCCCCTTCGGATCAGTACATCTGTATCTTTGGGGTAAATACCTAATAGTGCAATTGCTGGGCTATAGGGTGGCTCTATTTTCAGTTTTCGAGGAACCTCCATACTGTTCTCCAGAGTGGCTGCACCAGTTTGTATTCCCACCAACAGTGCACGAGGGTTCCCCTTTCTCTGCATCCTTGCCAACGTCTGTTGTTTCCTGACTCGTGAATTTTAGCCATTCTGACTGGTGTGAGGTGGGATCTCATTGTGATGTGTATTTCCCTGATGTCGAATGAGGTTGAGCAATTTTTCATGTGTCTGTTGACCATCTATGTGTTTTCTGTAGAAGAATGTCTATTCATGTCTTCTGCCCATTTTTAATCAGATTATTCATTTAATTGGATTATTCGTTTCAGGGGTGTTGAATTTTATAAGTTCTTTACGTATTTGGGATTGTAGCCCTTTATTTGCTATGTTGTTTGCAAATATCTTCTCCCATTCGATAGGTTACCTTTTTTTTCATAGTGAAGCTTCTTCTTCCATGTGGCCTCTTCTCTCTCTGTGTCAGTCTTCAGATCCATTTCTGGGGTATTTGGGGTGATTTGAGGTTGTCTAATTGTGTTCATGGTGTGAGGTGTGCCTAGGGTCCTCCTACTCTCCCCCCATCTTCCTGCTCCTAGTAAGTTGACTTTTACTTTTGTGGATGAAGGACCTAAAGTGAGACCGTAAAAATCCTGGAGGAGAACACAGGGAGTAATATCTTTGATATCATGTGTCTCCTGAGACACGGGAAACAAAAACAAACTATTGGGACTTCATCAAAATAAAAAGTTTCTGCACAGTGAAGGAGACGGTCGACAGAAATACAGTTGATTGTTGTGTTTCGATCTTGTGTTCGGTGACCTTGCTGAGCCCCTTTATTAGCTTAGTGTCTTTGTGTGGATAGTTAGGGTTTTCTAAATAAAAAATCGTGCCATCTGCAAATCAAGACAGTTTCATGTCTTCCTTTCCCATCCGGATGTCTTTTATCCTCCCTCCTTGCCTGGTTCCACTGACCGCAGCTCCGTGCAGGGCTCTGAGTGCAAGGGCAGGCATGTTCCCTCGTTCCCCGTCGCAGGGAACGCCTTCCATTGCTCACCTTTGAGGCGTTAACCTAGGGTTTTGTGGGTGCCTTTTATCAAGATGGGGAAGTTCCTTTCTACTCCTGTTTTGTTGAGAATTTTTATCCTGAATGACCATTGGATTTTGTGAAACCCTTGTTCTGCGTTTATTGTGATTGTCCTGTAGCAATTGTTCTTTTTCCTGTCCATTTGATGTATGCCATTAACTGGCTTTCAGGTGGTGAGGCAACCTTCACTCCTGGGGAAATCCCACTTGGTCACAGACTCGTCCTTTGTGTATGTTGCTGATTGGTTTGCCAGTATTTGGTCCAGCACTCCTTCCATCTGTGTTCTTGCGTGGTCTTGCTCTCTAGCTTTCTTATGGGGTCCTTGTCTAGCGTTGGTACCGGCTAATGCCAGCCGCTTAGAGGGAAGTGGGACGTACCCCTACCGCCTCCATTTCTGGACACTTTGTGAAGGCAACATACCACTTCTTCTTCTTTTCTTTTTTCAGATTTTATTTCTAAATAATCTCTACACCCAACATGGGTCTCAAACTTACAACCCTGAGATCAAGAGTCACATGTGCCACCGACTGAGCCAGCCAGGTGTCCCCTTTTCTTCTTTAAATGTCTGTAGAATTCACTCTCCATGCCGTCTGAACTTGGACTTTCTTGTAGGGAGAGATTTTTAATTCTTAATTACATATATTCTTAATTCTTAATTTCATATATATATATAATTCTTATATATATATTTTTTTACTTACTATAGATCTATTCAGATTTTATATTTCTTCTTCAGTCAATTTCAGAAACGCACATCTTTCTAGGAATTGTCTGTTTCATCTGAATTGTCTGATTTACGGGCATGTGCTTGATTTGGGCTCTCCTGTAGTTCTCTTACCTTCTCTGAGGCCAGCCCTGCTGTCTTCCTTTTCATTCCTGAATTTACATGCTTGTGTCCTCTCTTTTTCTCTGTCTAGCTCAGGAGTCAACAGATGACAGCTCACAGGCCAAACCCACTGACAGCCTGTTTTTTATGGTCTCTAAGCTAAAAATGGTCTTTTTTTTTTTTAAGTGTTACAAAAACAAAACAAAACAAGAATAATATTGGCAGAAACCACATATGGCCACAAAGACTAAAATATCTAGTATCTGGCCCTTTATAGAAAAAGTTTGCTGGTTTCCAGTGTAGCCAAAGGTTTGTTAAGTTTCTTGTTGTTTTCAAAGAACCCATCATGGTCTCAACTGATTTTCTCTCGTGTTTTCCTTTTCTCTATTTCTATTTCTGCTCAAATCTTTAGTATTTTCTTCTGTTTACTTTTGGTTTAGTTTGCTCTTTTTCGTTGCTGTTTCCTAAGAAACCTGTCTTTGTTGGCACAGGCGTGGCCGTCGCTGTGTCACGTTTTCACTTCCCTTCGGCTCGGAAAGTATCATGGTTTCTTCTTCCACTCGCTGGCTGTCTACGAGTGCCTTGTTCCTCTCCACGTGTTGGTGGTAGATTTCCACAGTATCCTCCTGTTTTTGATTTCTTAATTTCGTTGTGGTCAGAGAACACACCTTGCGTGATCTCGGTGTTTTAACACTGTGGCCCCTGCTGTGTGACAAACCTGCCCGGGCGGGCTGAACGCTGGTCAGTGGCACGCCCCCCGCCCCCTCGTCTGCGGGAGCCCGTCCAGCGGTCCTATCAGGTGTGTACAGCGAGCGTCAAGTCTCCAGCCCTTGCTCTTGTCCGTTTCTCTCTTCAGGTCTGTGCATTTCTGTTTCTTTCTCCGGTGTTGCAGGCATGCAGGTATACTCACAGCCGTCCTCTTTCTGTTAGGTTGGCCTTCTGTCCACACGTGGCCTCCCTCTGTGTCTCCCGTGGCGTCCTGTTGCCTTAGGGCCGTCATCTTTTGTGGCTTCAGTTTGCGTGGGCATCTTCCATCCTCCCACATTCCGTCGTTCTGTCTTTGAGCCTGAAGTCTGTGTCTCGTGAATAGTGCATGGGTGAATCTTGTTTTGTTTCTGTGTTTGTCTTTTAAAATGCAGTCTGGGGGCGCCTGGGTAGCACAGTCGTTAAGCGTCTGCCTTCGGCTCAGGGCGTGATCCCAGCATTCTGGGATCGAGTCCCACATCGGGCTCCTCCGCTGGGAGCCTGCTTCTTCCTCTCCCATTTCTCTGCTGTGTTCCCTCTCTCTCTGGCTGTCTCTCTGTCACATAAATAAATAAAATCTTTAAAAAAAAATAAAATAAAATAAAATGCAGTCTGACCGTCTTTACTTCTGGTTAAGGATTGAGTTTATTCACATCTGCTGTTTCTCACTTGGCTGTGTGCGCGCCTGCCGTTCCGTTGAGTTTCCATTTCACGCACTCATTCATTCATTTCATTCCTCTGTTCTTCCCCTGCTGCCTCCGCTTTTTTACTGAACAATATTTTCTATGGTCCTACTTAAGATTATTCATTTTTAACTCTTTTGAATTATTTCCTTAATGGCTGCTTCCTGGGAGTCTTACTGTGTATTGTTTTGTATGTCGTACTCACATGCCGGGTTATCCCTGTGTCCAAACACCTCCCTGTGCAGTTTGAGGCCTCGGACGAGACTTCACTCCTTCCAAGGTTCTCCTGCTTCTTCCGGGCACCTGGGAGAGCCGCCACGCTGGGACCACCAGGGCGGTGCACCTCAGACCCCTCTCCCGCTGGGGAGGTCGGGGCTGCGGCCTGAGCAGCACCCGCCCCCTCCCTAGTCACGAGCAGCCTGGGCTCTGACTTCCCTCCTCCCAGAACCAGGGTCAGTGAGGCCTTCAGGGCAAAAGTGGCTTGTGTTTTCTGGGTTCATGCCGTCTTGTGGATCTGGGCCCTGTGCCTGCCAGCGCTTCTCCTTAACTCCGTTACTGTTACAAACTTTTAAACTCTTTGGTAGAGCTCTCGTAGCTGAACAGAGCTGGAGTTTAGTTAGCGTCTCACTTCTGCTGGTGGAATTTGGAGGCACCTGAACTCCGGTCATGACCCTGTCCTGGCACTCAAGCTGTGCAGCAAACCATGAGCAGGAAGCGGACACACAGGAGACTAGCATACGTCAGTCCCTTGACCTCGGGCTTTGGAAGCAGGCTGTCCACCTGTTGGTTGGTCCACTGTCTCCTCCCCTTTTTCAGGGCCCTCCCTTTGCAGTATGGGTCCTGAGCCTGGAAGCCTGACCGTGTAACTTCTGTCTGTCTTCCAGTCTACGTGTCTGAAAACCAAGCATAAGGACACTTCACCAAAAAAAAAAAAAAATCAACTTCTCATTCTGCCATAGAGGGACATCTTCTTGTGGCTGAGGGTGACTTTCCTCTGCAGGCAGCCCATCCCACACGCCGTGTGTCCCAGGCTTTTGTCCGCCTCTAGCTTTTGCCTGATGGTGGTGGTCCCCGAGAGCCCACAGCTATGCTCTCCCTGGACCATTCTCACTCAGAAGCTACTTGACTTGATTCTCTAGGTTTCTTTTAACTACAAAATTCTTTGACTAGATGTACTTTTTTCTGCCCATTATTTTTATGGTCAAAAAAGAAACAGCATTTCATTCTGAATTAATGTTGTATTTATAAAACATCAAAACCTTCACCCTCGGCTGCCAGGAACGTAGTTTCTTAACTGGGTATGACTGTGGGATTCCAGCCAGTCTGGGGATCTTGCACGCTCTCAGGCAAACAAGAGTGGAGGCTTCTGAGCCTGCCCTCCTGTGCTCCGTGGGGTCAGGACTGTAGACCCACCCCTCGGGCTCCTCTCCTGTGCATTTCAAATACCAGCTGACTTCAGTTAAAACCAGCTCCTGGTGTTTGGCACCAGCGGTGAGCCCTGTGGACCTGGACCAGAGCTGCCCCCTTTCCAGGAGGGGTGCTGGCATGAAAGGTGGTGCAGATCACGGTCCCCAGCAGACACACATCTGGGCTTGTTATGAAAATACCACGTGGTTTTCATGTGTAATAAAGACCTTTTCGTCTTCCCATCTTTTCAGCCAGTTTCTCTTCTCTCAGGATGGTCTCGGAGAACAAGGAGCTTCTCTGTGAACCACGGGGCCACTCTGCACTCACATAGTGTGTGTGCCTGTCCTGCTGTTTGGTTTTTAGCTTCAGTGTTTGCTCATTGCATTCCTCCTTGAATTTCTCAGCTTCCATCAGTGAGCGTGTCAGCCGCCCCCGGGACACTCTGCGTGAGCGTGTTACTGCCCCCAGGACACTATGTGGACCTCAGATGTTGATATGCGATGCCCAGGAGCGATTCTGGTTCAGGAGGTGGTGGAAACTTACACTGGAATGTTCTCGAGAGCTGAGAATTTCTGGGCAGTTTTGTTGTTAACATAGATTGGTTTCTTAGTTAATCCCGTGTTCAAATCTTAACCCCGGCATGTAATTGCTGTGAGATCTTTCCAAGCCTTGTTTCCTTTGGCTACAAAACAGGCATAATTCTAGCTCCTCTGTCTCCATCTGTAGAAGATCGTGATAAATATCCAAAAAAAGAATATATGAGTGTTTTGTAAATGGCGGAGTAATTGAAAACACTGTTCAGCCTGGAGTGGACACTTCATTTGTCCTGCAAGTATTTCTGAGGGCCAACCAAATAAAGGACTGGGCTGGCCCACATTCTAGAAAGGCACACGAGGTGCCCCTTCCCCGTGCTGATGAGGTGTGGGGACGGGAGGTCAGCACCCTGGGGCAGATCTCTGGGTGCTCACCAGGGTTCGCTGCCAGCCGTGCTGGTGCACTGTGCTGCGAACCCTTCTTATGTGACCTCTTGTGCCCCCTTACAGCCCCACCTGCCCCTCTGTTCTGCTGCAGCTCCCCAGTTCTCCTGTTTCTCTTTCAATGTTCCCAGCCTGGTCGACCACGCACGCAACAGTAAGTGTGTTCCAGGCTGCAGCCAGGGAGGAATTCGGGGATTGGAAAAGCCTGAAGTTTGCTCAAGGTTTCCTTTTCTGCTCCTGTTCTGACAGTCTTTCACCCTGGGTTCCTTCTATCCATTTTCACACCTGCGCTCCCCACCTGCCTGCTCAGCTGTGTCTGGTGCAGGACCTGCCCTCCATCCCTGTCTCTTCTGCACCTCCTGTGTCCCTCCTCCTCCTCTTCCCCTTCCTCCTCCTCCTCCTCCTCTCCTTCCTCCTCCTCCTACTCTTCCCCTTCCTCCTCCTCCCATCTTCGTCTCCCCCTCCCCTTTCTCCTCTTCCTCCCCTTCTTTCTGTCTTTCCTCCACCTCCTCCTCCTTCTCATCTTCCTCCTCCCCCTCCTGCCCCATCCTCCTCCTCCCCCTCTCCCCTTCTTCCCCTTTCCCCTCCTCCTTCTCCTCCCTCATCTTCCTCCGCCCCCACCCTCCTCCTCCTCTTTCCTTCCTCTTCCTCCCTTCCTCTCCATCTTCCTCCTCCTCCCTCCTCCTCCTCCTTTCCTGCCTTAGCCACAGGCCTCCGCAGTTCCATTTATCATAAGTAATTTGATGAGCACAGTGCTCATGAGGCCACTTGCAGGAATATGAATACAAATACAGGTCTTTTAGTTTATTGCTCAGTTTAAAGATAATATCTTCCCAACGGCAATATTTGTAGTTCTTGTATTGGGTACATTTATACCTTTAAACAAAACACTGAAATGCTTTTTTATTGTGAAATAGAATATACCTAAAGAAGAGTGCAGTAAGCATTCGTGTACTTTGAGGATTGATTAGGAAGCAAACACATGCATGAGCAGCTCCTGGTCAGGAAGTAGCCACATGGCCAGTACCCCAGAGGTGTACTTGCCTCTCCATCCCCTTGCATAGTGACCATTATTCTAACTAAGGGATTGTAATTTTCTTGCTTTTCTCTATAGTTTGCATTGTGTGTGCATTTCTTAAATAATGTGGTTAATTTTGCTTGATTTTGAGTTTTAAGTAAATGGCATAATCTCTGTATCTTCTCTTACCTTGGATCTTTCACTCAGCATGTGTCTGTGAAAGTTATCTGTGTCGGTGTTGCTGCGCCTTAGTTCCACTGGTGACTGGCACTTTCCGTAGTGACTTAGACGATTTATCCATCCTGGCGTCTCCAGATGTTGGCTGGTTCTGTGTTTGAATGTTGCTGCCATGAGCATTTCTGTATGTCTTTGGATGCACACGTGCAGAACTCTTTTCCCCAGCGGGTGAAATCACTGCATCTTAGGGATGTGTCCTCAGACTGCTGGATGATGCCCAGCGCCCTCTGGAGTACACGGGCAGATGGCAGAGTGCACGCCCTTGTGGGGATTGCCAGCATCTCCCCACTGACCAGTGGGGTTCCTGGGCCTACATGTAGCATCTGTGTTGCCTGTTCCCATCTCTTGCCCATTTCAATGTTAGATGTTCTTTTTTTTTTTTCTTTCTTGTTTGTGGGAGTTGCTTTATGTGAGTTTAAACTGTGTTCTTTGCTTCAGGACGACGTGATGATGCCTCAGAGGGTGAGGCTACAACTGGAAGCTGCAGCCCAGCACCCGACAAGTGTGAGTCCTGCATCTGGCCCCGGCGTGTGAGTCCTGTGTCTGGCCCCGGCGTGTGAGTCCTGTGTCTGGCCCCGGCGTGTGAGTCCTGTGTCTGGCCCCGGCGTGTGAGTCCTGTGTCTGGCCCCGGCGTGTGAGTCCTGTGTCTGGCCCCGGCGTGTGAGTCCTGTGTCTGGCCCTGGCGTGTGAGTCCTGTGTCTGGCCCCAGCATGTTGAGGCCTGCGTCTGTCCCTGGCATGTGAGTCCTGCACTTGTCCCCAGTGTGCGTGAGTCCTGCGTCTGTCCCCAGTGTGCATGAGTCCTGCGTCTGTCTCTGAGATGTCATCCCCTTTGTGGAAGCGCCGTTGCTGCTGTCTGTGTTCAGGCTCTTCTGTAGGGTACGACCACCCCATCAGAGCATGAGCAGTGGCCCTGCGTCTCTAGACACTCCCGCTGCTCCTGAGAAGGAAAACGTGCCTCTTATTTTGGGCAGCATGCTTTGCGTCCAAACGGGCACAGAGGGCTTCTTGGTTTAGTTTTTTCCATCAGCATCTCAGAGGCTGTGTGCCTAGGGTGTGGAAACACAGGCTGAGCACTCTCGTGTGTCAGCAGATTGAAGGGTCATCTCATTACCTGGAAAACCTCATACTGTAGCTCTCAACTTCGGACTGGCTCCCCAGTTGGCCCAGTGAGCCAGGCTTCCCCAGGACCGTCTCCCGACAAGGAGGCCCACGTGGACCTGGAGGGCATCGCGGGCCCAGGGTCACTCACCCGCAGGGAGCTCCACGTCTGGAGCAGCCCAGGTGGCTGACCTCCGGAGCCTGGGTCTGACCCCGGCACCCACTGCTCAGACATCTGTCTGAAGTTATAGTGAAAATGTCTGAATTACTGTGATGATCACTGATTTTAGAAAGTGTGAAACAGAAGGGTCTGCAGGACTACTTCAGACAACCACAGTGCCAGCTTTCCAGTGGATGGCCTCTCTGTCGCGTGCACACCAACTCCTGGGGATCTGAATCTGAGCATCAGGTGGGGGCTGAGCTCAGCATTTCTCACATGCTCTGGGTGCCAGAGGGTTCGGGCCATCCCCAGACCGTCCCCGGACTGTCCCCAGGCCATCCCCAGACCGTCCCCCAGACCATTCTCAGACCATCCCCAGACCATCCCCAGGCTATCCCCAGGCCGTCCCCAGACTGTCCCCAGGCTGTCCCCCAGCCCATCCTCAGACTGTCTCCAGACTGTCCCCAGGCCATCCCCCAGACCATCCCCAGACTGTCCCCAGGCTGTCCCCCAGCCCATTCTCAGACTGTCCCCAGACTGTCCCCGGGCATGTGTAGAGCCCATTCCTGGGAAAGGGTGGGGCTCAGCAGGCCACCCTCAGGAAACCTGCACGGTGTGAGGTGCTCAAGGAGGGGAGGCTCAGAAGTGCACAACATGACAATTTCCAAGGAGCTTGAATGACTTTTGTTCATGCAGATGAATTCGTTCTCTCCAATGGCCCTTTGTTTTGGAGCTTTGTATTTAGTGCACTGACTTTCTGCTCCTTTCTCCAGCTGCCCAGCCCCACACACACACGANGCTGTGACTCGGGGTCTTTGGCTGTGGGCACCTAGTCTGCCCTTTGTAAACACATGCACGCGCTCCCCTGCAAGGGGCTCTTGTCCTCAGGGAACGCGAGGCATGTTAGTGTTAAGTTACGTGCTGAAGGTTACTAGTCCCCGAATTGCAACCACACTTATGTTGCTGAAAGTCACACATTTTTAATGTAAACATGTCCTTGAAATATGCCTGTAAGAAAATAAAAAACGGCCCTCAGCTGCATCTTGAGACGCTACTATACTGCTCTTTGGGCTGGAAGCTTCCAGAAGGCAGGCCACGTGGGAGGGTCAGAAATGCCCAGTCGCACTCCGTTGAGAAGCGGCCCCTTGGCTGAGGTCGTGTCATGGGGGCCAGTGTGTGTCCTGGGGTCCTGATGGCAGGGGTCTGATGTCACCATCAGCTGAACCCCTCGAGCCGGTGGGAAGCGGCCCTTACAGCTTCCTTGTGAGTGCTCTCCGCTGGAATGGGACCGGCCACGTTGTCCAGGAAGTCAGCTGGTCACGGGCCTGAGTCACGGCTGCAAAACCCCTTCCCGGCAGCACACAGCTGAGCGTTTGAGGCTCCCAAGTGGGCACAAAACTGACCATGACAGACGGAAGGCAGCACGTGGCCAGCGCTGCCGAGGTCCGAGCCAGAGCCCAGAGCGTGAAGGACGTGGGAGACAGTGCGGCGTCTGAGCGTGTGAACGCCAGGGAACGCGAGGGGCGCCTTCATAGGAGCTGCGGGGCCCACGTGCAGCTCTGTGGCGTTCTCCAGATCCTGACAAGAGGTGGGAGTGGCAAAGCTTAAGAACCACAGATCTGTGCAAATACGTGTATCCGTAGCACTCGGCCAGCACCGAGTCCGGGAGATGCTCATTAGACATCTGCGGTCAGAGACCCTGGACTCTAGCACTTTCCCGCGGGCAGTGGAAGGGTGTCAGAAAGATGGCAACCGGTCAGCAGCTCCTCCCGGGAGCCGCCAGGGGAGGTCGTCCAGTCCTGGGCTGCCCCGGTGCCCTGCAGGGATTCCCACCCTGCCTCCAAAGGGGCTGACAGGAGTTCTCAGCCACATGGCAGGAGAGACCAGATGCACAAACAGTATCGTCGGCCCTGTTTCCTTGTTGGGAAGAGGAAAAAGAATGGAAAGAAGTGCGTCTGGGTGGGCTTCTGTTCACAGTTAATGTCTGCAAGGAAGGTGGAGAGACTGGGGTTTCCAGAAGTTTCTTTCACTGGCTCTGAGCTGTGATGGCGAGATCTCAGACAAGCACCCCAGTTTTCCCCACTATGCGACTGTGCTCCCCGTGACTGACTGCCCGTGCCAGATCTCCTTGCGTGGTCCACTTGGCACGGAGCATGTGACCCCACGAAGCTGCAGCCGGTGCTCGTGCCCTGTGGGCACACAGCGGGGCCTGAGATGCTGCGTCTTTTGGGCAGAGTGATGCTCGTACCACAGGCGTTTAAAATGTGCTGTGCGTTGAACCTTCTGAAGACTTCGTCACCAGGGTTGACAGTTTAGAGAGTGAGAGATGTTCAGATATGTTGTTTTCCATATTGGAAAAAAAACACAATTTGCTTCTTTAATGGAATTGTTCTGGGTGGTTCTTAGTGTTTAGGTGCAAATGGACCGCCAAGTCTAGGGATGCATGAGGGATTTGGGGATGATGCAGACTGTGTCATTCTCTTAATCTTAATTGAGACAACGTTGGTTTGCAGTTTTATAAGTTTTATAAAGTTTTAGGTTAGAGTTTTTCTTGCTAACCTTATAATTAAATTCAGTTGATGTTCTGTTCCCAAGCTCAGGAGAAGCTGCCTACTCGTGCCATACTTTTGTCCCAGCCCTGCAGAGAGACTGGGTGACCCGTGCCGTTGCTCCTGCGTGAAGCCTAGACCGGGGATGTCACAAGTCTTGTTGACCCAGAGCAAAATCAGCAGGGCTGTTGCTGCAGGGCTGGGTTTTTTTGTGGTGTTGTTTTTTTAAATCATGACCTACAAAAATCTTAATTTGCAGTTGCTGGTGGGTTATGTCAATTATGTTGTAGGTTGTTTGGAAAGAATGAAATGAATGCTAAATGTATGCTTGTCCTTAGTCATTATTTTTTAAGGCCATTTACAAGGAAACCATATAATTTTGAAGGAAAGACCCTTGGTGATGCTTCCATAAATTGGGCCATTGCCTATTTACTGCAGAACTTTTGGGGTGTCTGATGTTGGGTGCCACGAGGCAGCTCCCAGCATAACATTTATCCAGCCACTGACTGGACATTGCCGAGTGGAGGTCAGCTCTGGGACAAGCGTTGGGGTGAGTCGGGAGCTGCCGTCCCTGGCCTGGGCCTTCCCTGTGGGGGTCTCGTGCGCAGAGGCGCAGAGGGGGAGAGCTGTGGGTGTGTGGTTTCAGGAAGGCAGGAAGAAGGGGGGGTGCCCCACAGGAGATGTGGGAGCACCTTGCACAGGGGTACGCACCCTACAGCTTTTCCGGCATGGTTGATGGCTCCTCGCTATGGCCTCGGACATCGGGCCCTCGTAGGCTGATGGTGGGACTTCTACGTCCCTGACGTCACTGAGTCTCCAGGGGGCTCGGGAGGGTGCGGCAGTGACCTGGCCTTGCCTATGTCAGCAACAAGCTCGTGAACACCCTGCCTGGTGGGCACCAAGTTGTGGGAAGCTGGACGGGGCTGGCAGTCACCTCCCCTTCCAGGTGAGGGGACCAAGAGGGCCATCGCCTCTGTCCTTCCGGCACAGGTACCTGTGCTCAGCGCGCCCTCACCGCACCCGAGAGGAGCGGCTGCGACCGGCGCCCACAGTAACGGTTCCCTGAGCGACACCCCATCTCAGCAGGGCCAGCTCAGCTGTGTCGGGGGAGCTGTGTGAGCACCTGAAGAGCAAGCACGGTCACTTCGAAGGGGGCAGGAGGGGTTTGCCCCGACCCATGGGTTGAGAGATGGTAGACCCACCGTTGGCATCTGCGTAGCCCATTCAGAGCTCGCGGTGGGCGGCACCCTTGCTTCTCGGTTGGCCTCTCGGGAGCAGGTGCCCCCTGATGCCCAGTGGTGGCTGAGAGGAGGGTTTGCTCAGGCTGGCCCCACGGTCCACCCTCTGCCTCACGGTGCAGGGGACTGGCTGGAGGCCCCTGGTCTGCAGTGCCTGGGTGGTGCCGCAGATGGGGCGAGGGCCTCGGCATCTGCAGCTGGCCCTGGGCGATATCCATGGGGAATGGTGTGCTGCCGGTCAGGGACAGGCCTTCAGACTGATCTGGTGTGTGGGCTTTCAGCAGAACCCACTGATGGGCGGGGAGGTGAGGGAGCGGAGACGGTTGAGAGCTGGAGGCAAGGGAGCTCACCTCCCACAGTCGGGGCTCCACAGGTTAAAACTCACACAGCAGAGCATGCGTTTCTCCACGCCCACTGCAGGTTTGTGTGACCGTCACACGTACGTCTTGTGAGTGTGCCCTCTGCACACCCCCGGCCGCAGCCGGTATTCAGTGCTCCTGAGGAATCGGCCCAGGTGTGTTTGTGGCTCAGCGGGCCCCCAGCCAGGGGTCCGCGTGTCAGCCTCACGGGCCTTAAGTGTGTTCGACTGGCCTGGTTTCCTAGTTGTGAGTGTCGGCAGGAAATTAGAATTGATGTACAAGTTAATTTGGTATTTTTGTGAATAGTCCAGAGATCTTTTACTCTTTCACGCCTGTTGTGCCATGAGTGCAGGGAGTGGGTTCCAGCACCAAGCCCCCCATCTCTAGGCTCCCCACAGCGCGCGTCTCTGGGCGGAGCAGGCTGGGCCACCGTGGGACCCAGTAGCTTGCTGCTTTTCTGACCGCTTTTCTTCACACGCTTCAGGAAGCCATGTCGGCTCTGAGAGGCCTAATATGCTCGGTACGTCCATTAATTCTCTGGGCAAGAACCTTGCCCTTGACTTGCGTGTTGACGACAGTGCCGACTCTTCCAGCTTTGCCATGGTGACGTTTGAGGGTCTTCCTTTCTGAACAGGGCCCATCCCCTCGACGCCTGCCTCACCTCTCTTGGAGACCTGATGCCTGTGGCCAACGGGACCGCCCTGTTTCCAGAAGGCCTCTCGTCTTCCCTCCGTGCTGGTCGTTCTGCCGCGTCCCTGGAAGGTGGCGGCTCCAGCCAGAGGAGGGATGATGAAGTGAGCGCTTCTACCAGACGCTATTTTATCTTCGTTGGAGCGTAGCTGGCGCTCAGGGTTACCTTCGTTTCAGCTGCTCAGCGGAGTCACACGTCTGCGCTGTGCGTGACCCGCATCTGTCCCAACACAACGTTCTCGCCACGCCGCCGGCGCCATCCCTGACGCACACCCTCCATCACCGGAGCCTGTGCCTCCCTCCCCCACCCCCGGCAACCACCAGTTTGTTCTCTTGAAGTCTTTTTTAAAAAAAGGTTTTTGATGACAAGAATTTGGGAGCATAAAATAAGGAAAACAGTTCACCGAAGTGACATTGTTAAAACATTGTTTCCATTCCTGAAAGTGCCCATTTTAAGGCCCGGTTCCATAAAACCCGCGGAGTCCTTAGTGAAGTGTGACCTTGTGACAGCACAAGTCTAGTTCACTGATGAGATCGGTTCCTGTTCCCCTTGTGTCCATCTGGGCCGCAGTCCTCCACGTCGGGAGTGCCCTGAGCCGCTCCGCTGCTCTCCCGCATCTTGGCGCTGTGGGCCTGTGCTGAGGGTTCGCGTTCAGCCTGCGGCTAGCGAAGAGTGAGACATGCCACTTGCCCCAGGGCACCAGTAGAGCGGGGCTCGACCTGGCACCGCCCTCTCCCCACGCCCCCCCCCCCCCCCGGGGCGGCGGGCTATCTGTGAGCTGGCGGTGGTTCTGCCGACCCTTGCGTTTTACTGCCTAATCCTCTGCGTCTTGTTAAGTATCCGTCTCCCGCTTCCTCTGCCCGCCACCTATTGGGTTTTTCGTTTTAAGGTTCCATTTGATCTCTCCGGTGGTCTGCTAGCTCTCCCTCTGTTTTCCCACCTTCTCGTGGCTGGCCGGGCTTTGTAGATGTGTCCTCGGTGCATCCCCTGGCCCGGGCTGTGACGACACGGCAGGCCCCCACCCCGGGCGTGTGTTGTGTGCGCGTGCCGTCGGCCCGCAGAGTCTGCCACCTCACAGAGAGGCTGCACGAGGGACGTCCGCCTTCATGCATCTCTCCGCCACTGCTGCCACTCACCGCCTTTCTGTAAGGGGGAGGAGGGTGTCGCCCCTTCAGACTGGCGGGTTTCGTTCTCCTAACCATCTGCAGCCTGGCCGCCGGTCCCCGAGTCCGTTTGTGACCCACGCAGCTCCAGGATCTGGGCAGCTGGGTGCAGGAGGCACTTCTGGTGTGCTTTGCCTCAGTTTGGCCTCACCTCTTCCTCACCACCCAGCTGCCCGGCGATGGGCTTGAAAAGATGTTTCTAGAGAGCCATCATTTCAGTGGTGTTCCTTGTGATTTTCAGTTTTCAAAATGGCCAGGCGTCTCGCCGATTGGTAACGAACAGAAGCAGCGCCCGTATGGTTGTGCCACTGCACGCAGACCCGGGTGGGCCCCGTGTGGACTGCAGGGAAGCCGTGTGGCCTGGGGCGTGGGGGCCAGCGTGGAGGGGAGGCAGCACAGCCGTGCTCCCCTGCGCTCTGTCCCTTTGACTGAGCAGGCATACGCCTTCTGTTCTCACGTTTCCACAAAGTGTCCACCCTCTTTCCCATTTGCTCAGTGGCCAGGGTGAGGGGCCTGACCCACCTGGGCGCTAAGACCCCCAGCGGGTTCTGTGTTTCCTCCTCTCCAGGTGCGGCCCCTGCAGGGGTGGGTGTGACAGACGTCCAGGAATTTAAAACCAGCACGGGCGCCCCAGGTTCTTTGGGCCACCGTTACCCCTGCCGAGGGCAGGGTCACAGACTGGACAGGCAGAGGGAGGTCCCTCACAGGGGCATTGCGGCCGTGGCCGTGGTGCTCGGGGCAGGCGGCAGTCCCACCCCCGCGTGGGGACACTGCAGTATGTCAGTGGGGAAGTCTGGTTAAATTGGACTAGACCTGCTCTCTTGTTTCCGTTGTCATTGACAGGACTGAGAGCTTGCTGCTCTCAGATTCACCCTCCCGTGCAGAGGCCAGATCAGGGCGGGGCGCGTGCCGGCTGCGCTCCCCAGCAGTGCGCCCAGCCACCCACTGGTGTAATGTGTCAGGCCCTGCAGGGGGAGATCCCGTGGAAAGAGCTGAGAGTAAGCCGAGGCATCCCGGGCTTTACCTCTGCGGGGTGGGAGACACCAGCCTTTCCCAAGCGTCCTCCCCAGGGCGGCCCCAGGACGGCTGAAGTGGGTGAGCTGTGGGAGGCCCCGTGGGCTACTGAAGGCGTGGCCGCAGAGTGTGGGCTCTGCTGGGGGCTGCCCGGCTGCACCCCCGCTGCCTCCTCTCCTGCAGGCTGGCACACGCATGCATACCGTCCTGCGTTCCTGCACGAGTGCGTGCAGACCACACACGCACGCACACCCCAGCTGCGGCCGTCCGCGGGACGGGAGCTTTCGTTTCCGTCCCATCTCACCCTCGGACCAGAGTTTGCCTTGATGCCTGGTGTGTGTGCGGCGCTTTACAGTTTGTACGTGGCCCTGTTTCTTCCTCAGTCCTCCTGGTGTTCCTGGAAATACAGCAGTGACCCTCCTGACCGACTGTGTTCTGGGCCACGTGTGTGACTGTGAACTTCACACTGTGATCGGGCTTTTCCGGGACGTTTAATTAGTGAGAAAGGAATATGATGAAAGCACACAGGGTGCCGGGCCCGGGTCACAGCAGCCTCTGCCCTAGAGCGAGTGTAGAGTGGGGCGAGACCTTGAGAGGACGGGGTGAGTGGTCTGCGCTGGACCCCTGCGTGGGCCGGCCGGCAGGGGTGGCACCGCAGACAACTCTTCAGGAGGGAAAGGTGTCTTGTGGTGTCTGCCCCGTGGCCAGGCCACTATCTTCTCACACAGTTTAAGCCTCACACACAAGTACCTTCCTCCTCGTGTGTGGGCCAGTGCCCCTCACAGTGAGCAGAGGCTCAAAGCAGTGCCTGCCCCGGGAGTTTCCATGTCACGCCATCTCCCACCTGCCGTTTCTCCTTGTGAGAACCCCCCATACCACGTGGCTCTGGCTTTCATCAGAAGCCAGCAAGCCGGAGGGGGGCGCCCTGGGCACTCACCATGGGAGCAGCGTGAACATCTCAGATCTGGGCCTGGGCAGGGGCGCCCTGGGCGGGGGTCCCCGGCCGAGGTGGGGTGTGCCCAGGGCGGGGCCGGCACTCACCGTGGGAGCAGCAGGCCCCCTCTGGATGAGACTGGCACGGGCAGCGGGCGTCTGGTGCCCCCAGTGGCGGCTCAGGGCATGGCATGCTGGGGTGGGGGCCATGGGGCGTGAGCAGTTCAGCCCCTCGGTCAGCCTGTGAGCAGGCCTCTGACCGTGAAGCCAGATGTCTGCCTCCCAGCTCTTGGTCGTTTTCCTGTTTTCTCTCAGAATGCTTTCTGTCCAACAAGTGTCAGTTTGACAAGACTGGAAAGGAAGGGCAGTGGACACCCCTAGGAGTGTGTTCCTCAGGGCGGGCGCCCGGGAGGCTTGACCCCTGGCAGGGCGCTAACCCGGGGCTGCTCTCATCCACAGGCTCACGGAGGGGACCCAGCAGCATGTCACAGTGGCCAAGCGTGCTTTTATCCCAGTCAGAAAACGGGACATTTCACCAAGGAGGAGAGACGGGGGGCAGATAAGCCCATGGAAAGAGGGTCAGCACCGCAAGCCCAGGGAACCCAAGTTAGAGCGGTGGTGGGGCGTCAGCACAGACCTGTCAGAAGGGCCAAAATAGAAAACATGGCCATGCCAGATGCTGGCAAGGGTGCAGAAAAACCGGGTCACTCACTTGGCTGGTGGTAGTGTGAGTGGGTGTAGCCACTCTGGAAGACAGGTGGGCAGCTCTTACAAAAGTGAACGTGAAACCACCGTACGACCCAGGGGCTGCAGTCCTGGACGTCTGCCCCAGAGAGATGAGGCAAATGACACAAAAGCCTGTGCGTGAAGTTCACATGGAGCGCTGAGCTGAGGGTCTGTGCTGGGCAGTATTTTTCAGCCAAACGAGGAAAACGTGCTGTTACGCACAACAGCCTGGACAAGTCTCCGGGCAATTAGAGCGTGGAGAAGAAAGCAGTCGCAGAGAGCTGCAGACTGGATGGCCGTTGACACAACATTCTTGAAAAGACAGATGGGCGGATGCCGGTCAGGGAGGGCTGGGTGTGGCCACAAAGGCGCTATGAGGGGTCCTGAGCTGGGGTGACACCCTTGGTTTCTCAAGATGTTACTACTGGAGAAACCGTGTAAAAGGTACACGCAATCTCTGTGTGTTATTTCTACTGCATGAAAATGTACTGTCTTCTCCCCCAAAAAGTTTAATTAAAAGAACCCAACAACAACAAAATGCAGACCAGCAAAAACTTTCTTAGCTCCTCATTAGCATTCCTGCATTAAATTAATCACGACGCATAAGTGCTGTAGAGAGCAAGACTTAAGATTCAGGGTTTGATCATTGCTGTGTGTTTATTTACTGGAGAGAGAGAGAGAGGGGGCACAGCAGGAGGGCAGGAGAGGGAGAGAAACCACACATCCTGCTTCGGCAGCCCTGGCCACCTCTCCAGCACAGCCCAGAATCTAGGGACAGCATCTGCACTCCGGCTCAAGTGTCTGCGTGCAGCATGTTTGGGTTGTCCAAGATGGCTCGGAGGTGAAGGGTCGCGTCCTACAGAGTCCGCGTGAGGTGTGGAAAGAGGCCGGTCCCCACAGCAGGTATCTGGGCCTGTTGCTGCAGAAGGAGCCGCTCCCGTGGGGGGACACCCAGCAGCACAGGACCTGTACCCCCCACCCAGGTGAGGCTCACAGAGGTCCCGTAAGGGCCGGGACGTGCCTTACAGCCGACCCTGCACTGTGCTCTCTCCGCCTCAGAGGGGTCGGTAAGACCTATATCACCGAATCAGTCTCCTTTTTAAGAAATTATCGGGGCACCTGCGTCGTACTTGGTAAGCCTCTGACTCCTGGTTTTGGCGCAGGTCGTGATCTCTGGGTGATGAGATCGAGTCCCACATCAGGCTCTGCACTCAGCGGGGAGTCTGCTTGAAATTCTTTCTCCCTCTCCCTCTGCTCCTCGTGTCTGCTGAGTCACGGTTCAGAAAGAGTGCTGCTGAGGTAGCCGCATGTTTGACCTTGTGTACGGATCACTGTGATTTGAACGCATCAAGGGGGAGCATTAACCCAGGGTAATGTCACGGGTGCTGCTGGGACTGGCACGTCAGGACCGCGCAGTGTGGGGTCCACTCAGAACCCTGCACTGTGTGGGTGCCCTCCGTCTTCCACTTTCCTCCTGGGAGTTTTCCCCAGCCCGATCGGATGCAGGTGTCTGTTAGTTCCCTGCTGGATGTGCCAGCTTATACCAGGTGGGATGTATGTGGACATGTGTGTGCCCATGTGAGCTCACAGTGACTCTCTCCTGTTAAGTTCTGTTTTGTTGTTTCACAGATTATAGGTTGCCAAGTAAGGAGAGAGCCCCCCGACTCCACTGAGCGATACACACGGTGGATCAACCAGCTAGCGCCGGACCAGCTTCTTACTCAGGTACCCCTGCCCCGTCTGGGAGCCCACCCAGGACGTCCTGAGAGCTGTTAGTCCCTGGTGCCCACCCCCTGGGTCTGGCCTGGGAAGGAGCCAGAGCCAGCAGGCAGGTGCAGAAGGCCTGACTGGAAGCGGGGAAGGGAAGAGGTGTCCAGGAAAGGCTCAGGTTTCCGGCAGGACTGGGGGCTGTCCCCAAGGCAGGCCGCCTCGGAGCTGGCCATCTGAGGGAGGGAGCTGAGATGCGCCTTCTGGGTGTGGCTGGCCCAGAAACCACCTGTGAGGGGCGCGACCTGCACAGGAAGCAGGACGAGGTGCTCTGGTCCCAGCTTCAGGTTTGCCAGGGGCTGGCGTCTGCAGTTTGCTTCTGTAAGTGAACCTGTTTCAGTAGCTTTTAAACTCTGTTCCCCCACGCGCGCGCACACACACACACACACACACACACACACACGGAAAGTGCTTCTGCGTTTGGACTTGTCCCATCTTGAGAAGATGAAGACCCCATGAATGGTCTTCTGTAGACACCAGTGGTTAAAGGCACGGAGAAGCTGGTTTGTTTTCCAGCTCCTCCAAAGCCGAACAGGCGGGAGAACAGCCAGCGTGCGGGCCCCGCGTAGCCTGCACGCTCCCCTCACGGGACACGGGAGCCTTGAGGTGGGAGCTCGCGGACGTTTGCATGGAGGTGCCTGCGGAGGCGGCTCTCGGCCACGGGTCGGGGGCAGGCGGTACGGCTCCTTCCTGCCTGTGCCGGCAGTGGCCAGCAGAATCGCACCGGGTCTGCACTGTCTCTCGTGGCCTCCCAGCTGGAGCAGAGAATGTCCCTCCCCTCCCGTGTGGGGCGCCCCTGCCCTGAGCCTGGCGCTGCAAACAGCCTTCTTCCCTGCAGCTGGTCCAGTTGCCCAGGGCTGCAGTGCGGCTTCGAAATGTCAGACTTCCACGATCCATAGTCTCAGACACTGCGGAGGGTCTGCTTGTGAACATCGTTACATGTGTGGAGAAGCAGCACACGGTCCTCGGCCCCTGCTGCCACGCTTCTCCTGGTCCGTCCCTCCGTAGAGGGGCCGGCCTGTGGGGTTCACGGTTCTACAGACACTTTGTCGGGACACGCACTCGTGTTTCCTTTTTACATTTTTCTTACCCAGGATCACGACTGACTCAATGGAGACCTAGTAAGAGCTTTCATATTCCTAACCGGGGAATTAAAATTTCATGTTCAGTGTGAAAGCTTCTGGCCTCCAGTCGGTCCAGAGGTCCCCCTGATTTGGGGCACCCAGAGGCTCCTTGGACAGGGCCAGGCTCCGCCCGGCACGAGCGAGGGTTTGGAGACACTCAGCTCTGTGAACGTGGGAGCACTGACAGCTGTGTGGAGCCGGACTCCTGCCTGTGTGTGTGGTTCTCTGGTAGAATGTGAGTCACGCAGGGACTATGTAACCACACACTGAGGGTGTAATTCAAATGCAGTGGGCACGTTTTCAGCCAGAAATTCGAGTTCTGAGTCGAGGGCTAACAAGACTTAACTATTGAGCAGCATAGAAATAATTAAGGCAGGGTCCTCTTGAATAGTGTTTTTCTTTATCAGGTTAGGGGAAATTAGAGTCTGAAGTTTTTCAAAATAATCTGAAAGAAGCTGTGTGTTATTTAAGCCACTTGTCAGCTGCCACAGGTACAGAAACCACGACACGTTAGTAAGTGGACAGGCCACCGTGTGAGCTCTGTGTTCGTCCTCTGAGCCGGTCTCGTTTTTGAGGTGGGAAGCAGCATGATGTGGTATTTGGTGCCCACTCTGTGCCTTCAGCGAGGTGCCGTTCCCAAGGGACCTGTATCTCCTGAATCAGGGAGACCAAAGGGGAGGCAAAGCCAGACTCCGCCCGGCCCCCCGCCCCGGGGTTCTGGCAGCAAGGGCTGGAGGGGAGCAGAGGCAGCTGGCCCCTGAGGCTGGAGGTTCAGGCGACACTGCGGGTCAGCAGCAGGCCTGGTGACGAGTGCTGTGTCATGATCCTGCCGGGGCCCCTCCTGGTCCATCACAGCCCAGAGGCCAGTGGCCTCCAGCAGCTGCCTTACCTCAGTTTTGTTCGTAGAATTCAGGGGTTTAAGCATCACATCCAGACTCATTCTTTGACCCACTCATTTGAAGATATCTGGCAACACGAAGTCAGGGTCGCCTTTGGCCAATTTAGAAGACGGTGGGGGGGGCTCTGGGTGACGCTGTTGCTCTCCCGTCCGTGGGCGGACACTTGGTCTTGCTCCTGGTTACCTGCTTTTCCTTTTCCGTGGAAGCAGCTTCGGCAGCAAGACTGTTAGAACTCACCTGCTTGTGTAAAAAGACTAACTTTCACCCTCATCTGCCTCAGTGTGTCTTTCCCTTGAGAGTTTGTCCTTGATAGTGCAATGATTTTATCCAATTCTAACCAGCACTCGGGCACCTAAAAACTTCCGTACTTTGAGACAGAGTAGCCTGTACCGCTTTTCTTCATTTTCTCATTTAAAGGGAGCATCGTAAAGCCTGTCCGCCGTACAGATCCACATAAACTACACTTTCCCCGTGGTAGAGAAGTGGTTCCTTCGCACGTTTCTCTTAGACTACGGAGAGAGGAAACTTTTTATTAATGTCTGTTTCTCTGTTAAACCCAGAAGCCACAGATCTTGGATTTAACATCAAAGTTTATTCTTGTTGCTATGTGGGTGTTAAAATGTCAGAATACTGGAACATTTGTTATCTGTCTAAAGATAGTCTTCCAACAAATTAGAAATAAGGATAATAAACCACAAGAATCTGGAAATGAGTCACACAAAGTCTGCTCTTCTTCTCTGAGAATTCATATCACTTCCTGGTAAGATACCACTAATGAGGTCTGCGAGTTTCATTAAATGCTTCATTCTCTTTTAACTGCAAGGCTTTTCCTTTCTGAATAAAAAACTGAGCTCCTTTCAAGTCTGTAACCCATACTTTTGTCTTTTTCGAGTACCGAAAGCATCTGCAAGGATCCATCTGTAAGCCTGTGTTCGTCCTGCACCTTTCCCTAGGGCAGACCCTGCTCAGGACGAGGTAGCCGGGGGGCACACTGACAGGGGCTAGCGAGAGTTTATTTTTGCAAGGTGCAGTTCCTGTTGGTGGCAAGACAAGGGAAGAGGCAAAAGCAAACCCCCAGGTCCCCAGAACAGCAGCATGGGCCCCCGAGCCTCGCCTGGGAACCCCTTTTTTTTTTTACAAAGTTCTAAGAAACTGGATTATCTGATTTTTCGGTTGCTGACACATCAGAACCACAGGATATAAAATCAAAAGGGAATCAGAGTGAGAGCCAGGAGCTTCTGTGATTTCCTCCCTGTGACAGCACCTCAGCCCCCCACACCCCCTGCGCGCGCTGCCCCCTTACCTGTGTGTGCCCCTCCCCCGTGCGCGCGCTGCCCCCTTACCTGCGTGTGCCCCTCCCCCGTGCGCGCGCTGCCGCGTTACCTGTGTGTGCCCCTCCCCCGTGCGCGCTGCCGCGTTACCTGCGTGTGCCCCTCCCCCGTGCGCGCGCTGCCCCCTTACCTGTGTGCGCACCTCCCTCCGTGCGCGCGCCCCTCCTGTGGTCGTCCCTTACTGGTCCTGGTGGATTTGGAAAGCCGGGCTCCGCGGAGGGAAGGGGGCCTGGGTTGGGGCGAGGACTCCGCATGGATCGCCAGGTGCGCACTTGCGGCTCTGGCATCTCGGGGAGGAAGGGCTCGTCGGCCTGCGTCCGGGTCAGGCTCGGCCATCAGCAGTTGCACCTCCTGGTGCGCGCAACCCGGGCGCCCTCTGCCGGGACCTGTGCCTAAGCTTCGATGATCCGCAGTTTACCTACGGAGCAGGTTAATGTACAAAATAGCCCGGAGGGGTTGTTAGGCCTCGTTTGCTTCCAAGAATTCTAAGTGTGTTGGGGGCTGCCTCTGTAGTTTTCTGTACCTCGTTTAATCGTAGACCCTACGACTGGGGGAGACATGAACGGGAGACACTAGCCTATTCCAGGCATAAGTAATCAAAGAAACAGTTTTGTTTAAATTGAAGCCACAGCTGCATCCTTACCAGTTAGACCAGGGGTGGCACACTGTGGCTCGGGGGCCAGATCTGTTCCGCTGCCTCTTTGTAAGTAAAGTTTTATCGGCACAGAGCCTTGCCCATTTGTTTATGGATGGTCGGGGCTGTTTTTGCACAGGGTGGCGGAGCTGAGGCTGTGGCCGGGAAGCCTGAAATAGTAGTATCTGGCCCTTTAGAGAAAAGGCTTCCTACCCTGAGTTAGGCAGTACCTGGCTGTCACGTCAGCGGCGTTTGTCAGCGTTGTGCGTGCCAGCAAGCCGCCTGGGTGCAGACACTGAGCTCTCAGGTAGACATCCCCACAAGGGGAGCTTGAGGCCTGGCAGGGGCGGAGAGCCGGGCAGGAAGGCAGTGTCGGCTTGTTTTCACCACCTTGGCATCTGGCCCTTATGCGTGTCTTCAAGCAGGAACAACTTCTGAGAGCGTTTTAGATGTGTGCCCTTCTCGTGAGGCATGCTCGCGCTTTCACAAGAAACAGGCCCGGCGGCTTGGGTGGCTGGTTCATTCTGTCTTCCTTCTCTCGCAGTGTGGCGCCCCTGGAGCAGTGGCTCTCGTCTCGCAGAGCCCCAGTCAGCAGGTGAGGTCAGGGTGTGCCTATGGGACGTGCACCTTGGGGGCCCCCGAGAGAGGACAGGGCAGTGGTCACTGCCGGACATGGCTGCCCCCTGCCGTCCTCGCTCTTTGGGTGCTGGCCTTTGGAACCCCTGGGAGCCTGCTGCAGTAATCTGTGACTTGCGTTCAAGTTGCGTGGCAGGGGTGGGTAGAAATATCTCCTACGAAAACTCTTTTTCTCGAAATTTTAAGATTTCATTACCTCTTCCCACCCCTTACTTGGCCTTTAAAGAAAAACAAGTTTACTCAGCAAACCTGTTTCTCTTCTTCACGTGGTTGAATTTAAGGTGTTTTAATGATGTGGCCGGCCAGGTCTTCCTGGGGTCAACAGATAAATGTGGTCACCGGCCATCCTGCTCTCTGGCACGTGACCCCATGGTAAACTGTAGCTGAGGCAAGAGCACGTTAGTCGTTACAGAATTGTAAAAAGGACCATCCCGGTGGAAGAGAAACCCAGGCAGGTGTCTGTTGTGAGTCATTCAGATGATTTTAAGGAGAGAACATGCAGTGAGCCAGCCTCTGCCTTCCTCCAGGGGGAGATAGATCCATCATGGTGAACGTCTTCCCTCCAGAAGAAGGAGAAATGTACCTGTTAGAAGCCCCAGTCCCACGGGTTTGTTGTTCATTCTTGTCCTGGGCCTTCTCGTTAAGAGGCTTTCCTGGGTATCAGCTGTGTGTTGTGGGATGGCCCTTTGCAGTTCAGTGGAGGTAAAGAATGAGCATGGACCGTTTCATGAGGAGTTAGGTGTGTCCGGTCTGGAGAATTGCGGCAGACAGGGCCCTTGAAATAAAGGGGGAGACTCTCCTGGTAGCTTGTTTGCTGTTGCGTGGTCAGACTGCTCAAATCTGGTGGAAAGCCAGCGTCCTGTGTTCTCAAGTATATCTGAGCATTCACTGAGTATGGAACCCAAGGAAAAATGCAGTCTCTCAGATGTGGGCTGCAGGAGACCCCAGAGCCTTTGACAAGTAGGAATGGTTGCTGGAAGCAAGACCAAGGAAGAGCGCAATGAGGCAGTTTGTCCTTTGGATTTTGAAAGTAAATGGCTTGCCCTGACGGGACCAAAAGAAATGTGCTTTCTTGACTCTTTCTGTCCCATTTTTGTTCTTTGTCCCATCGTTCTTTCAGAAGGGGATGAAAGGTTGTGGAAAAGAGCTTGGGTCAGGCTTGCCTGGTGCGGCCCTGAGCCCTGGGCACCCTCTGCGGACACGGGGGCCCTTCCCAGGCTCCTGGCAAGAACAAGACCGTTTCCCTGAGTCCACCTGCTCGCGGCTCCCCACCCCCAGGAGTCCATGTGTCCTGAGTGTGCAGCCCGCAGCCACCCGTGAGCCGCACAGAGCTGTCAGACTGCAGAGACTGGTGCCGTGGCCGAGGCAGGGACTCGCTTTGTCAGCGTCTCCCTTCCCGGCGGCTAGCGGCTGGGTGCCCAGAGTTCACATGAGCTCCGCACAGGGACAGTTCCTGGCTCGGACCGCACTGCTGTGGCATGCTGAATGTTGTTGGGTTTTTTTTTTAAATAACACAGATTTATTCACACACAGTTCTGGAGGTTAGAAGTCTGATATCAAGGTGTGGGCAGGGCTGGTTCCTCCCGTTTTCTCTGTTTCCAGCCTCCCCACTGAGCTGCCGGCCACTTCACTCTGACCTGTTTTGATGGTCCCCTCTCCTTATTAAACTGTGGTCAGACGTACACAACACAACTTGTCATTTCAGGAATTTCACAGTTCAGTGGCCATACCAGGGACTGTCCCCACCCAATGCTGACTCCCCATTAGCCCTCCCCCAGGCCCAGTAACCTAGCCTGCTTTCCCTCTCTACGAATGTGCCTCTTCCAGATACTTCACGTTAAGTGCAATAGTACGGTCTTTGTCCTTGTGCGTCTGACTTTCATAATGTTTTCAGGTTCACCCATGTTATGAAGTGTGAGATTCTTGTTCTTTTTATAGGTGAACGATATTCATTGTGCAACATACTGTCGGTCCCACGTTGTGCTTATCCACTTGTACTGTGATATCACTAGGTTACTTCCACCTTCTGGCTGTTGTGAACGTTGCCCTGCATTGTCTGTCTGAGTCCCTGTTTCAATTCCCGTGGGCAGACCTAGGAGTGGAATCGCAGGCTCGTGTGACAATTCCGTGTTTAACGTTTGAGGAACTTCCGAGCTGTTTTCCACAGCAGCTGCACCATTTTACGTTCCCACCAGCAGGGCACGAGGCTTGCTGTTCTGCTAAATCTTGTCAACACTTTCTTTTTTCTGGTTTTTCTAGTTGCCATGCAAATGGGTGTGAAGTGCTATCTCATGGTTTGGTTTGCATTTCTCTAACGATTAATGACGTGGAGCATCTCTTCATGTACTTCTGAGCCATCTGTGTATCTTCTTTGGGAAATGTGTTTTCGAGTCTTTTGCCCATTTTTTAAAGTTGGGTATTTGTCATTGAATTCTAGGCACTCTTTATATATTGTGGATGCTAGACCATTATCAGATGTGTGACTTGCAGATATTTTCTTTTATACTGCGAGGCATCTTTTCACTCTCTCCATAGTGTCCTTTGAAGTAGAAAAGGTTTTAATTTTGATGAAGTCCAATTTACATAGATTTTTTTTCTTGGATTGTGTATGCTTTTCATGTCACACCAAGAAACCCTTGCCTAATCAAGGTCACAAAATGTTTCCTTCTTAGAGTGTTATAGTTTCAGCTCTTATATTTGGATCTTTACTCCATTTTGAGTAAATTTTTGTAGATGATATTAGGGAAAGGTCCAGCTTTATCCTTTGCATGTGAACATCCAGCTCTCCCAACACTGAATGGTCTTGGCACCCTTGCTGAAAATCAGTGGACCATTTGCAAGGGTCTTTTTCTAGGCTCTGTTTTGTTCCGCTCATCTTCTGTCTGTCTGCATGGCAACACCACACTGTTCTGATTACCGCAGCTTTGTGGTAAGTTTTAAAGCTTACTCCACGGGAGCTTACTTCATGGGAAGTGTGAGTCCTCCAACCCTGTCCTTGCTTTTTAACATTGTTCTGGCTATTTTGGGTCCCTTTGAATTTCATGACTTTTACAATGGGTGTTTTCTTTCCTACAGAAAAGAAAAATGTTTAATGATTTAGGATAAATACATTAGATGAAAACAGGCATGACTTAGGCAAAGCTGTGTCTTCTAGACTCTCATGTTAGGGAAGGCCTTCTGACCTGACTTTTGTTTCTTAAGTCTGCCTCTAATTGGTTTTGTAAAAATCTCCACTCCCAGGGAGTTCGTTAGAAAAGGTGTTCGGTGAAGAATTGCATTGAGTTCACTGGGAGCTGGTGTTGGGAGGAGAGGAACTCGAGAGACAGCCTGCAGTCCCTTCACCTGTGTGCCGGCACCGAGTCAGAGCCCCCTTCCTCAGGAGGGCACAGCCCAGCCACAGCAAGGAGCACCCCGAAACTTCCCCAAAAGTGCTGAAGACCTACCTCAGGCTGGGTTGCATTCGGACAGGATGCCAGTTCCTGGGAGAGGTGACGGGGGGGGGAGTGCAGCCCCAGTTACAGGAGCCCCTAGGTCTGCTTATGCCCCCCCAAAACTTGTGAGGAGAACCCCCCAAAACTGGTAAGGTGCGAGGGGCCCCCCAAAACTGGTAAGGTGAGGAGGGCCCAGGAGTGATGGGCAGGATGAAGGGCATCTCTCTCTTTGTCCCTTTTACAGTGAGACAAATATTACAAAACCCTTTAGAGACTGCTGTCTGATTCACATAGGATTGGGGTGCAAGGGGTCAGTAAGACGGAGAAGGTGTGACGCTTCAAGAAGTGCCTGGAAAGACACAGCCCTGAAAAATTGCGCGTGTTCCGCCCTTGGCGGTTCCACGGAGCCTGAAATCACCGGTGTCAGCGAGGCCTTGAGAAGATCTTGTGTCGCTGGAGGCTGCAGTGTGTGAGACGTGAGATTTGTTCAGGCTTTTGCTGCAGGTTCAGAGAAAACATTCCTTCTTCCCTCCCCCAAAGGGAAGTTGGAAAGGTGAATTTGAAGGTCAAAGCACAGAGCAGAGGCAACCATTATGCAGAGGACAGGAGGAACTAAAAGCCTGAGTGGGAGAGCGGGGGCAGGACTCCTGAGCCCCGCCTGCTGGCTTCCTCCTTGTTCTGGGCACATGCAGCGGGAGGGACCCCCAGCGGCCCCAGAGAGCGGTGGAAGGAAGCCTGTTCTTGGCACAAGCCTCGTGGGGCGAGGACGCAGACGCCTCTGCCGGTGCTCTCTGGTTCCCTTTGGGCAGTAATGACCAGAGAGCTTCGGCATCACCGCGTTCCTGCCATAGGGGTTCTTTTTTTTTTTTTTTTTTAAGATTTTATTTATTTATTTGACAGAGATAGAGACAGCCAGCGAGAGAGGGAACACAAGCAGGGGGAGTGGGAGAGGAAGAAGCAGGCTCATAGCGGAGGAGCCTGATGTGGGGCTCGATCCCATAACGCCAGGATCACGCCCTGAGCTGAAGACAGACGCTTTAACCACTGTGCCACCCAGGCGCCCCTGCCATAGGGGTTTTGTGCGCACACCCTGAAGTTCCTACCCACACGTGCGCCTTGCCGCTGGTGCCCGCGCGCGCGCTGGGGCCCGTACCTGCGGGTGTGTGCGCGTGCTGGGGCTCGTATCTGCAGGTGTGCGTGCGCACTGGGGCTCGTTCCTGCGGGTGTGTGCGCGCGCGCTGGGGCTTGTACGTGCGTGTGTGCGCACGCGCTGGGGCTCGTACGTGTGGGTGTGTGCGCACGCTCTGCGGCTCGTACGTGCGTGTGTGCGTGCGCGTTGGGGCTCGTACCTGCATGTGTGCACGCGCACTGGGGCTCGTACCTGCGTGTGTGCGCGCGCGCTGGGGCTCGTACCTGCGGGTGTGTGCGCGCGCGCGCTGGGGCCGTACCTTCGTGTGTGCGCACGCGCGCTGGGGCCGTACCTTCGTGTGTGCGCACGCGCAGGGGCTCGTACCTGTGGGTGTGCGGGCGCGCTGGGGCTCGTACCTGCGGGTGTGTGCGGGCGCTCTGCGGCTCCTACCCGCGGGTGTGTGCCAAGCACTGGAAGGTTGTGTTTCCCTCTGGGTCAGACCCTCTGCACCTGTCTGGCCAAAGGGGCTATTCCCACTCATTGAACATTCGTGGGGCGCAGTGGTCAGAGCAGAGTGCAGGACGGATGTGCCCTGCTGGCTGTGGGGCATGAGCATGCCAGCACTGAAGGTGAACCACGAGGATGCTCTGGAAAGCACTGAGAAGGATGAAAAGGGCCCAGCACACTGCCCACTTCACAGGTGACCTGGGGGTGTGCAAGGGTCTGGGCCAGATGTGGCCTGCATGGCTAGACCCCCAGGGAAGTGCAAGACTGCCTGAAGGCTATGTGCCCAAACAGGACGCCTGAGCCATGCATTCTCAGGAATCTCTGCCTTGTTGGGCTGGGGCGTTTTCTTGCTGTCTTCTCCGGAGTAACTCAGCCTTCAGTGCTCTGGGCGACGCTGATGAGCACATCCCTGAGTGAAGACTCTCATCAGTTCCCTGAGAGCTCTCTTCTCGTACTGATGAGGACTTGGGATCTCACGGCCCATCTGAAATTTTATAAATGTCTTACCCCATCCATTTGGGAGCAGTATTTCAAATCCTGGTGTTCACCTTTTCATCCATGAAGGAATATCATGTTAAAACATAAGTTTAGTGTGTGCCCTTTCCCGTAGCCTGGGGTGGCCCTCTTCCCCCCAGCCCTGCACAGCTGCCTGTCAGGGGAGAGCCAGACCCACTGCTGTGGCAGGATTATCAGATGGGGTTGCGACACCTTCATCCACCGACTCTTCTAGACAACCCCTTGGGGCTGGCGCTGTCCCTCATCCCCACAACCATGCCTAGACAGGCTCCGTGCGGCTCCTGGACTCCCCAGATGGCCCAGCGATCAACAGTGCAGCCTGGAGCCCTGCTCAGAGGGGACACCAACCCCCAGGGCCTCCCCACCCAGACCTGGGGTATCTCCTCAGAGGTCACGCCACATGGGGACTCAGGAAAGGTCACCACATGCACACGGGCTCTCGGTATTGGGCCACACAGCTCTCCAGGGAAGGCCCTCCCTTAATGGGTCCTTGGTGTGACTGCTGTTCAGACCACCACCTTGGGCAAGCTGCCACTCTGAACCCCACTTCCTCGTCTTCAAAACAGAAAGCATAACCACACCTGCCTCTCAGGGCTGCAGTGCCCTGGTGCCTGGAAAGCCAGCTAGCCATCCTGGGACAGGCGTGCCTACCCTTGGGAAGTAGACTGCCCTGGAGTCCCTGCACCTGTGTTTGGGCCTCTGGGAAGGGCCCTGGTTGGGGCAAGAAGCAGGCCAGCAGACAGCCCAGAATTTCAGGAGATGATCTGCAAACTGGACCTCTGAGGGGTCTTCGGTATTCTCTTTACCCGGCCATGCAGGAGAGACTGAGACTGCCCCAAGAGCACAGGTGTGCTCAAGGAAGTCATGGGAGCCGCACAGAAAGTAAGACCTAGAGCAAGGCCCCACAGTATACACACAGCGTCACCGGCTGAGGCACGCAGAGTGTCCGGGTGCCCCTCTCGCTCGGGGGAGGAAGAGCCATCAGTGGACTTTGCCACCGAGTGGACACAGACGGTGGGTGCAGCAGACCCCAAGGCAGCTGCCTCTCTGTCGGTATCTTTAAGAACTAAGGGAAGCAGCGTGTTTCGGAGTTTGAAGGGAAGTATGATGAGAACGACATGCAGGTGGTATCTCAGCAAAGGTAGAAAGTATTTTAAAACAGAAGGAAATTCTAGAGTTGGAAAGTGCATACTTGTAACTGAAATGAAAAGCTCATCGAAGGGGCCTAAGCGCGCACGTGAGATTGGAGGCGACCCCACATGCAGCCACAGGGCTTTCTGAACGAATTGTGATGTGTCTGAAATCCTCTCTCTCTAGGTGGACGGGTGATTGAGGCTGCTGGCACATCAGCGTCCAGAGCTTAATTTGGAAATAATTGCTAGTTTCTCGATCTGAATCTGTCTGAACTTGGTGGTTGAACACCAGACGCCTGCCAACATGGCCTCCAGGGGAGTGGAGCCCCAGGGGAGTGCAGCAGGGGTGGAGGTGCTCCAGGTGCAGGGATGGAGGTGTGCATGCATCAGGGGTGAGGCATGGGGGCACAGCAGGGGTGGAGATGTGCGTGTAGCAGGGATGAAGGTGCTCCCACAGCAGGGGTGGAGGTGTGCATGCAGCAGGGGTGAGGCATGGGCACACAGCAGGGGTGGAGGCGTGCATGCAGCCATGCAGCAGGGGTGAGGCATGGGTGCACAGCAGGGGTGGAGGCGTGCATGCAGCCATGCAGCAGGGGCGAGGCATGGGCGCACAGCAGGGGTGGAGGTGTGCGTGCAGCAGGGATGGAGGCATGCATGCAGCAGGAGTGAGGCATGGGGGCACAGCAGGGGTGGAGATGTGCGCATAGCAGGGATGAAGGTGCTCCCACAGCAGGGATGGAGGCGTGCATGCAGCAGGGGTGAGGCATGGGCGCACAGCAGGGGTGGAGGTGTACCTGTAGCAGGGATGGAGGTGTGCGTGCAGTGGCGCGAGGCATGGGCATGCAACAGGGGCGAAGGCGCTCCCAGTGCAGGGTTGGAGGTGTGCATGCGGCAGGGGTGAGACGTGCACACAGCAGGGGTAGAGGGGCTCCCTCAGCAGCTGTGAAGGTGTTGTGTTTGCAGCAGGGGTGAAGGTGGTGGGGCTCAGGCAGGGTCTGGAGGTAGACCCACAGGAGGCGGGGCTTGGGGCCTGTGCTACCCACCTCATGCCAGGCTCGCTGCTCCCGCCATCAGCCTTCCTGCTGGCAGACTCCTCCCCCCTGCCCCGGGAACCAAGCCTTGCTCTTCCCTGGGCCTGCTTTACCACCTGGCGGACAAGGCACCAGGGGCTGAATTGCAAGAAAATGTGGGAGCTGTGCACTTACGCAAATTTCCCTGCTCCTGCCTTATCTTGGAGAGCAGTGGCCAGGTCCCAGTAGGATGTGTGGCTCAGAACCATGACCGGCTCCGAGAGGCAAAGGCCAGGCTGCTGGCACAGTGCTTCCCACGCACGCCCAGACCCACGCTGGGCACGAAGGGCTGAGAGGGGTGTCTGAGGTCGGGCCCTCAGGGAGTTTGCTGTAAGCACAAAGTAGGAAATGGTTTTTACCTTACACCAAATTAGTTCATGTTGTAATGTGTCGAGCTTGCTTGAACCGGGCAGGAAAACACCTACAGATTTCTCTAATGTGCAGAGTGGATTTTAGAGCTAAGGCTGGTAACTCTCATGTTATCTTGAGCACTCATATTTTCTGGATTAAAAAATGCAGGGCTGTTGTTAAGAAGTTTCCAGGATATTCTTGTCGCCCAGATGCACCTGCGACCTCCAGCACCACCCTTGTCAGTTCGTGGAGCTGCAGGGCCGGCAGGGTGGGGAGGAGCGGGCTGACCGTGACTATCAGGAGCTGCCCATCGACTGTGGCGAAGACCTGATGTGCGGCTGGGAGGAGCCGGTCCTGGGTCACCCTGCGGTGGGTAGAAAGCTCCTGAAACGCGTGGGAGCACAGCATTTGGAGAGGCATTGTCAGCAGGACTCCCTTCTCTCTTTTTTTTTTTTTTAAAGATTTATTTATTTATTTATTTATTTGACAGAGAGAGAGAGAGAGACAGCCAGCGAGAGAGGGAACACAAGCAGGGGGAGTGGGAGAGGAAGAAGCAGGCTCATAGCAGAGGAGCCTGACGTGGGGCTCGATCCCATAACGCCGGGATCACGCCCTGAGCCGAAGGCAGACGCTTAACCGCTGTGCCACCCAGGCGCCCCCTGGACTCCCTTCTCTCTTACACAGCCCCCCAGGAAGGCTCACACCCACCCGGCCCGTGCAGTGTCGGATCCACTGTGCACGTCTGAATTAGCCGAGTCTCATTCCCCTGCGGGTGTGCACACTCGCACTCCCTGCCCCTCTCCTCGCAGACACGCACATACTCCAGTGCGCACAGCCTGCCATGGCAAAGCGCAGAGGTGGCCTCCAGACCACAGCGCCTGGAGCCGGCCCGGCACGTCCAGGCCGCACACGGACAGGCCCACCAGTGCACGCATGTGGCACATGTGCCCTCCGCAGCCGTCACCTCTGCAGGATGTGTCAGAGCGGGTGACCCAGAAGGACTCACGGGCCTGGGAGCCCAGAGGGGTCTTTGCCCACACGTAGAGTTTGGGGGTCCAGCTCCGAGGAGAAGCCACTGTTACAGAGAGAGGACCCTTCACCCACAGTCCGTGAGCTGTGGGCCAGTCTCTTCGTGGGCACCGCACTGTCCGCGGCTCACGCCCAGTGCATCTCAGGCCATCTCCGGGCCCGTGTCACATGCATCCTGCAAGCAAAGCGATTGCTACTCAGCCAGGTTGGCAGAGACATTCTGAAGTCTGAACCACCATTTTCAAACTCACTCCCTCCAGTTAAAGCAGGAATGTTTGGTTTGGAAGCAGACGTTTCTGGGAGTCAGACAAGTGGGGTTGCTGAACGCTGCCCCTCTCTGTGCCCACAGACAGCCTCTGGGGTCACTGGCCTTCACCCCTTCTGCTCTGCTTCCTGACGGTGAATAAACACAAGGGCCAGGAGCATTGGGTCCACGGAGGACAAAGTCATCTCAGAGGCACAGCTGGCAGAGCCGAGCGCCCTGACCCTCCTCTCCTACGGTGGCTATGGCCGGCGGCCCTGCTCTCCGTGGGAAAGCTGCCCGGGTGGTGCCCGTGAGCCTCGGGCCGTTGTCATGGCAGGCCTGGCTCGGCCACACGGGGCGGGGGCAGCCACTGAGCCCTTCTGATTTAGAGCCAGGTCTGTCCTCCCGGGATCCTGAATCTGGAGGCTGGCAGGGGATCGCACACCACACGGGAGTGTTGTCAGCGTCAGTGGCTGGCCTCAAGCGTCTCACACCTGGGCTGTGTTTGGGAATGGTGCACTGGAAGCATCGGGGGGTGGGGCGGGGGGAGCACGTGTGCAGGAGGCCAAGACCTAGCCAGCATGGGACAGAGGTCAGAGGGCATGTGGGGGTCGTGTGGAGAGCTGGAGGATGTCAGGCGTGAGAACGCTGGTCCAGGCACTAGAGGCTGTCTGGGGGTGCAGCCAGGGAGGCCGCGGCCTGAGTGGATGGAGGGATGGAGGGAGACGCTGGTGTGATGCCCAGGGCCTGCTTGGCCATTCAGGGGTTAGTGGGGACCTGTGAGGAGTGGTGCGTCCGGGGTGTCCTTTTCATCAGCTCTGACTCGCTGTCGGCACACTCGCACCGTTAGTGCAGGCTGTGGACTTCTTAGCACACTCCGGAAGGTTCTCTCAGGACTGCCGGGCCCCATCCGAGCCTGGGCCCCATCCTGGGCCGCGGTGAGCCTACCCGTGTCTGTGCCAGCGCCTGGTGTCCTGGGTTCCTCTTCGTGTCCCCTGCGGAGCATGTTGTCGCCGCTACCCTCGCAGCTCTGTGGGGCGTCTGCATGAGCCCCGTGCTTACTGCTGCTCTTTTTGCCTTTTTACTGAGTTGTGAGAGTTCTTTCAAACTCCAGAAACACGTCCCTCACCAGATCTGTGTGCCTGACAGACACACTGTGAGCGTTTCCTCTTAGTTCCTGGTTAGTCCCTTCATTTTCTTATCTGATCTTTCAAAGAGGTGACTTTTTCAATTTTGATGAAATCCGCTGAATTAATATTTCCTTTTTATTTTGCAGATTTTTGCTCTGTTTTATAAAACTTGCCTGTCCTCCGCTTGCAAGCATTTTCCTACGTGTGTCTTCTAGAAGTTTTGTAATTCTGGCTCTTACGTTTAGGTCCGTCATGTACTTGGTGTGAGGTCAGGGTTGGTCTGTTGGCCTGAGACCCTGGGGCCTCGCCAGACCCTCTGTGTGGAGTCCAACGTTTGCAAATACTCTTCCATCCGTGTGTCTGTCGTCCTGGGTGGAATTGCACGGTGCCGAGCCGTCACGGGAACGGGCTCTGCGGTCGCGATCCCGATCCAGAGACAGGCTCTCGGGCTTTCACCCGCAAACAGGATGTCGGCCCTTAGCAGCCTGAGTTCATTCCCTCCTGTTCTTGGCGTTCTGGGATGTCGTACCCTGACTGGGTGTTGGATTTCGTCAAACGCTTCTTCTGCATCTATTAAAATGATCATGTGATTTTTTCCCCTGATTTTTAAATGTTAAACCAGCTCAAACGTGCAGCATAAATGCCTCGTGGTCAAGATGTGTGTGTGTCTGGATCGGATCGTTAATAATCCAGTCTCTGTCCACAAGGGGCCTTGCTCTGTGGTTTGCTTGTGGGTTTTCTGTTGGTTTTGGCATCAAGTTAAAGCTGACCTTTTAAGGTGGGTTGGAATATTCTCCCCCTCCTTTATTTTATGAAGGAGTTTAGTGAGACCGGTGTTCGTTCTTACCTTAATGGTTGGCAGTATAGACCAATGACAGTTTAATTATGAACTCCAGTGTTTGATTGGAGATGCTTGGGTTTCTGTTCTTGATTGGTACCTCTCAAGGGATTTGTCCGTTTTCTCTGAGTCACTGAACTTATTGGCATAAACATGTTAATAATCCCCTTTCCCCCTCATTAACTTCTGTGACGGACATTCGGCCCGTTCTGCTGGGGGCCTGGGGTCTCTTTGCTGCCAGATGCCCTCCCTCTCTTCAGAGGTGACCGCGGTCCCAAATCAGCCTTTGCTGTGTGTTTCCTCCTCCTTATCTCATGGGTCTGCATCACTAAAGGACGGATTGGATGGCTTTGCCAACAGACGCTTAGCTCCAGCCAACAGAAGTATACCATGAGCCTTCAATGCAAGCCAGAATGTTTTAGTAGTTGTAGTAAAAAGGTGTAGAGAAGTGGATGAATTTAATTATAATAGTATATTTTATTTAATCCAACATACACAAAATATTATTTCAACATGTGATTAGTAGAAAAATATCAGTGAGCTGTTATAACATTCTTTTTTCATACCAAGTCTTCAGAATCCAGTGTGTATGTCCACCAGGCCCAGCTCCCGCACCCATAGCCCGCGACTTGGGGCCTGGGCATCGGTGTTCAGCTGCAGCTACCAGAAGATGCCTCTGCGAAGTAGGAGGTGAAGACAGGAAGCTCAGGTTTTGCTTTGCAGAAGTTCCCAATTAGCATTATGAAACCGGTTTTTTCTGACAGTCAAGGAAGTAATGGAGCACACTGGTGGGGACTGGTGTGTCGGGTTTGCTAGAAAATGCTGGCGTTCAGGGGCCCTTCTGTGGTGTCTGGGGCGGGGAGCCCCTGGATTCCAGGACCCTCAGAGCCCCTCCCAAAGCACCGAAACCCTGATGTGCAGAAAGCAAGGCACGTGGTCCCTGATCCCGAGAGCCGGACGGGCCACCTCGGGGTGTTGCTGCAGCCGTGGCCTCGGGTTTGTGTCTCAGCCGCCCGCTGGTCCAGTTTCTGTCTCTAGAGATGAGAATGCCTGTCTTTAGGATTTTGTGTAGCTGCCTTCTTTCCGTGAAAGCCACCAGTGTCTGTCAGCGTCGAGGCTGTACGTGAGTGGCTGGGGAGAGGCCCCCTGCGCTCCGTTCCACGGTGTCTGTCACTTGTGTGGGATAACTTTTGGGTGGCTTGCAGTTTTCTCTCTTGAGCATAAGGCTGCTTTAATGTTCACAATCAGGTTTTGCGTGGACGTACGTTTTAATTTTCCCGGGACATCCGGGATGGAAAGTCTGAGCACCTGCTCCGCTGTTTGCAAGGTGGGTGGGTGTTCACTGTCCCTTCCATGGTGTCTAAGATTTCATTCAGTTGGTGTCAGTTTTAATTTCAGCATTCTTGAGGCTGTATTGTGTCTCATTACAAATTTCCCTGCCCCTGGCGTCCACTTCACTGCACGCCAGTAGCACCCACCCCAGGTGTAGGACTACCAGGA
>NW_024424897.1:245332-290380 GCF_017311325.1 Ursus maritimus
CCTAAACATTTCCAGACATCCCCCTAGAAGTATTACCTTATGTGGGAAAGGGGTCTTCGTAGATGGGGCTAAGGATCTCGTGAGAGGAGACTATCCTGGGTGGTGCAGGCAGGCCCTAAGAGGGAGGCAGAAGCAGGAGGCACCAGGCCACGCTAGGAAGAGGTAGAAGGGGCCAGAGTGGAGGCATGCAGGCCACACAGCTGTTGGGAAGATGTAAGTTCTCCCCAGACCGACCCACCTGATCGTTAACACAAGCCCAGTCAGCACCACAGCAGGCTTTGTAGAGAAATTGACCAACGCATTCCGAAACGTGTTGGAAATGCGAAGATTCAGAGCAGCCAAAGTGCATCTGGACAAGAGCAGACTCCAAGGCCGTGCGGTGTCGGCACGGGGACAGACACACAGACCACTGATCTTTTACAGAAGTGCTCAGTGGGGAGACGGTACTGGGACACCCGCACGTCCATCCCCGTGCAGTAAAACAGAACTTGAAAAACCTCACCGTTTATAAAAAGTTAATTCAAAATGGACCCTAGAACTAAATGGGAAACTTAAAACTATAAAACTTATGGAAGAAAACAGAAAAAAATCTTTGTGACCTTGGGTTAGGGAAAAGCCATGGGGTAAGACACACTAGAATCACAGACCCTGAGAAGAACGGTGGAGCCGTTGGGCTTCATCAGCCTTGCGGATGTCCGCGAAAGATGAACCGGGAGGAGACTGGGAGTCCTGTTTGCAGATCACATCCAGTGAAGGCCTCGTGCAGCGGGAGAGCTCCGTGGAGCTTTCCAGAGTCTCAGAAAACAAACATCCCAGTAAAAGGGGGACTGGTGACTTGAACACACGCTTCATCGGGTCAGGTGTCTGGATGTCAAATTAGCACAGCCTTATGGGCCATTAGAAAGATGGGAAGTGCACGGTGAGACACACAGCTGTTCGCACGTCCGAAATGAAAAAGGCCACGGTGCTCAGTGTTTGCGGGGACGTGGCCAGCCGGAGCGCAGAAAGAACCACCGTGGGAGACAGTGGAGCCGTTCCGTAGAGGCTGCTGTGCGCCTGCTGTTACCAGACCCCGTCCCCGCAGGGGTGCTCACCGCAGAGACGGCGCGCGCACTGGGCCCCCCGCAGGCGCGTGGAAGAGCAAGGGTGGTTTTACCGAGTGCAGGAAACAGAGGAGGAGCACATGCTGTGTGACCCTGTTTGCGGAGAATCTAGGAAATGCAGACCGGCATTTGTGACAGAAAGCAAACCAGCGGTGCCTGGGATGGAGGCGGGGAGGTGGCCAGGGCACAAGGAAGCCTGCAGCTGCGGCTGGCTCAGAACCTGAGTGTGGTGTGTGGCTCGGGGGGCAACGTAGGTGGAGTTTATCGACCTGTGTAAATTTGTGCAGCTGGAGGCGTGGCGTACTTCACTAAAAAAGTCTCGTAACCAAGGGGAGACGTCAGTGGGCAGCCAGATGCATGGCCTGGAGCTTGGGGGCAGTTCAGGATCTGGGGGTGGCCTGTGGAGCAGAGCTCGGAGCGCCCCACACTGGAGATGAAGTATGTGCCTGTCATGGTGGCATGTTTGTGTCCCAGTGTGACAGAGTTGGGGGACCTTTGGGAGGTGACTGGATTAGAGGAGGTCATGAGGGTGAGGCCCCTGTGATAGGACCAGTGCCCTCGTCAGACAAGACACCAGGGCTCACGGAAGAAGGAGGCTCCCTGAGCTCGGATGCCAGCCTCCAGAGCCGTGTGCGTCTGCCGTCCCAGCCCCGTCTGTGGTGCCATCACAGCAGCCCGTGCCCACAGAGATGGTGCCGATGAGCGGGGTTCATGTGTATCAACCACACAAAACGCTGAGCCTCCAAGCCTGGGAGCCACGTGTATGGTGGTTGTTAAAATCGGTGGACGTCATTAGCGCACGTCCTGGTCATTTGACAGGGGGATCTGGTCTGGGTAGCACCTTGGGCCTTCCTGTGGCCCCTGGGCTTGGAGGTGTGGGGGGTCCTGGGTGTGCAGGCAGGAGGCTGTGACCACGTCCCAGTGTGGGGACCTCAGCCCCTAGGGCTCCTCAGACCTGGCCCGGCTTCTCCCAGGGGCTCTGCCTGCCGAGGGTCTGCACGGGAGGCTACTCTGCTGGGCCTGCCCTTGAGGTTGCCTGCCTGGGCCCAGTGAGAGTCGGGGTGTGCACATGTGTGTGGTGCAGGGACTGTCAGGGTGGAAGGCTCTGCCCGCTGTGCCTGGGGCTGGGAGAGGCAGGAGTGTTTGGGGCTCCCTGCGGACCCCTTCCATCCTAGGTGCTGCCACCCTTCTCCCCCTTCCCTGCCTCAGTCTGACCCAGACGGTCAGTGCAGGAGTTGTGATGGCTGAGGGGAGGAGGCCTGGTCCCATCTGTCGTCTTCCCAAATCCCTCCCACCCCCAGAATGTCAAGGGAAAGAGCCCTGCTTCCTGGTGTCCAGCTGTGGCCACCAGCAGCAAGAGCCTCTTCAGCCCAGACCAGGCGCTGTGGCCACCAGCAGCACTGACACCAGAGAAGCTGGGAGGCCCTCTCTGCCCGTCACGGGGCTAGCCTGGCGGCCTCGGCCCGTGGGGGCAGCAGAGGCAGAAAAGCGGCCTTGCCCGGGAACCAGCCCCCGAGTCCTGCTGACCAGCCGATGCAGGGCCTGGCATGGTTGAATCAGGGGTTGGGCTGGGTGGTCTGCCCTGGCCTCTCAGGCACATGATGTGAGTGCTGAGAACAGCCCAGACCGGCCATCCGTGGAGGAAAGGCTGGTTTTCTTCCAAGACCACTTTGGTCAAGACGTCCTATAATGAGTCCCAGGAAACTTCAGAGGCAGGATATGCTCACAAAGCCTAGGTCACCTCCTCCCTGTGCTGTGGCACGGGGCACCAAAGGGAGACCCAGTTGACGGCCTCTGCTAGCTTCCTGCTCACCCGCTGGGTTCTGGGAGACAAGGAGGGGACACCAGTGCCGAGGGAATGGTCACTGGCCTTCCTTGTCCCCCACGGTCCCCGCTCACTGCCCGCTGGGGCCCCTTCCCTGTACACTCCACACAGCATCAAATTAAAACACGGGATTCGTTCTCAGTCTAAAGGGCGTCTAGAACTGAAGACGGGTGGATTTCTAAAAGGCTGTGGAACACTCAAGCTCTGTCCTGCCGGCCTAACTGCCTCCTGACCTCTGGTCTCCCGTGGGCTGCGTGGCGGGTCAGCAGTGCCAGGAACAGTGCCCATGTACACATCCTCATCCCTGTTCTGGCCTCGTTTCTTCACAAGTTGCCAAAGAGAAAACTCCACAAGTGGGTTTCACCTGTGGCCAGAATCGTCCCCACGGAGAGACGTGAGGCTTGCAAGGGAGCAGGGGACGTGTCGGCGGGGAGCTTGTGCCTCGAGGCAGAACCGCAGGTGGGTCTCTCCGCACTGGCTGGTCTGCCCTGTTGGGTCTTCACGTTGGGCAGAGCGGCTGGAGGCGTGCAGGGGCTGCCGCCACTTGCGGTGTGTGCACATGTGCGTGTACCGCACCGCTGTGTCTCCATCCAGGAAATGTGTGCCTTCGAGTTTGTTTTGTAAACAGATGCCCTCTCCCAGGCTTCATTAAGCCTGGAAAAAAAATCTAAAATTGAGAACATTTAGTTGTCCAAAAATTAACATACCATGAAATTGACTGTTTTTCCCTTTTTGGGGTACAGCTGTGAGTTACTGCACGTGCACAGATTTGTGTAACCAGCCCAACCTGACTCGTTTTGTGTACATGGTGATAAATGTCTGGATGCGTGCTTCACTCTGCTTGCCCCTCCTCCCCGGGAAAATGCAAATTATGAAACTGTCAGACAGGCAACCCCTGGTGTGTCCCACGAAGAGGAAGCCCAGTGACCTACGTGATGGACATTTAGTTCGCAAGAACTGCCAACAGCCCCCGATGTGGCGTGGACGTCTGTGGGCTGAAGTGAGGGGTCTCAGAACCATGGAGCCTCAAGGCAAACACAGGTGACACCTTTCTCACTGGTCATCACGCAAGCTGAGGGCTCTGTGGGGGAAACGGTATCGAAGCAGAAGCGTGGGAGAGAGGGATGCTGCTCTGTGGCCGTGTGTGAGGAGGCGGGCCTGTCCTCTGTGGCACTGTGGCACTGGACCATTGAAACCACACCCAGATACACTTGATGCTTGGACAACATGGGGTTTCGGGGTGCCGACCCTCTGCAGAAAAATCCATGGGTGACTTTTGACTCCCCAAAAACTTAACTGCTAATAGTCTACTCTTGACCAGAAGCCTTATCAACAGCATAATTTCAATTAACACATGTATTATCTACTGTATTCCTCCAATAAAATAAGCCAGAGAAAAGACAACGTTGCTAAGAAAATCATAAGGAAACACGTTTATGGCACTGTCTTGTATTGATTTATAAAAATCCATATGTAAGTAGAGCTACGCAGTTCACACCCGTGTTGTGCGATCTAGCTGTGCTCAGAACTCGAAGACATGCTTCCCAGGCACAGGGGATGAGGGGCGCATTCGCACTTTGCTCCAAGCTGCAGCATTCCATCCACCAGCTTCCAGGCGCCAGGTCCTGTGATGCGCTCATAGCCACACAGTGAGGGAGAAACTGTCCGAGATTCTGGATCCAGCTTGGAACTGAGTATCTGGCATCTTCTCGCGGACATCACATGCTCATGCCCTGCCCACCACCTGCCACTGGCATAGGTCCAGATTTTATCATTTAGGAGGAATAAACCAAGTAAAGAAATGCCTGGGTGTGGAGCCCCTGGGCCCAGCTCTCCACCAGCCAGGCTTGTTGACATGTAACACCTTTCTATCACCATCTGTTTTCATTAGGGAGACGGAGCTCCCTCTCCACCCTCTGGCCTCAAGTTGTCGGCATAGCCCACTGTCGCTCAGACAGAAACCCCTGGCTCCCATGGACCAGATCGGGGCCCGTCCGAGGCGGGGTAGCCCTGCTTGGTGGGGAGACTGCTATGGGTGCCATCACTGCACATATAGGACCTTCTAAGTCCTGTGGGAGCAGGTGGTCCCCGGGGAGCAGGAGACAGGAGCATTCTAGGGTGTGACTTGGGACGCTCAAGGTAAAAGAAGTCCCTGAAGAAGGAGCAACTGGAGGTCAGGGAAGACCGTGGGAGGAGAGATCCGGAGAGGACGTCCTGCGCCTGTGCGTGCCGAGCACGGAGATGCTGCCCCCAAGAAGCCCTAACACAGACGTGTGAGGATTGCGGGTGGCAGAGCGGCTCATGGTTTGTGTGGACACACCATGGTACACATCGTGCAATGTTTTTCCCAAAGGAAAAAGCCTGGAGGGAACACACCATAAATGTAATAGTTTCTTATCTGGGCGGTACAATTACGGATGGTTTTAGTTTTTTCTGCATGATGTTCTGTATTTTATATCAGTGAACATGTATTAATCTTGTACACAGAAAACATTTTCAGAAAACAATTAATGATTCCATTCATAAAACTTTTTGAGTGTTTTCTTTATAAAGAAATTGCACTGATTATAAAAGTATAAATATATACATACATTTTTCTCAAATTTTTTTCCTTAAAATGGTTTCTCAAGGTGGAGCTACCTTTTTCTCCGACTGTAATCTTGCTTTTTTGTTGATGTTTAAGAAATCCAGACGATGCAGCAAATAAATCCTGTATAATCTCAGCAGTCATTGGAGCTGGTACATTCCCTCCGCACGTGTTCTATGGAATCGTTGTATTTCTAAGTGTACCTCACTCTAGGTGGGGTAGGGCCCGGCAGGTGGCGCTCTGCGCCCAGCAGTGCTTATCGGCTACAGACCCAACAGGAAGAGAGGCACCTTGCAGGTGGTTACTGTTTTACTAACCCAGCTCCTAGACGGAAGGTTTCCTGCAGCCCTGGCAACAGCCCAGCCAATGAGAGACAGCCATAGCTCAGCCAATGAGAGACGGCCACAGCCCAGCCAATGAGAGGAGGCCACAGCCTAGCCAATGGGAAGTGACCACAGCTCAGCCAACGAGAAGCCACTATACTTCCAGCTCCCGCTTTACCCCAATGGACTTTCTGTTTACAACGGTCCCGCCCACCCACGCCGCCTATAAAAGGAGCCTCGCCGCTTAGTCCCAAGATCGGCCTTTGCTGATGGCGGATCCTGTGTTGGGGCTTGGCGATCTCGGCTAACCCCCTCTCTGCTGGTAAAATAGCTGATAGTTTTCTTTTTTTTTTTTTAAGATTTTATTTATTTATTCAACAGAGAGAGACAGCCAGCGAGAGAGGGAACACAAGCAGGGGGAGTGGGAGAGGAAGAAGCAGGCTCCTAGCGGAGGAGCCCGATGTGGGGCTCGATCCCATAACGCCGGGATCACGCCCTGAGCCGAAGGCAGATGCTCAACTGCTGTGCCACCCAGGCGCCCCGGATAGTTTTCATTTTTAACGTGAACACGGTCTGCTTGCTAAAGTAACCTTCGTTTTACCTCCTGCTTCGGATTCTGATTTTGACATTTGTTGTACACATGGTGGTGTTTTGTTTCGTTTGTTTAGAGAGAGAGAGAATCTTGAGGCTCCACGCCCAGCGTGGGGCCCCACCGGGGGGAGGGGGCTGGGCTCAGTGTCACGACCTTGAAATACGGACCTGAGCTGAAATCAAGACTCAGACTTGATTAACTTAGTGTAATTGATTAACTGAGCTTAACTCACTGAGCCGCCCAGGTGCCCTGGACAGCATAATGTTTTTAGCTGACATTATTGAGCTGGAATCATACGCCACAGAATTCACCCAGCTAACACATATAAGTCAGTGTTTCTAGCAGGTTCGCCAAGTTGTGCAATTTATCTGTTTTTTTTTCTTCCATTGCCTGTGCTTTGGGTGTCCTAGGAAACTGCCTAATCCAAGGTCATGAAGACTCACACTTGTGTTTCCTTCTACACGTTTTATAGGTTGAGGTCTCACATTTCGGTCTGTGATGCACTTTGTGTTAATTTTGCATATCGTGTGAGGTAAGGTTACAACTTTATGCTTTTGCATGTGGATGTCCAGTTGTTCCAGCACTGCTGGTTCTCTCCTTGTCAAGTTGTCTTGGCGCCCTTGTTAAAAATTGTTCCTAAACGTAATGGGTTGATTTTGAATTCTCAGTTCTAATCCATTGATTTCTGTCTTATGCCAGTACCACAGTGTCAAAATTACTGTACCTTTGTAGTCAGTTCTGAAATTGGAAAGTGCGAGTCCTTCACCTTTGTTCAGGTGGTTTGATTAGTCTAAGTCCTCTGCATTTCCTTGTGAATTTCAGGATCAGTTTATCAGTTTTTGCAACAACAACAAAAAACAGCTGAGATTTTGATAGGAATTATGTTGATTTTGTAGATTAATTGGAAAGTATTGACATCTTAATATTTAATCTTTCAGTCCGTGAAAATGGGATGTCCTTCCATGTATTTAGGTCTTTAATTTGTTTCAAAGATGTTTTATGATTTTCAGTGTGAAGTCTTGCACTCTTGTTACATTTATTCCTGAGTATCTTTCGTGCTGTTGTAAATCAAAGTGTTTTCTTAGTTTCATTTTTGGGTTGTTCATTAGGAGTATATAGAAATAGAACTGAGTGTTGTATGTGCATCTCCTATCCTGAACTTTGCTGAACTCATTCGTTAGTGCAGGTGTGTGTGTGGGGGGGGGTATGGGTGTGGGTGTGTGTTCCTCTGGGTTTTCTACTTACAGGATTGTGTCATCTGCAAATTGAGACCGTTTTACTTCATTTCCAAAGTATTATAAAATGCCTCTTATTTTTCTTGTTTCCTAATTGTTCTGGTAGAACTTCCAGCACAACGTTGAAGAGAAGTGGTGAGAGCATATATCCATGTATTAGTTCTGATATTAGGAGAAAAGCGTTTAGTGTCACCATTTTAAGTATGATATCAACTGTGGAGCTTTGCAAATGCCCTTTAACAGGTTAAGAGGGTCCCTTCTATTACTAGGTTGACTAGGTTTGTCATGAAAACTCGATGCATGAAAACTCATGGATCTTGTCAAGTGCTTTTTCTGCGTCTGTCGAGATGATTGTGTGGTTTCATCCTTTGTTCTATGAATGTGGTGTATCACATCACCTGTGTTTTCATATGTTGAACCAACCTTGCAATCCTGCATAAATTCCACTTGGTCTGGTGTAGAGCCCTTTTTATATAATGATGGACTCGGTTCACTGTTCGTTGTTGGAGATTTTTGCACCTGTATCCCTAAGGGATCTTGATGTAGTTTTGTGATATTCCTGACCGGCTTTGGTATCAGAGTAGTGCTGGTCTCACAGAATGAGTCAGGATGTGTTCCCTGCCGTCTCCTGGTTTTTTTTGGAAGACTTCGTGAATGATTGCTGTTAATTCGTTAAACGTTGGGTGGAATTCACTGGTGCGGTCCTCTGGACCTGGGCTTTTCATTGTGGGAAGTTGTGGGTTGTTTTGCTGCTCTCTTCATCTCTCGTTATAGATCTATACGTAGTTTCTGTTTCTTCTTCAGTTTCGATGGTTTGTGTCTTTAGAGGAATCCTTCCGTTTCATCTAAGCTACCTTTTTATGCCGTTTCAGTTTTTTCTTGTCCAGATTAAAAGCTGCATGTTTTGTTTTTTGTTTTCACGTGAAACTTTACCATTAGTCAAAAGCAGGGGGCCTCCTTCTTGAACACAGTGAGCGTTCACCTGGGTACAGGACCCAGGTGGAGCCACTGATTCTCTTGGCCCTTCTCCCCCATCTGTTGGCCTTGGGCACCAGACACTGTGGATCTGGCTGTAAAATCCCCTGAACTTCTGTTCCTACAAAGAAGGGTAAATTCTCATTTGTCACTTTCTAATTATACTTTGTGGAAAATAAATTGTAAGTTGTTGGTGACAAGCTGTTCTTTTCTGATAATTATGTCGGTGTCAATTGCTTCTAGGTGTTTACCTCCAACGGCCCAACCGTGATCATGCCCACCTGGTTCTGCTCTCGAGCGTGGTTTTCCCACGTGGGCCCATTTGACGAGGGCGGGCAGGTAAGTGTGGGCCCTTGTGGACCCCCTTCTCTGGGGTCAGGAGAGGCACTGTCATCCCCTGGGTGTGAATCCCCCAGCCCTACCCACTGGTGGGTGCTGTGCTCCCTCTGGAGATCCAGGGATTTGGAGAACATCTTCTGTGAAGGCCTTTCCAGCACTTCGCCTGCTGGCTGGGCTGAGCGTCCCAGAGAGCGTCTGGAGCCCTGGCACCAAGGGATTTGCACCTGAAGGCTGCGGGTGCCCAGGGCATCTGTGCCTGACTCACATCGGCCTAGCTCAGGCCCCAGGCTTCCTCATCCTTGTTTAAAAGCTGTTTTTGGCAAGGTACGGGAGGTGGACAGTGTCAGCTATGCTGCCTCTGGGATAACTGCAAGAGAGGGGCAGGTGCCCCTGGGCATTCTGTCCAAACTGGGCTGGGCTCTTCCTCTAAATCCTCTCCTACCTATGGGGCCCCACCTGGGGAGCTCAGCCCACACTGGTCTCTAGTGTGTGCCGCAGAAATGGGGAGCCGGCCTCTAGCCTGCTCTCTGCCCCACTCCTCCACCCCACAAACAGTCTTACAGTTAATGCTCCTACACCCAGTTAAAAAGGAAACCTTAGGGTCAGTTTATTTTCCCTTAAACTTCCCTTAAATTAGGCTAAATGATATAGCAGGTGATCAAAGGTGCAGACTGGGGTGGCAGCAAGACTCAACTTTGTAAAGGGGAGTCTGGTGGGAGGGGGTGGATTGGCCTTCACCGTTGGACCTTTGATGAGGCCCCACACCACCACGCCTACCAACTGCTGGGTGGGGGCAGGAGGGAGCCTGGACACACAGAGACTGGCAGAGGGTCTGGGCCACAGGGTTCTTGGGGGTCTGGAGACCCCAGGCTGGGAGGCAGGGGTGGCTATTTAGGCCCAGGCTCCACTGCCTGCCCTGGGACTGTGGCCACTGTCCGTCTGCTCCGAGACTATTTCCCTCCTGTCGACAACAGGGTCAGCCGCATGGACCCTCAGCTCAGGACCAACCCCAACCCTTATCCCACCCAGCCTCCCTCCTTGCCTGTCGTTTCGGAGGGAGAGGCCTCCCCTGCCCCACACACTGGACCCTGTCTCCCACAGCCACCCAGACACACCCTCCAGGAACAGTGCCATTCTCACACATTTACCAACCAGAGCCCCTGAGGGACCAGCCAGCAGCGTCTGCACCAGGATGTAAACCAGGGGCCTGCCCCAAGCAGGTCTCCCCACCGTACCAGGCTGCCACCAGCACCACCACATGTCCCTAGGATTGGCCCGAGCAGGGAGCACGTGTGCCTCCACCTGACCATGCTTCTCCTGTCCCTGGCCTGGGCCACACCTCGCAGACACGTGGATCACGCTGCTATGCACTCACTGACCTTCCCCTCGCCGCCCTGATGGGTCGGGAGACCAGGTCACTTTGTCGTGGAGGTGTGCTGATGCGTGATTTTAGGGTGTTGGGTACCATCCCAGTGTTCCTGTTTCTCCTCCAAATTCTTACTGGCAGAACTTACACATGTGTGGCATGACCCTGCCTGGGGCCCCCAGTGTCGGGGACGTCAGCTCCACTAGGGGCAGCAGAAATGGCAGGGCTGTCTTCGTAGGCAGGGGGGCCTCCCAGCTAGCAGGTGCTCCCTGACAGTACAACAGGGTTGGGGCAGGGAAGCCCCGGCAAGTCCCCCCCATCTAGCAGATGCCACAAAAAGCCGCTGTTCTTGTTGGAGCGGGTGCTTTCCTGTTCTGCAGAAAATAGCCCAGAAACAGCCATTGGGAGACGTTCCCTGGGAACATTGATAAAAAGATCTGACACGTGCTTAACTCATAGCCCTGAGCAGTCTCAGGATTCAAAGTACATCAAGCCTTTTAGCTCAACGTAATTTTTCCTGGAGAAGAAGCACCTGGGGGAGAAGAACGCCCATCCATCCCTTTGTGTGGGGGGCTCAGGAACCGGAGACCAGAGACCAGGCACCAAGGTTCAGATATAAGGGGTCAGAGATCAGAGTTCAGGAACCAGAGATCAGATTTCAGAGACCAGGGATCAGAGATCAGAGTTCAGGGAGCAGAAATGGGGGACCAAAGATTAGAAATCATGCACTGGGGGTCAGAGACCAGGATGAGAGGTCAGGCACCAGATATCAGAGATCAAGGACCAGGGACTGGAGATTAGGGGCCAGAGATAAGGGATCAGAGACCAAGGACCAGGGACCAACGATCAGAGATTGGGGACCAAGGATCAGAGATCAGAGTTAAGAGACTATGGATCAGGGACCAGAGACTGGGGACCAGAGATCAGATTTCAGGCAGTGAGGATCAGTGACCAGAGGGCAGGGATCAAGGACTAGAGATCAGGCATCGGAGGTCAGGAATCAGGAAGTAGGGACCAGGGGTCAGGGTCCAGGACTAGATCTGTGATGGGGCTGTGGCTGGAGCAAGTGGGGAGTCTAGGGCATAAGGAGGCAGATCACAAATGGCAGCAGAGCCCACCACCAGGACAAGGACATCAAGTGTTTCCATCATTCATTTATGCCATTCCCAGAGAAACAGGTTGAGCTGAAGTTATTCGTGGAGTGTGCTCCAAGGGGAACACAGATACCCTGAGAGCTGGACATGGGTTTGGGGAGTGATCCTCGTAATTCTCCATGGGCCTTGGTGAAGAGCCAAGGTCTACCCAGGGCCAAGAGCTTGTGGTTCCTACTCTGTGGAGAGAAGGGCAAGTGGCCGAAGCAGCAGGAAACAGTTCAGGTGCTGAATGATATAGCAGGTGATCAAAGGTGCAGACTGGGGTGGCAGCAAGACTCAGCAAGTGAGCTGGGGCCCAAGGGGGGCATGGAAACACTGGTTGTGAGCTGGAACGTGCCAGGTGGACAGGTTTTTAATTGGGAAATGCACTTGCAGAGGCAGGCTAGGAGGGAGACATGAGTCTGAGATTTGGAGGCGGGTACGATCATGGCCCGGCATGGCATTCAGCCGCGGTAAGCAGCCTTGGCTGCCAGGCTAAGGAATTTGAATGCTTCCAGCAGGCAACCAGTTCAGGCCCTTACACAAAAAGAAAAGTAACAAAAGGGCCTCTTGTTGGTTCTGAACATGCCTTCTGAGAGCAGGTTGGCCTGGGTGGGAAGGCTGGAGAAGGCTCGTCACTGCCACGGGGAGGAGTGGAGGCTCGGAGAGGCTGGCCACACAGCAGACACTTTCGATGTGCTTTTTTTTTTCTGATGGTAAGAGGCCAGGCTGGAGTTGCTGTGTGAGCGGGGAGGCCACCCACCGTCCTCCACCTCATGCAGCCCCCAGAGGCCCTGCCAGCAGCTGAGGGTTCCCGTGTTTATTTGCATTTCCAAGATGACTGTAGGGTGTTGAACAATTTTTATGTGCTGATTGGCCATTTTATGACGTGTCCACATCTTCTGCCCACTTTGCAGTGGGTGGTCTCACGGTTGTCAGGTTGGTGGTACTCGCTAGCGGTACCTGCTGGTGGCTGCCTCCTCCCGTCTTGGTTTCTGTGTCCTGGGATTTCCTCACTTCCACTTGCCTGCTCCTCCCGAGTTCTGTCCTGTGGACTTTGGGGCAGTGAGGCTGTGGCTTCCGTGCCTGGCTTGTCTGCTTTGTCCGTGCCCCGTGGTGCCACTCAAGCTGTTCCGCCCACGGCCTCCACGGTGGCCATGGGCCATCACTGCTGCAGGAGGACAGCTACTCAGCCAGCCGGACGCAGGAGCCGTCACCCACTCTTGGGTTATTTAAATTTCTCTTGGTATTGAAGGTTTATATTTTGTGGTTATTTCTGTATTTCTCTCTTTTTATTTTTATTTTTTTAAGATTTAATTATTTGAGAAAGAAGGAATGAGTGGTGGGGAGGGGCAGAGGGAGAGAGAGAGAGACAGAGAGAAGCAGACTCCCTACTGAACAGGGAGCCCTACACGGGGCTTGATCTCAGGACCCGGGGATCATGACCTGAGTCAAGGGCAGACGTTTAACCAACTGAGCCACCCAGGCGCCCCTATTTCTCTCTTTTTAGATGTCCTTAATCCTTTGTGTTCTTAAACTTTTTCTGGTCTGTTTTTTAAAAGCTTCTAAAGGTATTTTGACCCCCACCTGCTTCCTGGACAACCAGCAGTGAGACCCTCTCTTTTCTTTCTCCTCCACATTTTGTTTTGTGATTTCTGCTAATGTTGGAAGATGCACACACGGATGAGTCTCCCGCCCCAACCCTGGGTCCACGGTCGTACAGGTCACGCTCAGAACTGTGATCCTGCCGTCCTGATACTTGCGGACACGGACCATACGGAGCAGCCTCTGCTCCTCTTCATTCCTTGAGTGTCTTGAAAATTCTGTTGACTTGGTTTGTTGCTTTTTTGAGAGTCTGACGCTCGCCTACTTGTCTTTACTCCGCGAGGTACGTGGTCTTCTTGCCCGGGTGCTCTGACGGTTGTTGATGGTGAAAAGCTCCTAGTTTCACAGGGATTTACGTATCTGCCTTTTCAGTTCATGGAACCAGGTCTGCTTGTGTGTCTGGGAGTTTTCCTCGGCGTGTAGTTTGCAGCACGGGCTCTGTTCTGTTGTTTCTTCTGTTCTGCGGACTCCAGTTACACATCAGCCGGATGTTCCCTGACTTTGATCTCAGCAACCTTCCCTCCAGCTCTTTTACTTTTTTCAGTACATAGTTTTCATTTCTTGCTTATTTTCCTGCATTTTTAATGCCCATTATTAAATTTTTTTCAATTGCGTTCTCCCTTGAGAACCTTGTAATACAGTCTTCATTTCTCAGATGATTTTATCTTTTCCTTCAATTTTTTTTAAGATTTTATTTATTTATTTATTTGACAGAACATGTGAGCATGGGGAGGAGTAGAGGGAGAGGGACAAGTGGACTGCACTGAGCCGGGAGCCTGACCGGGGCTCAATCCCACGACCCGAGATCATGACCTGAGTCGAAATCAAGAGTCAGGCGCTCCCTTTCTATTTCTTTTTAAATTCAGTCCACCCTCTTTTACTCTGGAGGCGTACTGAGCTGTAATTCCCATACCGTACGTTTCATCTGTTAAAAGGTGCAGTTTGATGTATTCTGGCAAACGCACAGGCACGCTCCATCGCCACAGTGTGTGCGATGCCAGGAGCGGCCCTGGGCCCGCGAGCAGCACACCTTGGCCAGCTGGGCCCGCACCCGTCTGCCCCCACCCTCCTCCCAAGACCCCTTTGTGTATCTGGCCTTCTGACTTGAGGTGGTCCCATCACGCGCTCAGTGCTGGGAGGGTTCAGTGTTGATCTGTCTCAAGGTTCGGGTCGTCTTTGTTGTGGCTACGTCAGCGGGTTGAGTTTTGTCTGTGGGAGTGTTTGGTTTTCTGCTTCCACCTCACACCAGCTCCGTCCAGATGAAGACTTTCTGCGTCCCCGCATTCTCAGGAGTTCCCGCGATCTGCCCCCTCCTGCCACTGCAGTGAAGTGCAGCAGCTTTCCTGGGGTGTGCGGGGGGCTGGCGTGAGGGGCCGGTGGCCTGTTCTGTGCTTCCTTCTGTCCCACGAGATCCCAGTCCCCTCTCACCACATCTCCGGGTGTGCCTGCGCTGCCCACCACATCCCCACCCACAGGACCATTCAGTGCGCCTGGGCACCCCCCCGCATGGGCTCAGCTACCACAGCTCCCTTGGCTCCCCAGGCTCACAGCCTCTGTGCAGAGTTTTCAGCTGGCCAGAGGAGCCTGAGCTCTTGGCGAACAGGTGCCCAGCAGGGGGGGAGGAGTGAGAACCAAGGAACCGTGAGCGGAGGACCAGTGGCACAGACCCCCTGTCTCGCTGGGAGCAGTGGTGCCCCAGTGCTGCCTCCAAGTAAATCCTCTCTTCTTGCCAGAAATAATGAAACACTGAGGGAGGTTCTTCCAGATCATCGGAAGAAAGAGCACCTTTTCTCTTTTTCCTAAAGCTGTAAAGTGCACAGAGGTACAGTTTGCTCTTTACCTTTGGGACGTCTGGGGGGCTCTGTCAGTGAAGCGTCTGCCTTCAGCTCGGGTCATGATCTCAGGGTCCTGGGATCGAGCCCCACGTCGGGCTCCCTGCTCGGCGGGGAGCATGTGCTCTCTCTCTCTCTCAAATAAAAAAGTCTTTTTTAAAAAAATAAAGGTGCCTTTGAAAATGCAGAGAACTAGAAAAAGGGAACGTGCACAAATCACCTGGGACCCTGTCACCGCACAGCTGATCTGAGTGTGTGCGTGTGGCTCCTTTGTGTTCAGTTTTCTGTGGACAGACTTTCAGCAGAGCTGGAAACGGTTGTGAAACTTGAGTTTTAACTTTTTATTTTACATCTTGCGTATTATCCGTCTTTGTGGGGCCTGGTCCTTCACGTCACATACGCTGATGGGCTTGTCCGCCCCCACCGCGGAAACGAGGGTGTTCGTGACTTTTCCACACCATTGGCCAGACCCCTGTGGGATGTTGCAGGGTCCGCTCCCATCGCTTCCTGGCCGAGCCTGCTTTGTCATTCTGTGCACATGTGGGGTCTTTGGGCCCCAGCTCGGGGTCTGCCCACGATAAAACCAAGTGTGTCTCAGACTCCTTGGCCATGACTCCCAGGTCAGTGGTGGCTTTACAGAGCACGCCAGGTGGACAGGTGTGGGCAGCGTTGCGGTGCTGGCTTCGGGAACAGGAGCCGAGTCAGGAAGTGCACCCAGTCCAGCTGACTTCCAGGTGTGGCTCACATCTTTCCAGCCGTGTCCAGCAACCGCACTCCTATTCACCCAGCAGACAAGGCATGCAGGTGTATTGCCGACTCTGCTGAGACCTGTGCAGACAGCCATTCTGGGGACAGCCTTGCCCTGTGCAGCTGGTAAGGTGGCCTCTCCCCCCGGGGTTCCATCTCCCCGAGGGCACCTGGCCGCCAGGCTCTGCAGGGCCAGCTGTGCGACCTTCCTCTCGAGGAGATAGGCAAACCAGGGAACGGCCTGGAGGCCCTGGAGTGGCCAGAGTTCAGTGCCGTGAGCTTTACTGGAAGCAGTAGGCTCGGCTGTGGCCCAGCACTAAGCTAAACCAAACCTGGGGCTTGCAAGCTGGCCCAGAGGTGTGACAGGCTGCTGCACAGTCAGAAACCAGCCTTTGCCTGGAGCCACATCTCCTGGCAGCATCAGTGACCAGGCCTCAGCATCACTGGGCTCTGCTCACTGGCACACCTCTAATGCCGTGCCGTCGACAGCCAGGAGGGTGAGCAAGGTCCAGAGCCCTGGGCTCACTTGACTTTCACTCTTGACTTTAGGAAAGTCAAGGCAGCAGACCGCGTCTGGCTTCCAGCTTCCGTTGTCAGGGCTCAGCTTGACCGCCTGACTGGCTGGCAGGGGGGTGGGGGCTGAGTTCTCGCAAGCCGGGGAAACCCAGAAGAAAGCTCTCGGGTCCCTGCAGAGCGGAGACCCCGTCCGTGGGGAGGGCTGTTTCTCAGGTTGGAGGCCGTATGCGAGGGTGACGCTGGGGGCTTTGGTCTGCCCTCCGGCCCCGCTTTCCCTGCCAGCACCTCCTCGTCTTGAGATGACATCTGCGTGCTCGGCGGCTGGGCGCGTTGGTCGCTCGCTGGAACCTCGCACCTGAGGCCGGGCGTGACGCCCCGTGTCCAGTTGCCTGAATGAATGCGCGCGCGGGAAGCAGTGGGCCCAGGTGTGCTTCTGCGTGGGCAGAACCTGGCAATGGCTGACGCTTCTCTTGTGCCCCACAGGGTGTGCCCGAGGACCTGCTCTTCTTCCACAACCACCTCAGAAAGGGCGGCGGGGTCATCCGCGTGGACCAGAGCCTTCTCCTCTACCGCTACCACCCGAATGCAGCCACACGCTCGGTCCTCGAGTATGTGGGCCCAAGGCTCCAGACTCAGTTTGGGGGCCGGTGAGGGGCCGAGGTGGAGGGCGCGGGGCTGCCAAGGTCCAGGGTCGAGGATGCAGACACAGGTCACCTGGGTCAGGTCCCTACCACGAGGCAGGAAGTCTGGGAGCACGGCAGGCGCGGTGTGCAGAGCCCGTGGCCTTCATGGGGGAAGGCTGTGTCAGGGCCCACGGACGAGGGTTCCCAGGGCGAAGGCTGTGTGTCTGCTTTTCTACAGCGAGGCGGAACTCACGTGCAGATGTTCCTTTGGGGTCTCGCTCTCCACCGCTGTGAGATGGTGGGAGCCTCCGAGCGGCCGGGTGCGCGTCTGACTTGGCTGCTGGTGGCTCAGTGTGCCCTCTCTGGCCGCACCACGGGGCCTGCCCGCTCCCTCTCCCTCCTGTGCCACCTGCCGGCCCCCATGTCCCCAGTGGCCTGGGGCAGCAGGTGTGGAACACGGAGGTAGGGGTGTGTTCTGACTCCTTCCGTTTGAACCCTGTGTGCGTGTGATGTGTTTCTCACCTGTACAGGCGTGTGTGCCCTTGGTGCCTTGCTGCTGTGACACTGCTTGCTTTCGGGAGCGGGGAGGAAGGGTGCACATGCGTCTCTCGGAGGTGGGTTGGCTCTGCTGCCCTGGAGGGTGTGAGACCCTCCGAGGTCGTGGCTTCTCAGCTGGGCAGCCTCTGTCTGGGGAGGTCTGACATCCACCTGCACTGAGGGGCGGGTGCCGATTTGTGCCACGTCATCTGGGGGTCCCAGGCTGACTCAGGAGTCCTCGGACATGGACGTGTATGAAGTTCAGCTTCGTTTTCCAGCTTTTGGCAAAAGAACTTGATTTTGGTGATTTGCTGTTAAATCTGAACTTTCACATAGTGGCTTTAGTAGAGTGCCATTGTTTGGGGTTTGCTGTGCTGAAGCCAACTCCCTGCGAGTGTGGTTTGCACCGTGGGGTAAAGGTCACGTCACGGGGGGACAAAGCAGCCCCAGATGTGTGCGCGTACATCTCATCAGTCTCCAAGCACGTGAACAAAACTAGACAGAAGCAGACAAACCCACGATTACAGTGGAGGTTTTTCGGGCCCGTCTCGGTGGCCGAGAGAAGCAGGGCGTTCTGCAAGGCGCAGAGGCCTGGAATCGCACTGTTAACCCCCGACCCGGTCGGCGTGTACAGACCACTACACTCAGCCGCAGACTCCATCCCTTTAAGGTGCACGACAGACCACTCTGATCCCATTTCAAACAGTTAGAATCATACACGGTATGTTTTATAACCACATAGAAGGAACTTAGAAGTCAGGAACACATCGTAAAAACCCAAAATTAAGCAACCAAGGGAAAAAATCACAAAGGAAATCAGAAAAAAATTTAATTTGGTGAAATTAAACTGGGATGTCAAAATCTGCAGAATTCACTAAAGCACACAGTCTACACTCCCAGTGAACAACTGAAAAGACCCAGTTAAGAAACATGCATGATGGCATCAAAAGTGAAATACTTGTGAGTGAACCTGACAAGGTGTGTGTGTCCTTTTTGGAAACTACAAGAAAGTGTGCAGGAAAATTAAAACTCATAACAGGGACGGAGGGATGCCACCTTCATGGGTTGGAATATTGGTGACGTTGACACTAGTTCTCCCCAAACTGAGCTGTGGATTGAACTTCTTTGCAGAAATTGATAACCTGATTCTAAAAATCACTTGGAAAATTAAAGGACCCAGAATGGCCTCAACAACCTTGAAGAGAGTGAAATTTGAGGACTCACAGTGCCCAGCAAACACAGCAACAGCATCAAGAGAGACCAGGGAAATAGAGAATCCAGAAATACATTGAAAATTGTAACAATAGATTGATTTTCAACAGTCTCCAAAGGCATTTAATGGAAAAGGAAGATATTTTGAACAAGTGGAACCGCTGGATATCCACGTGGGACAAGAAGGAAAGAACAAGAGTTTCGTGCCATATGGAAACACTCATTCTAGTTGGATCTTAGATACAAACTTAGAAACAGCGGAATAGAAGCTTCTAGAGGGAAACAGGCAACACCTTCACAAGTTCGGGGTCAGCAAACACTTACCAGAGAGGACAGGAGAATCACTAACCATTTAAAAAGTGGTAAAGTGGACTTTATCAAAATTAAACACATTTGTTCATAAAAAGACACCATCAGGAACGTGAGCGGCAAACGGCCGACTGAGCGGGAACATTTACGATCCGTGGAGGCACGTAAAGAACCCCAGCAACAAAGAGTGTGTCGTGAAAGTGGGCAAGTACTTGAACAAAGACATTTCACAAAACAAGAATATGTAGTACATAGCGTAAGCCCACGACACACCCAACAGGAGGGCTGAATTAGCATCCGCCAGTTCCAAATGGCGGCGAGGGTGTGGATCTAGCAGAAGAGTCACTCTTCTCAGGAGCTGAAGGGTACATCCTCTCTGGAAAACTGCCACTTTTCATTAAATAAATGAATATCCCTGTGACCTAGCAATTCCATGTCTAGGTGCCTCATGCAAGAGAAGCGAAAGCCCTGTTCAACGTACCACCGATAATATTGCCGAGAAATGTCTATCAGCAAGTGAACGGAGGTTGTAATGGAATGCTGCTCAGCGCTGAGAGGAAACCCGCTGCTGATCTGTGCGGGAACGGGGATTAACGTCAAAACAATATGCTCACTAGAGAAGCAAGGCACATGGGCACGCGTACTGTGGGGTTCCGCGTCCACGCACCCCAACAGGCAGGACGAGTCTCTGCTGTTCATAATGACAACTAGTCCACAGTGAGAGGAGCTCCTGCTAGTGTGCGCTGGTAGAAATTAGAACCAGTGTTTGGTGATAGTGATTAGAACTGGGTAGACCTTAGACCTGTGAGGTGTGGGCCTGCGGGGCTCTCCTCTGTCGTCACCATCACGCGCGTTCCTGTCTGTGTGTTCTCCTGTCAGAGTCTCTGAAGACAGAGGCATCTCTCTGTAGGACCCGGTGGTGCCCATGGTGCGGCAGGAGCCTGCGTGTCCAGGAAGAGCCAGGCCACAGGCAACTGGGCTTTGTCCCCACAAGTCCTCATCTTGTTTGCACGGGGTCGATCTCTTTTATGTTGAGAAGTTTCTTTCTTTTTTGCGACGTGAGGTTTTGCCACCCACAAGACAAAAGAAGTGATCTCATGCAGTTTCTGTATTGGATTAAAATCTTCGCGCTGTGAGTGGCAAAACCTCAGAGTAATGAGCTTTAATTACACCCTCAGGCTTGCTGAGAATTGAATTTCTTCAGACTCTCTGCCCAGAGCCCTCCTCTGACAGCACTCCCTGGTTGTTTATTTTAAACCAAGAATGGTCAGCATTCACATCATTCATTATGAGGTTCTTTAGACAGCCAGGGACACCGAGGACCGACCCTCCTGCGCCCGGCCGCCTTTCCCAGCCCCGCCGCCGAGGCCAGCGCTGTCTCGTGCGTGCCATTCATCGCCGCACCGGTTTCTTGAGCCCTTCACTGCGTGTAATGTCTCCCTGAACAATATGTGTTACCTGTTTAAAACGTCATGTCCCTTGTAGCTTTCTGCCGTTCTCCCTGAAAACTGCGTTTCTGTTCTGCCTCACGGTTGCCCCGTCCCGTGTGACCTCAGGGTGCCGCCTGTCTCCAGCGCCACCTCCTCCCATGGCCTTTCTGCCGCCCTGCCTGTCCTGCCTGCCGCCGAGCTGACTCCACCTGGGCCAGCACCGCGCCCTCCTTATTCCGCTGCCGGGGGGCGGGGGGGGGCAGGGGACCAGGCCGCAGGGGGTGCGTTTGGAGAGGCTCGTCTGTGGGTTGGGGGAAACCGCTCCGCTCGCCGCCGCCCCTGCTGGGGGACACTGCTGCCCTGCAGCAAGTGGGGAGACTCTCGAGGATTCTTCCCGTCATGGGCGTTTCCTTGAATCTGCCCCTCACACGGGGGAGCACGGACTATGAGAAGGAATTAAGTCGCAGAAGTGACACGACCCTGTGCTGACAGGACTACGTCACGGGCTGGGGACAGGAGAGGAAGCCGCTGCTGAGAGCCGCGTGTGCGTCACGCATCCCCTCTCCTGGTGGGGACCCCGGGCCCGACCCCACACACAGTGCTGCCTGACACCAGGCTGTCCCGCCACGTCCTCCACTTGAAAGGTGAACAGCGTTCGAAGTGGCTTTTCCCTGTACCTTCCTCATCCTCAGGGTTTCTCACTCCGCAGAACGCACGCGCACGGTCACCGGTCCTTTGTTCTTGCACTTCCGCTGCTCGGATGTTGCCAGAGCTGCGTGTGCCTGGCCATGCGGGCGGCGTCTGACGTGGGCTGGAGTGTCTGGAGCTCATGTGGTGTTCTGGAAGAGCTAGGGTCCAGGATCAGGGAGCTGCCCACCACCAGCCCTGGCACGCCCACGGCGCAGCTGTCAGAACGCCTGGCGGTCACTTGCCTGGCGCCACTGTGTCCGTGGATCCCAGGTGCCCCGCCAGGCCCAAGCCCCAGGAGGAACAGCTCCCTGAGATGCCTGGGAATGGCCCTGGGTCGCTGGGTTCAGCATGGCTGAGGACCCGCGGAAGAGTGCTCCCAGGTGTGACTGTGATTTAGGGATGGTGTGCAACCTCCCTTACGTACTGAGATTTCTCTGGGAAACAAGACTCTGGGTCACGTTTGGGCCGTTGCACCCCGAGAAGTTCCACCCTAACCCTCTAATCGTAAAGATTTCTTTGGGGTACAGCACAAGTGAGCAGAGGGAGAGGGAAAAAGAAACCCGTAAGCAGACTCCCCACTGAGCGTGGAGCCCCACGCAGGGCTCGATCTCATGACCCTGAGATCATGACCTGAGCTGAAACCAGGAGTCATGCTCAATCGACTGAGCCCCCCAGATCACCAACCTTCCAGATTCTTAGGTGATGCTTTCATGCCTGCAGTTTAGGCCCTTTTCCTAAACAGGAAAACAGCTGAGGGTACTGGTCTGTGTGGGGCTCGCAGCTGCAGACCCCAGTGGCCAGGCCTCCGGGTCTGCTCATAGCAAGGGGCCCATGGAGGGGTCCCCACCTGGGGAAGACCACCTGGCAGTCTGGGCAGCTTCTGCGGGAAGCAGAGCCACGAGACGGCTCACCCGAGCTCAGCCGACACCGGCGTAGCTGCATCTCCCTCAGGCTCCCCAGGGTCTGGGCCTGGCGTCCCTCAAGGCCCCCAACTACATGGACGTGAGGTCCTAGGGTCCACGTGGGGCTGTGAGGGTGGGTGAGGCAGTGTGTCCCCGGTTTGTTGGTTCATTCATTTTTCCAGCCAGAACCTCGTGAGCTCTGGAGAGAGGAGATCCCCAGAACATGCCCTGCTGTGCCCAGGGCTGGGGAGGGAGGGAAGGTCTGGGAGCAGCTAGAGGCCCCGCCCACCTGGCTCACTGCCCATTCCTCCCCCAGGACCACCATCTGGACCCACCGTGTCCGCTTCCTGGAAGAACGGGTCCTGCCGCACTGGGCAGCTTTCACCATCTGGAACGCGGGCAGGCAGGGCCGCCGGCTTTATCGCAGCCTGACAGCCGAGGCACGACGCAAGGTGGGCCCCCATCCCCCCTGCCCCCTCCATCCCACCCAGCAGCTCTGACCCCCGTCCCTGAGGCTGGTGTCCTGTGCCCCCCCCAGGTGGTTGCCTTCTGTGACGTGGACGAGAAGAAGATCAGGAAAGGCTTCTATTGTTACGAGGACTCTCAGGTGTGGGGGCCCAGGGCCCCAGGGAGGGCCTCAGTCCCACATGGGTTGCCTACACCACCCCTAGCTCTGTCCCGGGGGACACGGAGCAGCCCCTGCCCAGAACCTTCCTCCTTGGGGAAGGCCTCCTGTGCCTAGACAGCTGCCAGGCCCAGCAGTGGTGGCCCCCATCTCCTGGGGGTCTCGGGCCCCAGAGTGGCCTGTGTCCCCACCTGGCCCAGGTCTGTGTGTCTGCCATGCACCGTGGAGCTGGGCAGGGGTGAGGGGTGCGGCCCAGCTGCCCGGTCAGCATCTGCAGGCCCAGCACGGTAGGGCGTCCGTGGGATAAGCACGGACCCCAGCCTGAAACACCTCTTGTTTCTCAGGAAAGGCCTAAGCCTCGGGTTCCAATCCTGCACTTCCGAGCTGCCCGACCACCCTTCGTCATCTGCGTGAAGCTGGTAAGTGTCAGGTGCAGCCACAGCAGAGGTCACGCGAGCACCGTGCGGCTGGTACAGGCGCCTGTTGTGGGATCGCAGACGTCCGACATGCAGCCAGACATCCATGCCCTTGGTTTGGGCCGCCTGCGTGGAGCCGCGGGCTACGGTGAGAGGTGGTCACCACTCTCGGGAGGCCGCCCAGGGTGCCGGAGGAGGCCGCCGTGGCGCCCTCATAAAATGGGCTGCACTTCTGTAAAGTGACGCTCTGGCAGACGAGGGGCTGTGGGCGGTGAAGTGTCGCTGAGCAGCACCTCTGCCCACGCACCACGGCCCCTGCCCCCAGGGCCATCCGGAGACTTCACCCCCACATCCTCGCCTTTTCCCGTGAGGTCACGGGCACGGGGCCCGGGCTGCGCCAGCTTCTCAGCTCTGTTGGGGTCACACAGCACGGGCCTGGGAGCCCCGGTCCGCTTGCCCGTGTCAGGCTGGCCTGTGTGGCCGGGTGACTGAACTCACTCGTTCCCGGGTAGCGTCCCACTGTCCCGCAGCGGGACATCCGACCGTGAGCCCTGGTCGTTTCCAGCCCCGCAGGGAGAGCCCAGCTGCGGCGTTCCCGTGAATTTGGAGGTGTAGAGGGTATTGGAAGGTGCCCTCCATGCACACACCTTCGTGAGGCCACGTGAGGGCTTGTCCCAGCCGCTCCCGCCAGACAAGGGCTCAGTCGAGAGGTGCCCTTGGGCCGCCTCTGGCCTTGCTGGTTCCCAGGAGCTCGGCACGCTCTGGTGCCGGTCCTCCCTCGCTTAGAGTGGCAACTGTTCTCCCACGTGAGACTTGCCTTTTCACAGGTTCTTCCAGAAAAAGTTATTTTCTTTTTAAAGATTTTATTTATTTGCCAGAGAGAGATCGTGAGAGCGCAAGCAGAGAGCCCGACACGGGACTCGATCCCAGGACCTTGGAGATCATGACTCGAGCTGAAGGCAGACCCTTAACCGACCAAGCCACCCAGACGTCCCTAGAAAGTGTTACTTTTAATGCAGCGGCATTCGTCAACCTTTCCCTTACGATGGACACTTGTAGTGCCCTGTTTAGGAAATCATTCTTCGTGGTCAGAAGGGTACATTCTCGCGCACACACGCAGATGTGAAGTGTCATCTTTTACTTTGCAGTCCCAACTACGGGGCCAGTTTGGCTCAGGTGGGGCAGGGCTGCCCCAGTGGGCCCCCAAGAGGGGGTGGTGGCCGACGGGTGGGAAAGGGCCCTGTGCCTGCTGCTGGGGCTTGTGGGAAGACACACCGATGGGGACCCCCGGGGGGCTGGGCTGGGACCTCAGTCACCAGGACACCAGGAGCTTCCTGGAGGCGGCAGCTTTTGCAGAAGGGAGGCAGGGTCCGTCAACATCAGGGAGCAGACCCGCAGGACACGCCCACGCACCCCTGCGTCAAGCCTTGGGCTCAGGGGTGTAGGCCTACACACGGTGGGACGAGAGCAGACCTGTGGAGGGGCAGGGAGGGGGCATCCTTCTTCTTTGTGGCAGGTTTAAGACCCCAACCTCTTTGGCCTTGACTGGACTTTACTGAGCTGCCAGCTGTGTCTGTGCGGGCGCCAGGCAGGATGGTGTCCCCACGGAGGGCTTCGCCTCCCTAGGCCGTTCCCAAAAGACACCTCGGAAGGAGGACGTTGGCTGGGCAGGGGCGGTGGCTCGATAAGGGCCCCAGGCGGGGCAGCAGGCGCAGTTGAGAGGCTGGCCTCTGCCCTTTGCTGAAGGGGCCACTTCGGGGAAGTCCCCCAACTGTGGGAGAGCAGGGGTGAGCACAGCTTGCCCAGGGGGCCGTCAGGCACTCGCTCAGGGCCCCTGGGCCACGGCCAGTCCCACGTTCCAACCCCGTGGAAACCGCGAGAGGCAGCCACGTGTTGTCCCAGGCTGCTCTGCTGTGGGGTCTCATTCCACAGCAACAGGTGGCTGACTTACAAGGCCCAGGGCGGTGACACTGTCAGAAAAGAGCAAGCCCGCCGGCGGTTAGAGCGGCACAGCCATGAGCGTCCGTGTGTAGCTCCACGTGAACCTGTGTGCCAGGAGAGGAAGTGCAGGGTCACAGGGTAACCATGTTTTGGGAGCCGCCAGTTTTGCACAACGGTCGCACCATTTTACGCTCCCGCCGACAGTGCAAGGGCGCCAGCGTCTCCACGCGTGCGCACTCGTGGTGCTGTTACGGGTGCCCCGGTGGGTGCCAAGTGTTCTCGCGTGGAGGTGATGATGTTGCGTTTCCCTAACGTCCACTGGTGCTGACAGAGCCCTTTCATCTGCTTGTTGGCCGTGTGTGTCGTCTCTGGAGAAATGTCTGTTTGGGTCCTTTGCCCATTTTTTACCTGGGTTTTGTCTTATGGAGCCCTAAGAGTTCCTTGTATCTTCTAGACGCAGGTGCCCAGTCAGATATATTTGGAAACATCTCCGGTTCCACAGGTCCTCTTCTTACTTTCTTGATTGGGTCCTTTGATGTACAAAAGTATTTGATTTTGATAAAGTCCAGTTTATCTGGTTTTAACTTGGTTGCTCATGTTTTCGGTGTCATAGCCAAGACACCATCGCCAAATCCAGGACTGCGAAGGTTTTACCCCCATGCTTCCTCCGCAGATCTCGTGGTCCCGGCTCTGGTCTAGTGTGCGGCCTGCGGGAGGCGGCCAGCCCCATTCTCGAGCACGTAGGTGTCCGGACACCACGCAGCCGGGGCAGCTCCTGCCCCGACTGTCGCCCTGAAGTTTGTTCCGCTTGCCAGCTTGAACCTGTATTGTTTATTGTTGAACCACTGCTACATAGTAAATTACCATAAGCTAGTCTCCTACAATACACGTTGTTTTAGAGTTTTAAATTTGAGAGAGAGAGCGTGCGCACGTGGTTGGGGCCGGAGGGGGAGAATCTCAGACTCCCCCGCTGAGCAGGGAGCCCTACACAGGGCTCAGTCCCACAACCCTGCGACCATGACCTGAGCCAAAACCAAGAGGACTCTTAACCGACTGAGCCACCCAGGCGTGCTCACAGTTTCTGTGGTTCAGAAATCCAGGTGCCACAGGCAGGGCCTCACGGCCCCTCACGAGGCAGCCGGTGAGGTACCAGTGAAAACCCTTCCCGGAGGGCAGGCTTTGGGTAGGAAGTGAGCTTCCTTTCTATCCCCAGGGAGGCACCCACAGGCGCCTGTTTTTTGTATATTCTGCCAAAATTAGCCAACATAAACACGCTTGTGTGGTTTTTTAAACCAATGGCAGCATGTTATACATATTTCTGTATTTTGCTTTTTTTTTTTTATTTAATATAATACGTCTTAGAGATTATTCCCTGTGAACCACCTGGTGCTGACTCTGCAGTTGTCTTTTAACTGAGCTGGAAGCTAGCCCCGTGTGGCCGTCCCCGTGCTGCGTGTCCCCGTGCAGCCGTCCCCATGCGGCATGTCCCCGTGCTGCGTGTCCCCATGTGGTGTGTCCCCCTGCAGTGTCCCCGTGCGGCGTGTCCCCGTGCTGCGTGTCCCCATGTGGTGTGTCCCCCTGCAGTGTCCCCGTGCGGCATGTCCCCGTGCTGCGTGTCCCCATGTGGTGTGTCCCCCTGCAGTGTCCCCGTGCGGCGTGTCCCCGTGCTGCGTGTCCCCATGTGGTGTGTCCCCCTGCAGTGTCCCCGTGCGGCGTGTCCCCGTGCTGCGTGTCCCCATGTGGTGTGTCCCCCTGCAGTGTCCCCGTGCGGCGTGTCCCCGTGCTGCGTGTCCCCATGTGGTGTGTCCCCCTGCAGTGTCCCCGTGCGGCGTGTCCCCGTGCTGCGTGTCCCCATGTGGTGTGTCCCCCTGCAGTGTCCCCGTGCGGCGTGTCCCCGTGCTGCGTGTCCCCATGTGGTGTGTCCCCCTGCAGTGTCCCCGTGCGGCGTGTCCCCGTGCTGCGTGTCCCCATGTGGTGTGTCCCCCTGCAGTGTCCCCGTGCGGCGTGTCCCCGTGCTGCGTGTCCCCATGTGGTGTGTCCCCCTGCAGTGTCCCCGTGCGGCATGTCCCCGTGCTGCGTGTCCCCATGTGGTGTGTCCCCCTGCAGTGTCCCCGTGCGGCATGTCCCCGTGCTGCGTGTCCCCGTGTGGCTGTCACCATGCAGCGTGTTTCCGTGCTCTTCCCAGTGCAGGGATGGAACCAAGCAAGAGGCAGGAAGGGATCTGTTGACATCTCTTCAAGTCAGGGTTCAGGCCCCCTGTAAAGGGGGGCATGGTTGTCATGGGGGCCCCGGGACGAGGCACGAAGAGGAAAGCCGGCATGCCCTGGACAAGTGGGTGAAGCAGAGCTGCCCGTGGGGGTCATTTCCTTCCCTTAGTGCAGGGAGGAACCAAGTTCGAGCTGGGGAGAGTGTGTATGCCTCAGGGGACTCCCCCCACCCCCACCTCCCTCCCACCTCCCGCAGGACATTGTGGCCAACTTCTCGCAACGTCCCCACCCCCCCACATCTCCAGCCCCTCTTCTCTTAACGGAGAAGTTCGTAGTAAACCACCTGACCGGTGGCCACAGGTGATTCCAACCCAGGCCCCCTTGGGAGGGCCTCTGGGGGTCCCAGTGCGGGCTTAGGGAGGCTTGGATCAAGCCAGACCTGCTGTCCCTCCCACAGGACCTCACCGGGGGTGCATTTGAGGACAACCTGAGGTCACTGCACCTGCAGGAAGGCCGGGACTTCCTTCACTTCAGCTGACGGGCCCATGGCAGCTGCTCAGGTATGTGGGATTGCGGGCACTAGGGAGGGGAGTCCCGTGGCCCTGAGGGGGAACACGCAAGGTGGGAGGTGGTACCAAGTGCATGGCAAGCCCCCCTCCTTGTGGGGCTGGCACTTCACCTACAGGGCTTGTGTCTGAGTGTGTTCTTAACCAGGACGTGGCTTTCATGCGGCAAAATGTGCAGCTGTGAGCCCACGGCCTGAGGGGCATGTGTCCGACGGTGTGTGCAAGCGCGTACACTCCCCTGCCCCTGGGGGCACCGCCGTCACCGTCTGTCTCACCAGCAGCTCGTTAGCTCATGGTCCTGATAGACACCTGTGCTGCGAGGACAGCAGCTGCTGGGTGCTCTGGTCCCACCATGATGGACGTTTGATTCTGTCGACGTTGGGCAAAGCCGGGGCATAGTTCCTGGGAAGTCTGACTTGGTTAGAGATGTGGAAATACAGACCAGCGACTGAGAACAGAGGCTGTGTGCTCTGAGCTCACAGGGTAGGCATCAGTCCCATGAGGATGGCAGAGACTTGAGGGCATGGGAAAGGGGGCTCTGGTGGCCCAGTGCCGTCCTCGAGGTTGGTCAGGGGAGCATGTCTGGCTTTCTGTGGCGGGTCCTCGGTTGCAGGAGGGTGAAGGCAGGAGGCCAGCGGTAATCGAGTGTCCTGGCTGTTCCGGGCTGCTGGCTTCAGGGTTACTGTTCGGTTCCCTGAACTGGCTGCTGTGGGTCGTGGGCGTTGTGCTCATGGCTTTTCTAGCACCTTGAGTCTCCCAGGCCTGGGAGCCCCAGCGCTCAGCCCAGCCGAGAGCAAACGCCATCAGCCGCAACTGCGGGGATGTGGAGCCGGCTCCCCTTTGCCTGTCTCAGGACCCAAACAGCAAGGCCACGGATAGGCTGTGTCATTAGTGACTTGTGGCAGAGGCAGGGGTGACCCTGCTGGTGGGAAGCCTGCAGTAAGGGCTCGTACGAACAAGGCGAGAATCCCGAGGGGGCTTGAGTAATCAGGAGCGGCCTCGTGTGGGGCTCGCGGGAGTCGGGATGAGAAGCAGGTGTGCCTTTGGAGTACAAAGCGCAGGAGGACCAGGCACCCTGCCTCGGCGCTCAGTGTCTCTTAGAAACAGGTTTGGTTTTATGCCGAGTACTGTCTGCTGCTCTTGTCTGTCCTTCAGATTCTGCTCGCTTTAAACGCTCTTCACCTTGTGTACCCCCTACTTGCTCACGGTTTGCTCAGCATACCCCCCTGCACTGGAGATGCGCAGCTGGGACCATTTCCCCACCCGCAGTTCATTCACCAGAGCGGTGGTTCCCAGTGGGGCTGAATCCGCCCCCCAAAAATCTAGCAACACCTGGAGGTAGTTTTGTTGTGAGAGTGGGGAAGGGGTTTGCTGCTGGCATCTGGGATGTTGGTACAGACTTATTGGTCAGTTGTGTGCTCGGATGAGCGTCCGACTCTCGGCTTGGCTCAGGTTGTGCTCTCAGGGTGGTGAGATGGAGCCCACGTGGGGCTCCGCTCAGCATGAAATTTCCTCCCCCTCCGCCCTTCCCTCCAGAAAAACCCAGAAGTATTCAGCCCGAAGTGCCAAGAGTGCCAAGGCTAAAAACCTAGCTATGCATTCAAGGCTTGCACCACCGGATGGGACTTTCTTCAGTGACGGTTTCCCACGTACACCGTTCTGCCACGTGGACCGCTCCTTTCTCTCGCACAGCGGGGGGCCCTGTGCTTAGGGGGTGGGCAGCACTGTGGCTGTGTGCACAGTGTGCTCCTGCCCCTGCCCGGGGTCTGTAGGCTCCAGCATCTGGGGACAAGCCCCCATGAGGCCTCTGTACACACCGGGCAGATTCTTTCTGGGGTGTCTTTTCTATCTTGATAATTTCTTCAGCTGTGTCTAGCTGGTTAAATCCATCCAGGGAGCTTCCCCCCCAATCTCTTAATAATTTCTAGCTCTTTCAGAAGCAAATGTTATATTTTGTGGCTGATATCACCAATATCTGTCTTTTGGGGTCTACTTCTAGTAAGTCTCGCTGATGATTCCCTGTGTATTTTGTGACATTTCTGGAACGCGAGTTTGGGTTCTTTCCGTTCTCTCTAGAGAGGAGCCTGTACACTTCCAGAGAGGGTTCCGTCTGCCTCTTCTGCCCACTGTCTGGGGGCGCCACTGGTTGGGGGGCAGTTTGATCACATTTTCTGGGTTAGTTTTGAGAACGTTCCTCCAGGAGACACCTCCCCCACCCAGCTCCAGGGGAAGGCGGTGATGGGCGGTGACAGGGTGCCATCCCCTCATTCTCATCCATGCTCCTGCTGAGGCTGCTGCCACCCCGGGTCCCAGCTCTGCCTGGGCCTTCTGTCCTACCTCCCACGCTGCACCGAGATGAGACTTCCCCACCTGTCTCAGGCTCGGCAGACACAGGTGCTCGGGACCCAGTGCCCGCTCAGGCGGAGGCTTGGTTTTGCGTCTGGAACGTGGCTGTGGTGTACACGTGGCCCCTCGCAGCTCCCTGTGCACATTCTGTTCCAGGCACACCGGCTTCTTGCTGCTCCTCAACTCACCGAGCTCTTTCCCTTCTGGGGCCACAAGGTGCTCTTCTGTCTCCGGTGCCCGCCTGCTGCACGGCCGCTCCACGGCAGCCCACGTTCGGCCCGCTGCGTGTTGCTCCCGGGCACCGGTTTGCTAACAGGACGGTCCACGTCTGCTCCTGCTACACTCTAAGCTGTGAGCGCATGGGGCTTCCCCCTCCTAGATCTGTCACCTGGCCCCGGGGTGGGGGGGGGCTCCGGAAACCACAGCTGCGTGACCTGGTCAAAGCGAGGGTGATCCACAGGAGCTGGTGTGGCTGAGGGCAAGAGGGGCACTGGGCCAGTGCGGCCCGCGGGTCTGGGTGGTTTCCCTCAGGCTGCCGTCGGGCCCGCCCTGGCGAGGAGGAGCTCTGCAGGAGAGTTGTGGCGAAGCGGCCTGTCTCCGGGTCTCCGGAAGGGCTTCTCTTCGGAATCTCGTGGATTTTTTAAATGGTGCTAAAAACACTTCATTGTATTGCTTGTCTCGGCTTTCTGCAGCCGAGGTCCAGACGCCGCTCGGTGGGTACCGTCTACCCCACACCGTCCTCTGGGACCCTGGTGTGTGATCCCCGCCAGCTGAGGGGTCTCTGGCTAGTCTTCCATCTAAAATGGACAGCTCCCTACTAATTGAGAGGGAAGTATGTTTTAAGGCTTGAATAAAATACAAATTAACCCACAAAGTAACACGAGACTTTCTCTTCCAGGGGGTCCAAGAGGGTGTGGCATCAGGTGTGGCCCACGAAGGTAAACGCTCCCACAAGTCGGCAGCTTAGCCCAGGCAAGAAAGCAGCACCCAGCGCCTGCCAGGACCCCTCAGGCCCCTTGGCCCCCGTCGCCACACACGCCCGCGAGGGCAGCTCAGTCCCCGGCACAGACACCATCCGTCCTCAGTTCATGGCCCGAGCACAGCACAGCCACCACCTTCGTCTCAGGTATGGGTGGGAGCTCCTGAGTTCTGCGTTTACCACCCGTGACGCTGCGTCCAGGCCTCAGCCCGTGAGACAGCAGACGAGGCGCGGCCACGCGGGCCCTGAGGGGACGAACCTTCGTGCACGTCAGCCTTACCAGCCTCGAGGCTAGGTCTGCTCAGCCACTAGAGAGAGGCACTTTCTCAGAACAGACGAATCAGCTGTGGTACTTCCCACACGTCACCAGAGAACCTGACAGCCCAGAAGAACACACATTTGGTGAGTTGTCCGCCCGCGGCAGGTGCTGTCAGAACCACGCGCCTACCTCTCTGTCGGGTCCCTAACTAGCGACCACAGCGCCTCTCCTGTGGGGTCACAGCCTGTCTCAGGCAGGATTCTTTGGTTGCACAAAACTGTGAGGGGTCGGTGCCCACGTGCAATGCCCACATCACCGGGCAGACCACAGTGGGGGACAGGAGAGAAGGCAGCGCGCCGGCCACCTGGCGGTTCCTCTGGCCCAGCTGGGCCTGGCCACCCTGCACCCCGCAGCCGCCCACATCAGTGTCAGACACGGAGACACAGAACTGCTTAGGACATGATTTTATAGACGGGGGTTCCCACGGACATGAAGACAAAAACACATGAGAAAAAGCGACCGCTGTGGTGACGAACTCCAAGTCCCTCGGCGCCACGTCCAGGTGTCCGTGCTGACCGTCATCGGACTCCTCCTCCCTCCCGGGTGGGCAGGGGGCCTCAGCGGGTACCAGGCTGTGGGGGACACAGCACAGGGTCAGACCGTCAGCACTGTCCCCCCCCTTCCCCCGCCGGGCCCTGGGTGGAAGCGGGAGGTCCCTGGTACTCTGCCCCCCACCTTCATCCACCCGTGCGTCAGATTTTCCTGATAAAAGCATAAACGGCACGTTTACTTGGAAAGCAACGCTATGCTTGGCCTGCCGTCCCCACCCCTCACGGTGCCACCCGGGGGCCCGAGAGAAAGGCGGGCACAGCCCCCACACCGAGTGGCACCGGAAAGGAGGCAGGAAAACCATCCCAGAAATAACAGCATGATTCCGGGGGCCCAGAGAAGGAGAGAGTGAACAGCTGACAGGACACAGCGAGGAAAGAGGCTTCTCGGAATGCCGGCAGGGGGTCACGTGCTGGGACAGCGCCTGGTGCCACCCACCCTTCACACAGCCCTCCTCACGGTCCTCACTGGCAGACTCGCAGGAAAACTATAAACACTTCTTAAATCCACGTGAAGACGAGAGGAGAAAACCATGAGATCAGACAAGAATCAAAGATGGCAGACGTAAACCCGACTGAATCCCTAATCACACATTAAACAGGACACAAAACACTCCGACTAATTAGATTAAAAACAGGTAAGACCTAAGATCCACTTAAATGGATGGAAGCACAGAAAGGAAAAGGTGTAAACGGCAACCGAAAGTCCAGTGTGGCCCATTACCATCAGACAAAGGAGACTCGAGGGCACGGAGCATTCTTACAGATAAAGAACATTTCCAAGTGGTGGTCAGGTCACCAGCACGGTGGCACAAACTTAAGCCCACAGGCATCCAGTGCCATTGCTTGCCACATGGAGAAGACAGAATGAGGAGCAGGCAGGTAGGTTTGGGAAGCCCTGAGGGCATTCGAGGAACCACTGCATAGTCTCAGCCTCATCAGAGAATGGGGGCCCCCCAACACGGAGATGGACAAATGCAGACTCTGCCTGGAGCAGAGGCCACCGGAACTCCCCACAGAGCGGAAGGCACGCCTGAGTGCCGATTCAGCAAGCTGCTGGAGGTGGGTGTGAGCTAGCAGGAGGGCGAGACTGTGGAGGTGCCATCTTGGGGGGACCCTCCAGGAACCTGCAGGTTCACCTGGTCACAAACCTGGAAAGCCCCCTGCACTCTGGCGGGTAACTGCTATGAGTCGCACCCGGGCGTCTCCAGCACAAGGGTCTCCTCTCCGGGGGACAGACGTGCCTGAGCCCATGTCACCTGCCCGGGGATGGCAGGGAGCCCAACTTAGGTTTGCTCAGATGACTGCAAACTCCCGCAGGACTCCAGGGTCATGGCCATGGGTTCTCTCTCAAAGAGCACCCAGACACCAAAGCGCAGAGGGGGACAGTGCAGGGACGCCCCAGGCAAGAGCACAACGTGCTAGAGAAATTCAGAGCTCTGGGGGCTGCGGCGGTACCGAACACACGGGTCCCCGCCGGACACACACAGACCTTCACACCTGAGGCCCATTTGCCTCAGTTCCTGTGACCAGCACAACATATCTGGCTTTCAACAAAAACTCACAAAACATGCCAGAGGCAAGAAAAAGCAATTGGGAGAGAGACGGCACCAAGACCAGACTCAGACACAGCAGAGTTGGAACGGTCAGATGGGGTTCACAACAAGTATCATTAATGTATCAGGAGCTCTGATGGGGAAAGTGGGTGCCACCAAGGACAGATGGACAGAGAAAGCAGGACCAGAAAGTCCTAAGAATCAAAGGAAACGCCAGAAATCAGAAACACAGTAACAGAAATGAAGACTGGACACGGGGAAAGAATCTGAAGATTGGTCAATAGAAACTTCCCAAATTGAAATGCCAAGAGAGAAAAGAATGGAGAAACAGAAGAATTCCAAGAGCTGTGGGACAGCTACAGAAAGAAGTGTGGCATCCCTTCTCCAAGCCGTAAAGCACAGAGTGCTCCTTTGTGCTCGAGGCTGCAAGACTCAGCATCACAGACGTCGGTCCTTGCCACGTAGACCCAGAGGCTGCAAGCCACCCTCAGCCAAATGCCTGGCTGGTTCTGTGGTGCAAACTGACGAGACTGTCCTGCAGGGGTTTCTGAAACCCAAAGGGCCAAGAGTCAAGATGGTCTTAGAAAAATAAAACTGGAGACGGAGACATGTGAGCGCCACAATATCCCACAAGACCCACACCCGTGTCTGTGGCTTACAGACAGGACAGAGGACCCAAGAGGAGAGCCACACAGAAGACACGCCTGCGGGCCTCTCCCCGGCACCACACGCAAACACCAGTCCAGAGTGGCCTCAAATCTTAATGTAGGCAATGAAACAATAAAGCTTTTAAGAAACACCCAGGAGACACAACCCTGGAATCGGTGAAGACCTTAAACAGGCCCTTAATTATACAGAATAGAAAGGGTAAGTTGGAACATACGAGACCTAAGGATGACAGAGCCGCCCCCAGAGAGGGAGATCCTGGCAGATACAGTCCAGAGCCCATATGCCTCAGACAGCCCAGAAAAAGCACAGAAGGGGACGCACATAGCACACGCAACGCAAGCACGTTCTGGACTCTGCTAGCCAGCATCTGGGGCTGCAGCCCTCTAGCCCAGCAGGAGCAAGCGCTGCCAGCAGCCCGCCTGGGAGGCTCCACCCTTGAGCCACGTGCTCATCCCGCATGTGCACAAAGCTGGACGGCACGCACTCCTGTGTGTTCTTGCTTGGTTAAAGTTCAGAAGCAGTCAGGGATCAAACTGGGTCCAGGGGAACAGGGCCACAACAGGGCAGGATCAGGAACGTGGGGCCGAGGAACTGCCTCTGTGCCCAGCCGTCACAGAACATGCTGCCGTGCTCTGTGCTTGAGGTCCAGTGGAGCCCACAGCCTGAGTCCATCCTGATCCCCTGCAAGCACACACGCAAGAGCCGAAAATGTCTGGACGGCCACGCAGAGCCTGGAGGGACAGCCAGGGGCCCTGCGATCTCAGAAAACCGCAGCTACAGTGTGCACACTAATGCCGTGGAAAAGACTGACACCTCACTGGGCAGCCCCAGAGACCCCGGGGGTGACAGCGTCCCCAGACAGGACGAGCGTCCAGGGAGGTGGTGATGGTGGAAACCAGACAGCAGCACCAAGGACCTCAGTGAAAGGAACGAGCTGCGTCACTGCCAAGGGCGGGCAGCATAGGACGGCCACCCGCCAGGCAGAGGGCCTGTCCTGGACATCCTGCCCACAGGACACACCTGACACGTGTCCGGTGGGGACAAGGCACGCAGGAGCCTGTGGGGAGGAGCCGGCAAAGCACACGAGGGGCAGGCAGGGTGGGGAAAAGCACCAGCCGCCGGGTACAACCGGAATGTTCCAGACTCAAGCTCAGAATGGTGGCTCACGGGAGCTGCACTTGGAAAGGGCCCCCAGGTCTCATGTAGCCACGGGCCATGCAGTTACCTTGGGGACCAGCTGAGGTCTGGGCACGCCGAGGAGGTCACACAGGCGGTTCCTCTGGCCTCTCACGAGCGGGAGCTCTGCGTCCCTGGGGGAAGAGAGGGCAAGAGCAGCTTCAGCGGCAGGGACGGCTGGCTCGCGGTTAAACCTGTTGCAAGCTACAGGCTCTCAGGCAACTCCGTGCTGGGTGCGCAGAACCCCAGCATGTTAGCTTCGGGGGAGACCACGGAAAACGGCACCAGGCAAACCCGGGCATGAGTGCTGCACACAGCCCTTGCTCCTGGCATCCTTCTGGGGAAACTATGGAGGAGGAGCCCCCAAAAGAGCGGCGCCCCAGGGGAGGTGTGGCCCCAGATGGGCGGCCCCCAGACTGACAGGAAACGCTGAGACTCGGAAAGGTGGGGTAGGTGGGTTTTCAAAGTTTTGACTTTGAAAGCTGTTTATCATTTTCATAAAAATAAATATTGTTACCTTTTTCTTTTAGAATAAGAAAACAAATTATTGTAAAATCCTTTGGAATTTCTTTCAAGAGAAAGGGACTGGGTTGTGGGGAAGAGCCCTGTGCGCCCCACGTGGGGAGGGAGGAGGGCCTCAGCCCCAGGTGCTTCAGCGCCAGGCCCTCCCTTCCAGGCTGCTTTAGAATCTCATCTGCAAGGTGCCTGTGTGTCCGTGCAGCTGACCACACGGCAGCACGCTCCGCAGGGAGAACCGTGGCTCTCTCCACAGACGCTGAAGAGCGGGCCCTGGGGAACGGGGTCAGTGACCGAGAGCAGGGGCACCCACGTTTTCTGTTCTGGAACTTTCATGAGCGGCTCCCACAAAGACGTTCACTGAACTCCCTCATCCCCGAGATAAATGTGTCCCCGAGAACCTCGAGGAAGCCCTGAAACCAGGGCTTTTCTGCCCTTCACGCCCCAGCAGGGGAGCCGGCACCTGGGGCTCTGTGGACGGCTCGGCCCTCTTAGGAGTGTCTCAATCTCGAGGGAAACACACAGACACGTTTCGCGTGTCCTCTCCTGCTGATGTAAGCGCGTGGACGCTAACAGAGCCCAGTCCACCATCGGCACGAAGGCCCCTTATCACTGGTGCCTCCAGGGGCTGCTGCCTGACCTCTCCCAGATGGGTGGGGAGGGGAGGGGTCACCTTGCAGGGGTGCACACGTGGCTGAGCGTGTGCACACGTGAGCATGCGTGGTGCCTGGACCACAGCAGGTATCCCCCACGTGTCTGTTAGGACTCGTTATCCAGTGTGTCCTGTTGAACCTGCACCCCAGGCTGTACCCTCCCGCTCTCCACGCTGCCGACATGCCCTCCTCCCATTAGCCCTGGCCCGCACTCCTCACATGTCCTCCACCCTGCTGCCCCAACGCATCGAGTCAGAAAGCCGACAGACACCGTAGGACATTGCACCGGTAACAAGCCCTGGGGCCCAGCTCTGCCTTGAGGGACCCAAGAGAAGCCAATGGCCCCGAATGCCCTGGGAAAGAACCGGATTATCTGGGACGGGGGACACCTATTCCACTCTTTCTGATGTTTGAACATGTCCTTATAGGGCTTTTCCACCATGGCCGAGCAAAGGCCCAGGGGCCGCCTCAGGAGAGCACGGGCACCTGCGTCAGGCACTCAGACCCTCTGCTCCCTTGGAGGCCATGGCCAGCATGTGAGCACGTCCCCGCAGAGGGTAAACCGCCTCCTGTGCCACTCCCTTCTTGGCATTCCGGACACTGCCACTCAGGGGCAGGAGGAGCCATTTCTGAAGTGACCCCATCAGCCGAGAGCCCGTGACGCTGTTATCAACGAAAGCAGCCCCACCAGAAATAAACAATTAGTGGTCAGAACCACCCACCTTCGCACTTTGAACATCTTTCCACCTGAACAGGAGTCGCCCCCTCCCCCCCCCGTGCCCAGGGGACCCCCCAACCCCTGGGGTATGAGTGGGGACCCGTGGGCAGACACAGGGTCACCACCTCCTCGGAGCAGAGGCGTCGAGAGCTGGGACCCGTCTTTCCCTGTCCCTTCAGAGGGTTTGTTGGGGGGCCTCGGGGACAGGAAGAAGGTTCTAGACAGCCCCATTGACCAAGGAGCCACCCCTGACCCGGTGGGAGGATGGGAAGGGGCCTCGCACTCACCAGGCCGTAGTGCCCAGCACAGCCATGACCTCATCAAGGACGTCCTCGCCCATGATGTCACCGTAGGTGAGGAGCATCTCATACACCTGGCTAGCCGTGGTCTTCCGGATCTGGGCAGGACGGAGCACGTCAGCAGGAGGGGAAGGCCCACGAGAACCCAAGCAGAGTGACAGGACCCTGCCCACGGAGCAGGGACGTGGGGCCAGGCACGACCCCGGGTCCGAATGGAACCCAAGACCTGCTTGGGCACCATGCAAGTTGTTAGAAGGAGGTGACCTGGGATCCTGCCTCAGGAGACCCTGGCCACAGCTGGACAGGTGACCGCGCAGGCTGTGGCAGGGCCACACCGTTCCCCTGCTGCCCCACGGCAACCTCATCAAGGAGAAGCCAGGCCGCCTTTGAAGGAAATGCTTCATGGAAAACCTGCCCCTTGTCAGGGAAACTGCCCCACCTGCTTTGTTCCCGAGCTGCCCACCGGCAACACCGCTCACGGGGCAGATGGTCTCAGACCCCCCAGGCCCACCCCAGGGGAACTCAGTCAGCACGCTGGGCAGCCTGAGAACCTGAGTTTCTGATGGGGGGTTGCTGCAGCCGGGTCCAGTGACCCCCCTTCGAGAATCAACGTGTTAGGTATAAACGTCACTGGTACCTTTTAGGAAAATGGCCTCGCAGGACACCTGACCTGGGTAGGTGGTGTCTGGGCGAGGGTGCTGGTCAGGCATGGGCCAGGCTGACGGGCCTGCCGCAGGGCCCGCCCACACACCTGGCAGGGGTCAGGGCCCCAGGCGCCACGACGGGAAGAGCCTGGGAGCGGCCGTGTGCACACTCACCACGGGGAACGGGTGGCAGAGCAGAAGGCACAGCTGCAGAAGGACCTTCCTCCTCACGTCGCCCGGGAACTGCACCATCCCACAGAACCTGCAGGACGACAGGCTTCAGCACCCACTGCAACACGTCGGACCTCCAGTGTCAGGGGGTCGGCTGTGTCACGAAAGCCTGCCTCCCACAAGGACGCTCCCCGAGATGAGGCACAGCCCCTCCTGGGAGGCCGTCTGAGCTGACCCTGCAACAGACACAGGCTGTTCTCCACCCAGACCGACTGAGAGTAAAATTAACTCTGCGTCTCTCCCGCCTGACCGGCCCTTCTTTCACCATCACAGCGAGCGCTCGGAACTTACACCGCGACACTCGACCGCAGTTTCTGCACGTCCTTGGACTTCTTGATTTCCTCCTTACAAAGCGCGAGCAGCTTCACACTGAAGGGGTGGCTAGAAGGGAAGCACACGATGCCAGAGACGCGCTTTCAGCAAGCACGTGCCGCCCAGACACGCTGTGGCATCCGGTGGCGGCACTGCCACCAGATGATCAGAGGGCCACGTCCCCCAGGGATGCACCCCACGCAGCTACGTTAAGTGGCTCCTTTGCCGGTGCCTGTCCCGTGCACGCGCCTCTCCACCCTCTCACCAATAGGAGGGGCACCCAGACAACCCGTCCCTGGAAAGTGCCAGTGAATGCAGGCTCAGCCCGGGACCAAAGGAAGGGATGACCAGCTTGTAGCCAGGCCCCGCTCCTGGGTCCAAGGAGAACCAGGGAGTGGCCGAGCATGGACACACGTCCTCCTCCACTCTGCACAGCTGAGGACAACGCGGGGCCAGGCCAGCAAGGGTCCCTACGACACACAGTGCTCCTCCTCTCCGGTGCCACTGCTGGGGGTTCCACTGCCGCTACTCCCTCTTCAGGGAAAGTGGCTCTCGGTCTCTCTCCAGCGGCTGGCACCCCCGCCCACCTCCTCCAGGTCCTTGTCACCCAGAGCTGTCGGTGTGCACCTCCAGCCCCCTCCCCTCTGCAGGCTTCTCCCCACGGCTCACTGAAACACTTGCTGGGGACCAAGTGACCACCATGTCCTCCACCTACATGACCATATGGCTCACACCACCGATGACCCTACTATGAGGTGCTCTTCCAACTTCACCTACTTCCCAGTGGCTCCGCTGCCCCCTCTGCTCGCCGTCCTCTTAACAACGGGACACCCCACAGCTCCATCGGGGCCCTTCCTGGTCTACACCCGCTCCCTTGCTGACCTCATGGGTTCATACACCACCCACCCTCTGAGGACTTTCCTCTGGGATCTAATGAGCGTCTCAGACCAAACATTTATGCTACGGACTGAATGTTTATGTCCCCCAAATTCACATGTTGAAGCCCTGATCCCCAACGTGAAGGTATTACCAGTAGGGCCTCAGAGGCGATTAGGACATGAAACTGAGTCCCCACGATGGCATGAGTGCCATCATGAGAAGAGACAAGATGCATTTCCATCTGTCAGGTGAAGAGTGAGAAGGTCCCTCTGCAAACCAGGGCCTGAATTGCTGGCACCCTGACCCCAGACCTCTTGCCTTCAGAACTGTGGACTAAGTTTCTGCTCTATAAGCTGCTCTGTGGTGTTCTCGCAGAACGTGAGCTGGACAGTGTCTGGCCCGCACCCGCCACACTGGCTCTCCTGTCCTGGAGACAACCCCGCCTCCTGGCTGCAGTCTGCTCCCCTACACCCACATCTAGGCCACTAGTGGGTCTGCTGGCTTACAGTTACCTGCACTGAGAACCCACGCACCCAGTGTCTCTGCTGCCACTTCTCCCTGCCTGGACCCCAAGGCCCTTCTCCGTGCAGCAGGTGGAATGCCTGCTGTCTCCACTCCCAGAGGAGAGGCTGCACCCGGGGGTGCCTCAGAACGAGGGTGTAGCAACTGCCAGAGGACCCGAGCATGCTGTCCCCAGCCTGCAGCCACAACAAGACCCAAAGCTTGGTCCTAACAAAGGTATGCACCTGACGGACCTGGAAGGCTGCCCCCAGAGGGAGAGAGCACCTCTTGCAGGCAGTCCAGAGACCCCCCAGGTAGATGTGGGTCAGGGAGGTTCCAGATTGCTACCACCTGCCTGCAGTGCCAAAAACATGCTAGGAGGGAGTCGGCAGGTGGAGGACAGGTCAGAAGTACGAGGCACAGGGAGAAACGTGGGATACAGCACGGCCTCAGGGGGGGCCATGGTCTGGGGGGAAGAAGGGAAGGGGGGGTCAAGAATTTTCTCGAATAAATGAAAACAAAGCCACGTCTTCAAGTTTAACAAATCCTGGTAGGGTAGAGGAGTATATCATCGACAACTAGAGTGGTAGAAATGTTGAGATTTCTCAAAGAGAAAAATCTTCAAAGGAGGCAGAAGAAAACCCAGGCTGCCTGAGACTCCAGACTCACAGGCAACGTCTCAAAAGCAAGAGAAGTCAGAAAAAGAAAGATGTTTAGGTCCCAAAATAAAATGTCTGCCTAGAATTCTACACCCTCTGACAGTAACTTGCAAATAAAATCAGAAAGCATTTACTGCCAGCAGACATCACCAGAGGAGCTTCAAAAGGCTGTTCTTTAGGCAGAAAAGCATGACCCCAAATTTGGGGTGGGGCCCGGGGTTGCAGGGTAGGAAGGAGACAGCAAACGTGGACAATTTAAACAGTAACTGCACAGAGCAACACCAAGTGAAAATGTACGTGTAACACAACACGACAATGATGATGAGCTCACGTAAATGGAACATGTTAGCGTCCTTGGTTTTGTCCAGGAAGAGGGCAAAACACAGAATGACAGGGTGGCCATTAAAAGAGCAGAAAGGAGTGAAAAGTTCCGCCAGAATGAGAAACGTTCTTAATTAATCAGACAAAAAAGGAGGAAGGGAGACAGGCAGCAGACCGGACCGACGGAAGATGCACACAGACGCAGGTCTGAGACCCAGCGGGTTCCTTGCAAATGAGATTAAATGATCCAGTTAGAGGTCAGAGGCAGTCAGACCGGGTCTCACCCTGCTCGTAAGAGACACACCAAACAGCCGTGCGCGAAAATGCCGGGTCAGAGAACACAGCAGGGTGCCGGTTCAAAGTCCAAAGAAGCCGGTGCAAACAGCAGTGAGGAAGTGGGTCACCTAATACCAACATTCAGTCCTAAACTTGCATGTACCCAAACAGAAGACCTTTGAGTACATAAAGCAGAAACTGACAAAACGAGAGAGAAATAAAAAGAGCTACGTTTGTAGCAAGACACTGTGTCCTACCGTTTTATTTTGAAATTTTCAAACCAGGAAAATGTATGTTTAGGTCTTCAGACAGAATGTTTAAGCAAGCCAGGGGACACCATCCCGCACACAGGGTGGTGTGTCCTTCGAGCAGACGGTGCCCTGATGCCAGAGAATCAGGGACACAGCGGAGACGCGGTAACAGGCACCATACTCACCCTCTGACACTAAAAACCAAACAAAATTCACAGGACAGCAGGCTGCCAAGGACAGTGACCACTGAGGCAAAGGAGAGGAGCATGGGGGGGGGGACACAGGTGGTGTCCACAGGTGGTGGCACTGCCACTGGGGAGCAGGGCCGAGCACCACTCAGACACGGCAGAAAGACTCCGGCCCACAGAGAGACCTCCAGAGCGGGAGACAGTTAACATGGGAAAACACCACTCGGGGCCCACCTGGCACAGCTCTTTCTGAGTCCCTGAAACGTGCCCAGAAGGGAGGTCCAGCCCCCACAGGGCACAGGATGCCCAGCCCAGAGGCAAAGCCCTCAAGGTCTGGGATCCAGGGAAAGTCATCAGGCTCCTAACAAGATAAAGCAGCCACTGTGAGCCCGGACACCAGAGCTCACTGGCCAGGAGCTGACTCGCGGCCGCCGCGTGTCCCCACGTGCAGGTGGGGGAGGAGCTCTGCACACACCCGCCTTCTGTGCCCACCCCCGGCCCGTCCCCGCAGCCCCGGTCCTCCTGGGACGGCTCTGCACTGCCCTGCCTGGGCCTCTTCCCACCTGAGCGGCAGGCACTACATTGGAAGCCTGGCCCGAGGCGCAGCCCAGCCTCACTGGGGGCAGCCAGAGCCTCTTGCTGGCAGGGACCAGCCCTGAACGTGCTGGAAACCACCTCCTAGATTCTCACCTCCACCTCTCACGGCTTCGTCTCTACAAGGCGAGCTGTGAGGCTAGCCCGGCAGAGGGGCACCAAATGGGGCACACTTACTCCTGCTCCGAGGTGAAGAGGTCGAAGCAGCCGTTGGCCAGCATCTGGTCCAGTGTCTTCAGCAGCGGCACAGACACCCTGAGGGGAGAAGGCGAATGCTGAGGCCCAGGTGCCAACCCCGGAACCACGAAGATGCGGACTCTCCCCAGTCGACACCATCCCAATCCAAATCCAGACAAGACACCGTGTAGAAAATGACACTTGTACAATTCACGTGGAAACACGAAGGGTCAAGAAAAGCCAAACAACTAAGGGCCAAGAGAGCGAGCTGGCACCGTTTTTTCAGCCGCAAAGCTTGAGGGAGCACAACAGCACAGACTAAGGAGTAGAAAAGCCCAGAAATGAGCTTCCATATCCACAATTGATGAAAAAGTAGAAAAGCAACATTGTGGAAGGGACGGTTTTTCAACACACTGGACACCCACACACAGACACAACACAGACATGGATCTCACGTCACACACAGAAAATAACCCAAGACAGACCTTAGGTCTAAATATAAAACCTAACACTGGAGATCTTCTAGAAAACGTCAAGAGAAAACCTTCGTGACCCGAAGTCAGGACAAGACTCTTCCCTCTGACACAACAATCACACCCGTAGAAACCAAGGGGAGGCGCCAGAGCGCGTGGGCATGTAGCTGACCGCTCAGAGTTCGCCAAGGGCGTAAAGGACAGGTCACCGCCTGGAAGACGGTGTCTGCAGGCCACTGTCTGACAAAGGCTTTGCACAGCTCACACAAGAAATCTCAGAACTCAGCAGTGAGGGAAACCACAACCACCCAGCTAAAAAACAGGCAGAAAGTATGAACAGACTCTCATCGGGGAGGAAATCCACGCCAGGCAGGAAGGAAGCCCCGAAGCCATGAGGACAGGCCACAGCCGTCAGAACGCACGGATCCGGCGCCTTGACCCTCCAGACGTCCCAGCAGAGCACAAAACAGCGCCAGTGCTTCGCAAAACATTGTGGCAGTTCTTTAAAAGCTGAACACCCACCTGCCACGCAACGCAGCTCGCCGGCTGCTCAGCTGACCCAGGAGCAAAGTGGGGACGTGTCCGTACAGACATGTCTGCGAACGTCCCCCTCAGCTTAATCTTTAACTCCGGCCACAAACCCCCCGGCGACCATCAACAGAGAAACCAAGTGTGGTCTGACCGCACAACGGAAGCCAGACACGCTGCAGATTGCACTGAAATGCACGCGGAGAAGATGCCCACTGAGCCCCAGTGACAGCAAATTAGCGAGAGCAGCTGCCTCGGGCTGGGGGTGGGAGGGGTGACAGGTGTACTCAGTGTCCTGACTGGTGATAGTTTCCGGGATGCTGACAGAGTCAGTCTACCAAACTGTACCCTTCACTCACACTCAGCGCTCTCCCGGAGAAGAGAAAAGACCACCCGCTGAGCTCCCATTTGCTTTCCACAGACAGGACAGGCCAACAAGGGCCTGCATTCGTACCGTTGTAACTGGGGCCCGGCTGCCCAGGACAGCGGAGATCTAAGTCCAGGATAAACCCTCTCAGAGAACTTTGGGAAACACCCCCAATTCCAAGGTCAGGACCCATGGGGTCTACACACCGCCTTCACGGAAAAGCAGTTAGCACAAACAACGCAGCAAAGATGCTCGGAAAACAAGTCCTATCTCTTGCTGCAACATTCCAATCCTGGCCTGCAGAGATCTTGACTATACAATGGACATGTCCGTGCACAGACCAGGAAGACGTCACCTCAGGGAAGAGCCACGTTTACCCTCCCAGGCTCATAGCCTCGGTCATCTTCACGCCCGACATGTACCGAAGTCCTAATCTGGCTGCCCACAGTGCAGGCTGGCAGCAGCTCCACAATGATGTGGCCAGTGGAGTGCCGTGAGCCGTGGGCACGCCCTCGCCTGGCTGCAGTCAGGTCCCCACCTGGGCCTACCTCACTGCCCCCTTGAAAATCCTGGTGGTACAAGTGAGACCATGGAGGTCTGAAAACCGTGATGAAAGTGCCATCCCTTACCTGTCATTCAGAAGGTTGTCCTCGAAGACCTGCAGGAGGGTCCCCCCGAAGCCCTCCAGGGCCTGCGAATCATTCTGAATCCCCTTCATGTACTCAAGGAGGCTCTGAGTCGAGCACCTGACCTGCAACACAGACGCACTCTGGTAACGACGACAAGACCGCCGCCCCCTTGCCACCTGCCCCAGAGTCCACCTCGATGGCTCCACTCCAACATCCATGACGGAGCCCAGGAGACAGAGCGACACAGCACGGCCATCTTGGCAACGTCCCACCAGATGGGGCATAAGCACAAAGACATGGAATGAGCACTGACCCGGAAATGCTTCTCCTGGGGCAGCACAGACCAAGCACCACAACGACCCCTAAGTTGACCTCAGTGGGGGCTGCACACAGTCTCCCCGAGAAGCAGGTCAGGGGCCAGATGCTCTGACACCTTCTATTCCAAACTCAACCTATAACCCCCAAGGCACTGCTGGGCTCAGAGACCCTCCCCACAGACCCCAACGGATGAGCAGAAGGAATTGACAGAGTGACCCGTGCAGTGACCACATGGATGCGGGCACAGCTGGTAGTGGGGGCAGCAGGAATCCAGGTGCCCTGAAG
>NW_024424897.1:290387-306169 GCF_017311325.1 Ursus maritimus
GAGGACCGGCAGCTGGGGGCTGGCACCGAAGAAACCCGCTCCCACTAACCCGTGCGGTGCCACCCACAGCTGCCTGCAGGAGCAAAGGCAGCGCCCCCAGACCAGAGTCGCCTGCCTCCCTGTCACAGACCCAGGACGGGGAGTGACCAGGAATGAGTCAACAAGAGGAAGTGAGCCAAAGCAGACCCCCTCCACCGAGAGCACAGGTACGAGCATTACAAGACATGGCACAGAGGACAGGGCTGCAGGTTAATTTTTAGAGGAGCCTGCAGGGCGCCTGGGTGGTGCCATCGGTTGAGCGTCGGCCTCTCGATTTGGCTCAGGTCATGATCTCGGGGTCGTGAGATCGTCAGGCTCTGCACTCAATGGGGAATCTGCTTAAGGTTCTCTCTCCCTCTGCCCCTCCCCCCCATTCACTCTCTTAAAAACAAACAAAAAACACAAAAACAAAACCCAGATGAGCCTGCAATGAAAAAGCACAAGAGAGATTTCAAAACAAAGTGAATGTCTGGTAATAAAAAACAGAATTACGGAAACCAAAAATTCAGCAGGCGGAGAGGATAAACAGCACCTCGTACGAAGCTGCAAAACAAAGCAGTACTGGAAAAGAAGTCTGAAAACCAGAAAGGACGGAGCACAGGTGGAAACGTGGGATCATAAGGGGTATGCAGGAGGAGGAGATCCTGAACGAGAATGAGGAGGGCAGAGAAGGGTCCAGAAGAGATGGGAACCATGAACGCACTGATGAACACAGACAACAAATCCCAGCAGGTCACAGGCTGGAGCATCAGAGGGAAGCTGCAGAGCGCCAAGCTAGGGCTGAGGGGGGCAACCCCACAGCCGAACCAGGAGCAGCAGCCCCACCAGACAGGGCTCCCGCTCCAGCAATATCAGCACCCAAGAGCACGGGCAGGTAAGTGAAAACGCATCTGCCGTCCCCAAGAAGCCCACGTGTGACCACGCAGGGGAGCAGGACACAGCCTCCCCACCCTCGACGGCTCCAAAGTTGGGTGCACGCGACACTGTTTCTGGGTTCAGTGAAGAGCAGGTAAAAGGAATGTGTGGCCACCACATCAGCAGAATGGACACGAGAAAACAAACACATACAACAGACCAAACTTATCCAGAAAATGACAGCACAAAGAGGAGAAAAGAAAAGTGGGCAAAGAGGGTGAAGCAGCAGCTAGCAGGTGAAGTCCAAACGTGCCGCTGAGCCCGGTGCACACAAGAGAACCAGGCTGTTCCGTGCTGTGTGTGGTGGGACACCGTCCACACAGGAGCTCGCCACAACATTCCTGGTAGCTCTGTGCTTCAATTTTCCTAAATAAAAAGTCCTGCCACTGAGCTTCCCACTAGGAACGCCAGCCCACTCTCATGAGAGTAACACCGTCTTTGGGCGTCCTGCCCTGCAAACCCAAGGCCAGCGGAAGGAGCGCACCCTTGACCCCACTTTGACCCCCAAAGCAGAGAAAAAACCAGCACCGCAAGGAGACAGCTGCAGTCCCAGAGCGTGCCTCTCAGCCTCTGGCTGCCCCGCACTTGTGCCCCCTCGAACCTCCCACACCGCCCCAGCCCTGGGCCAGATGCCACCCACCACCGTGGGCTTGGGAAGAGACCTCCTCACCGTGGACTCGGTCAAGCCGCCCACGGACACGGCCAGCCCCAGTAGGACGTGGTAGCGGTAGGCGGGCAGCCCCAGGAGCTGGGTGATGCGAGGGAAGGCCTGGGACGGTGCATTCCAGTTCATGGAGGCCATGTCGGATCTGCAGAGAGTGAGTCAACAAGCTGGAGTGGGGGCCCGCGCCCACTGGGGGTCGGGGACCCTGGCCTCCCGTACCTGGGAAAGAGCTTTTCCAGCTCTCCTCGGTGGGGCACGTGAGGGACAGGGGAGCCGTCAGAGTGCAGCAGCGTCATGAAAACGCGGGCGGCGTGTGCACGGACCCGGTCAATCTTCTCACTCGCCTGCTGGGCCACACAACACATGACCTGCTGACAGCTACAAACCAAGAGCGAGGCCGTTAGCCCAGCTTGAACCCAGGGCCCCAGCCAGAGTGGCCCTGCGAGCACAGCAGCCACCCCAGCTGCTGCAGGGGGATGGGATGCTGCCACAGTGGACCTGACACCTCAGAGGCCTGAGCACCAGGTCTTGGGTGGAAGAGGTGCAGATGGGTGGGGTCAGGTGGGTGACAGGGGAGAAGGGGACACAGGAAGGGACTGAAGGCGGGAGGGAGGGGAGAGAGACCCCGGCAGTGACAGCGGACTGGACACAGAGACCCTGGCCTTGACCCCAATGCTGGCGTCCTCCCGCAGACCAGGCCAGACCCCCACACAAGAGCTACTCACACACTGGCCTCGATCAGCTCTGGCTGCTCCCTCCCCAGCAGGAGCGTCAGGTCCATCAGACTGGTCATGGCGGCCTCACGGACCCTGTAGGGACAAGGAGGCGATGAAGAGCCCCAGGTGCCACGTGACCCCTCAGTCATACTCAGGAGGCTCAGACACCCTCAACCAGGGTGAGTTCCAGAGACTGACTGTCACTTTAGTAGGAAACGCCCACCGAACGCAGTACACGCAGCTAGCAAGAGCACTTTCTCCTGTGCTCCGTTAGCAAGGACACATGCCTGACGCCCGCAGGCAGATGCCAGGTCCCAAGGGCACACAAACAGCACTGATGTGCCCACAAACCCTCCAGATGCAGAACGGCCTGGTCCACAAAGCTTTCTCCTGGCAGAGAAACCGAGGGACAGAGGCTTGCTGAGAGCTCACGTCTGCCCCTGCTACCGTCCTTCTAGACCAGGACGTCGCTCTCCACCCTGACTCACTCCACAGTCGCTCACACTGAAGAAGACGAAGCTTCCACACCGTGAAAACCTGAGCCCGCACCAAGACTGGCCGACCCAGCGGGGACAGAGCTGGGCAGGAGGGACCACAGACCCGCCCCGCACCACCAAGGCTGGCAGGTCCCACGGGCCAGGGATCAGTCCTCCCACCGACAGACAGAGGCCCCAGCCCACAGGAGCCTGGCAGGTGAAGTACTGAGCACGGGTGTGGGGGTGCTGGAGGCACCAGACAGACACGGGCCAGGGTTCATGGGAGCAAGGGAGCCTGTCCCCAGGGCATGGCCACCAACCAGATGCTGCTGAAGACCCGACACATAGTATGCCTGTGCATCTGCAGGCACCAGGGCCACGCAGGGCGTGGCAGACAGGAGGGCCATGTGGCCCCGGCGCCCCGTGTCTACAGCACTCACGGGAGAGGTGGTAGAGGACAACCCAAGCCTGCACATGCCCTCGGGGCCTCCCCAGCTCCTGACAGGACAGACACGGGCCAGGGTCCCAAATGCCAGGTGCTGGCAGCAGGGAGGCCCCTCGGGCAGGGCTGTGGGTACAGGTGGCACATAGCCCGACCCCACACCGAAAGCATCGGGTGGCCTGCACCCACACCGCAGGCCTGCCCTTCGTGCTCCCTGCAAGGACGTGCACACCCAGAGCCTCCACAATTCTGAATGTACAGTTTCTGGATTTAGCGCTACAAGGAATGGTTTTAAAAAAAAAAAAAAAAAAAAAAGACCAAGTGTTAAAATGCTAGGAAAGGACAGAAGCAGACACGGGGCTCCCACACATCCCGGAACAAATAGGCAGAGTCTTTAAACAACTGTGAGGAACATGCAGACGGAAAACAGGTGCAAAAATAAGTAACTGGAGACCTTCCACAGAGAGTGAGGTTCTCTGAAAAAGGACCGAGCATCACCGGGCTCCCACCCTGTGCTGCGTAGGCAGGCCTCTGGGAGGAGCGGTGGCACCGGCACCCCTGTGCACGGCGCTGCCCGAGCTTCCTCCTCACAGGGCTCAGCGTCTGCGCTGCTGAGGGACCCGAGACCCACCGTCCTTCTGGCTTGAACTGTAAGAGTCAGGACAACCAGGGCCCCCAAGAGCACAGGAGCCCCCTCGCAGGGGTGCACCCCACAGGGGGACCCCACGCCCGCATAGGAGGGCTGCCCACCCAACAGAACGTGGGGGGCCGCTCACATCAGGCGAGGCGGAGACGGCAGCTCTGTACTGAACCCAAGCCCACTGGCCACTGGAAAGCCACCGGCACCCTCCGGAGGAATGAGGGAACCCGTCTCCACAACAAACCTCCAGTAGCCAGGATCCGCTCCAGAACCGCATGCCCCACAAAGAACCAGGAAGAACGACCCGCTCTCCAGGGCACACGACTGAGCCCAGGCTGGGGTTCAACCGTCATCACTGACACAGACCCCGATGGGTGCAGCCCCCTTAGCCTGCATCCCGTGGGGACAGGGAAGCGCAGGGGTTGGGGCTGTGCTGTTGCAGGGCCACCAGGCAGCTGTCAGGGCGGATGCCCCAGGGACTCAGGGACACTCCTCGAGGGCCCCCCACGCTCCCACCAATGAGCCCTGTCCGTGTCTACAAGGACACGCCAAGGCCATCAGGGCCCCACGCGCCCGTGTCCCCAGCACCATGTGGGACTGAGCAGAAGGGAAGGAAAGCAAGCCAGTGAGGTGAGGGAACATCCTGATGGAGGAAAAGGTGCAAAGCCAGCGGACACAGAAAGTGGGAAAAGCCCCAGACGGGAACTGTAATGGAGCGACACCATGAAATTAGAACTTTCTCAGGCGACCTTGATGGCAGCGTAGAGGTAACCCAGGGAAGAGACAGTGAACTTGAACGTAAATTAGAATTTACACAACTGAAGAAAAAAAAACTGGAAGAAAAAAAAAAGGGAGTAGAGCCCCAGGGTTTGCAGGAAGGGGCGGCCCCACAGGGGACGGGGCACGGGAGGTCCAAGATGGGGGTGGGGCAGAGGAGATTTAAAGAAACGTGGCCAAAAACTTGCCACATATGGAAAACCATGCGCATTTCTTTCTTCTCTCTTTTGAGGCGTCACGTGAAGCTCAGCTCTGTTTCCGCTGTAATAACGATTCCGCTCAAGGTCAGTGACGCCGTACCCCACGCAGCCTCTTGGCACAACGCCCATCACAGCATGTACAGAACGAGAGACAGAAGTCATGAGAGCAGCTCTCAGTTCCTCCAATAAAAGGGTAACTTGGTCTGCTATTTACAGTCAACTGAAACGTTGTAAAGATGATAGCTGCCGACGCAGAACAAAAAAATGACACACCTCGAGCCGCGGGAACAGCCTCCTCGCGGCTCAGGCTATAACGAATTGTCAGGGCGTCCTCGCGAGAACAGTCAAGCCGAGGTTGCTCCCAAGACTGAGATCTGGCCACCTGGTTTCCCGTCACAGGGGCCACAGTTCACTGTGCAGCTGAATCTCCAGAGAAGTACCCTTTCCTCCTCCTCCAAAGTGGTCTGACCCCCTTCTTGCCCTAAGCGCCCAAACTGGGGCCTTTGTCTGCTTGAACTCTCTCAAAAGAACTGGAAAGCCAACCGCGGGGGCTGGGACGAGGGAGTGACAAGTGTGTGTGTTGTAGAATTTAGTATATTTGAGAGAAGAGTCGAACGCAACCATGAGCCAGGCCTGAGGACACTCTGCTGTCCCGAGAATACAGGCCCAGGAAGGACAGTGCAGCTCAAGGACCATGAGCAAGAGACCGCCTGCCACCTTACCACGCGCCCACGTCCCCACGGCTGTCGGTAGTGTAGTCGCGCAGACAGCCCAGCAGCGTGCGATAAATCTGGGAGACGTTCTCTTCACACACAACCTCGTCTGGAGCGCCTCCTGCTCTCACGCCAACCGTCTGGCAAACCCTGAAATTATTAAAAATGCGTGAAATATGGCAAGTGTCTGTGAACCCCATCTTTCCCACCATCTTGGCCTGATGGGACATGCTGGAACAGGCCAACAACCTCAGGGACAGATTCAGAACTCCAGAGCTCCTTCCACGCGGACACATGCTGAATGACGCTTTTCCCCAAAATCACATTTCCTAGTGTCTGCAGCTTAAAAGGTGTGCGGGAGGCCACCTGTGCTGGCCCCTCCTGCCCTCCATCCTGGCAGAAAGGGGTGGTGTCGCCGCAGAGCAGAAGAGGGGCACGGGTGAGGGACAAAGCAAAGTGTGTCCTGGCGCGCATGCTGTGTGTGGTAGCACCACAGGCCGCTCCACACGGACTTCCAGACTTGAGCAAGGTTCACGCCGCAGTTCGCAAGGTGGGCTGCCATTCCTAAAGCAAAGAAGTCTAATATTCACTATAGCGACAATGAATAAACAGTGTCAATGAGCCTCTGAGTTGCAAATATTCTTTGACAACCCTCTGAAAAGAGAAGAAATGAGAAAATAAAAAGTGACACTTGCTTCAAAGTAGATTCATCATGTGAGACTGGGCTCTGGCCCACACCAACAGGGACCACCCTCAGTGGTCGCTGGCCCCTGGGAGAGCAAGGACTGGGGGAACAGCCGGGAGACCCACCTTGAGATAGCCTTCAAAGCATCCCGCCTGGACTCGGCAAAGCTCACATCCTCAGGACAAATGACTGTCACGGCGCCCAGGCCTGCCAACACCTGAAAGGCAGTAATGCGTCCTCAACAGAACGTGCACCTGGCAGGCCGCACGCCCTGCTGCAGCCCCCAGCTCATCTCCGCGGGGCATCCCCAACGCCAGCTACCCCCTTTCTGTCCTGTGGCCCAGAGCTGGAAACTGTGACAAATGATCAGCTGACCCTGGATATCAAGATCCACTACTTCTTGAAGGGCCATTTGGTCCTGAGAGTCGCATGTTCCAAACGGATAAGCCGCAGAGTTGAGTTTGAGGCGGTCTGTCCAGTGCCTCTGACCCCAAGATGTCCCGGGCAGGAGGAAGGGGACACGACACGGCTGTCTAAAGGCGAGTGTGTTTCCACAGAGGCAGCAACAGCTTCCCTCTGTCAGACTAGAACTCAGCCCAAGTCCCTCCTGTCACATGAGAGTGTTCACCGGGCCCCTTCAGGAGCACCCCGTTCCCTTCCTCACGGCCACACACCCGGACAGGTGTGGACCCGTGGTCTGAGCCCTCCCGAACCTTCCCCCACCGGGCTCACACACAGCGCCCGAACCCAACAGGGGGCCCTTTCCTCAGGGTGCAGGGCACTCACCTGCTGCAGCCTGCCTTTCAGGAGGAAGCGCGGGAGGGCGCCCAGGGCCAGCGAGAAGCCACAGCGAGCCATCTCCTCTGGGCTCTGCAGGTCAGCAAGATACTGCCGTATCAGCTCCTCTGAAAGGAAGCAACGAGAGGGCCACTGCCTTCCTTCCCGCACAGCATGCACTCTTTATGACATCTCAGAAATGCGTGAGTAGGCGGCGAGGGAAAGGCAGGAAGCGTGCCAGCTTCTGAAGCAGGTATGCCTTGAAATGGCTCCGATCAAAACGGATTTAAGAAGTTTTATAGGTGGTTTTGAGGTTTTCATAGGCGATTTTAATACATGATTTCACTCTTAGGAGAATAAATCCAGGAGGGGTTAAGAATGCATGAGGTGGTCCTATTCACCAGGAACACAAACGCATGATGGACACGATGCCCTCCCAGGGTGAGCACGAAGGGGCAGAAGCAGCCAGTCGGGCTGAGAGCACACTGCGCGCAGACCGATGCTCCCCGAGACGGGAAGGCCGTCGACAGGGATGAAACAGGGACAGGAACAGAGGGTGCAGGGCAGACTCAAGGGACAGTCTGGGCGGGAAGGGCAGTTGGGTTGCCAGGCTGTCCTCGACCCACACAGCTCGGGAGGGGCCGGGAGGCTGCACACGCCGACCTGTCTGACCATTGTGACTGATTCTTGTCCTTCCTGCTTGGACGTCAACAAAGCACCACCGTGGCGACACGTGCACAGAAACCTCAAGGGCCTACGTTAGGCCAGCGAACAAACATCAAACACCCGCGCGCACCCTGTCCGCAGCGCTGGCTGGGGTCTCTGCACGCCGCAGGTGACGCCGGAACACCGCTCACTGTTCCCACGTGCACAGTGACGCCACGTTCTCTTCTCAGGCAAAACTGAAACATGACCTTATCATCCCAATTTTTAAAAACAAACTAAATACAAAATGATACTACTACCTCTCTAGGTAACACTGCCTACGGTCAAGGGAAAAACGTTATAAATTTGGAAAGTCTGTCAGAAGATCACATTACAGGGGCGCCTGGGTGGCGCAGTCGTTAAGCGTCTGCCTTCGGCTCAGGGCGTGATCCTGGAGTTGTGGGATCGAGCCCCACATCAGGCTCCTCCGCTATGAGCCTGCTTCTTCCTCTCCCACTCCCCCTGCTTGTGTTCCCTCTCTCGCTGGCTGTCTCTATCTCTGTCGAATAAGTAAATAAATAAATCTTTACAAAAAAAAAAAAAAAAAGAAGAAGAAGATCACATTACAGGATATGTTCTTAGTTTTGAAAAAATCACAGAAAGTAGATTCAGACTATTGCACACATGATTTTTACCATTTAAAATCATTTAAAAGTGTTTCACATGCTTCTGAGGTGACTGTCAGGCAAGAGAACGCTGCAGGGCACCACAGTGGACGGACAAGAAGCTTCTCTGCGCAGGCCCATCACGGGTCGGCCGAACCACCACAAGGGGGTTCCGGAAAACCCAACTGAGGCAACACTGTGCAGCGAGGCTTCTGTGAACAGGGAAAGGGCAAAGTACACGCACATGCCGAGGATCCGCACCAGGAAACTGGCACGGTGAATAAGGAAACCCTAAAACCGCATTTTGCCGTAAGGTAAAAAGTCACTGAAGCAATCGGGAACAGGGATCGGGACATGCCAGCACAGCAGAGGCAGACCCTCTGAGCCGACGGAACCCAGGAAACAAGGACCAGAAAGAAGAGGAAGGGGCCAAGGAGCAACACCAAGGGAAACACAGGAACAAAATGGAACAGGAAACAGGAGGCTCCCTGGGAGGCCAGATAAGGAAGGCGCTCCATCCACGTACACTGGGAATCTCCAAAGCACAAAGTGGGGGAAGTTTACTTGAAAGCGTCATTCGGGCGAATGCTGCTGACATAAGCACGGGTTCGGCACAGTGAGCACCATGCCTGTTCTCGCCTTTTCGGGGGAATGCCAAGGCTCCAGAGAAGCACCTGTCTAGAGCTCAAAAGGGACGAACACCTCCGGCAGCTACACGAACCCGGCGGATCCGAGAGCATCACGTCCCTATGTCGCTCATCCCCCATCCCCATCCCTGCTCAACTCCCAGCTCGGGCCCCTCCCTCCCACACCCTGTCCACCTGCAGCAGGAGGCAACGCTCGGAAACCCAGACCCTGCACGCCCACTTCCTGATGGAAGCCCCTGCGGCCCACTCACCCTGCCTAGCGGGATCCGCCTCCCCGGTCTCCAGGGCGTAGTACTCGCTGCAGAGAGCAGCCAGGGCCAAGACGGCCGCTTCCTGCAACAAAGCGGGACATCAGTGCACTGTGCAGCCTCCCGGGCGCCTCAGCCTTCAGGCTGCTCTGCTGTCAGGCCCGTGATTAAGTGTGAGACAAACAGAAACTGAACCATATGCTCCTTTCCAGCGCTTCTGTTGACAGTCGTCAGATACGCTTATAACTTCAGTATTCTCTGCAGCTAACAATATGAATGGAAAATATAACTTCTTCCATTCGATGCAAATGTTTTCTAATAAAACAGTTAATAATAAAATGGGGCATTTTTTTCTTTCCCCACAGAATTAGTGAAGGGCAAAGTGTGTGTTGTACCCACAAAAGTAACATACAGCCTTCATTTAGAGGGGAGCTGCGGGGCCAGGGTCAGAGGAGGAGAGCGGGAACTGATGTGGCAGCAGCCGTGGGCCCCCAGGACCCCCCCCAGAACACCTCTACTGCCAAGAGGAAGAGCCTGAGCTCAAGGTGAGCCTCTCAGGGTCACACAGACAGGGAAGGGCAAATGCTGGATTCCTAAGTTCTTTCCACTACTTCCCCAAATTAGACAGAGCAGCCCTGGAGAGAGGTTCCGGAGGCTGCACAGGGAAGGCCACCGGCACGCGGCGGGGGGCCCACACAACGCAACATCACACCGACGTGTCACCTGTGCAAACTACCACAACCCTGCTGGTGTGGATCAATTATGGGAATGCTCTTAAAAGGAAATTCTGAGGCCTGACCATGAAACATTCAGATTCAACTAGTAAAACCGTACTTGGATTCTACAGAATGATAAAGTTCCTTTAAACAAAAACATACGCAGGAGGCTGGAGAATTAATCGTATGGGAAACCAACACGGACTCCTATTTCTCCACCCTCAGTACCAAAGCCCAACACATCCTGCCTGCACACCTCTGTCACAGCTCCGCTAGCCAGTCCCCCGTCCCAGGACAGGACAACAGCACATCGGCCAGCAGACACACTCGCTCAAGAGAGCCAGCACTCTCGGGCCAGGACCCTGGACCCCGGCTTCCACCCGCACCTAAGCATCACGGCAGAGTCTCCAACCCCACCATTCTGCAACTCAATAAATAATCACTATGGACATACAGATGTTCAGAAGTAAATTAATTAAACAAAAAACTGTCATATAAAATTTAATTATTCTGGTCATCATTGGCTGCATTAGTTTTCCTGAATATAAATTACATAGATAATACCATCTAGAATTCCAAATATAATTATGGCATTTATCAATGATCACATTCATGTATAAAAGGGACCCATAACACACACAGTCCTTTGAAACAAACACTAACAAAAAAAATAGATTAAGGTCACTTTTTTTAAAAATTTTATTTACTTACTTCAGAGAAAGAGAGAGAGAGAGAGCATGTTCATGAGAAGGGGACAGGGCAGAGGGACAGAGAAAGAATCTTGAGCAGACTCTGCACTGAGTGCAGAGCCCAACATGGGGCTCGATCCCAGGACCCTGAGATCATGACCTGAGCTGAAATCGAGAGTTGGATGCCCAACCAACTGAGCCCCCAGGCACCCCAAATGGTCCTTTCTAGACAGTGCAACAGCCAGAAGAATCTTGCTTACCATACCTTGATCTGTTGTCTAGAATGACTTGAAATAAGGTGGAGATTTCTCAACGTGTCATTTATCAGCCACTGCCAACCATCTGTCAAAGGAAAAAAAGACATTCATTTACCCAACTAAGAACATGTAGATGAAATTAAAAACAACAGATCTTCTACCTCTTAAAGTGGGTAACCTTTGAGATGAATCTGGAGAAAATCTAAGGTAAACATTACACAGGTTATACAAAAATCCAAGGGCCCTCTCCATTCAGAGAGAGAAAGCCTTCTTTTGGCTGCTGAAACGTTAAACGGTTACTGTGAGCAATTTTTGCTCTTTTAACACTGCAAGCTTCAGGGGGCCACTTCCAGAAGCACCTCTCTCACAATGCCCCTGGGCCCCCACCAATAAAAATCTAAACATCTAACTCAATGAGATCCCACACAGAGCAAAGAATGCTACATTTATCCAATTTCTTTTTTTCTTTTTGGTTTCCTGGTCCCAGAACTTCTGAGGCTGCAAAAGCAAAGAATAAAGTTGACCGGGGGATAAAGGTGACCCCAAGGCCCCTTTGTTACTGCCTCTCTGTGGCCATGTGCCATAGAAGGTGGAGGGCTCCAGGCCTGCAGAGGGGCCGGGCCACTGCTCCACAAGAGCTGGTCCTCACATATCCCGCCTGTACCCCAAGTCCTGCAGGACTGCACCATGCGTCTGCCGGGGCGAGGGATGGCCAAGACTGCCCGGCACTGGGGGCAGGTGCCACAGGCAGAGTGGCAGCCAGGAGCTCTGAGGAAGGAGCCTGACTTCTCATTAGACAAGGGACAGATTCTCTCTCTCTCTGAGGAGGACAGTGGGGGGTTGCTCATTATTTACAATGCGTTATCATCTACCCTAGCTGTTCATTTTTACTTTTTGATTTGAAATAGTTCTGGGAGGAAATGCTACAATGTGAGTCTACAATAAAGAAAAGCACTTACCAATTACGACATCACCTCTAAAAGGCATCTTGGAAAGGGACAAGTTTTCTATTAAAACGCACACTAGGAAGACAAAGGATAAATGTGGTGTCATTTCTCCAGAAGTGCCCATTGCAGCTCCCACCCTGCCTTGTCTGAGAGCTGAGTTGCTGGGACCAAGTCCCTCCCACCACTCTGGACACATCCGTGCTGGTCTCTGGCCAGCCCCTGAGCAGCCCCAGCACCTCCATAGCTGTGCAGGAGAACCTGCCCCACACCTGGCCCAGGTAGAGACAGCCCCAGGGCCACACGGAGCAACATAGCCCACAGCTACAGATGTGACCCCAACACGAATCCTCAGGGACGCATGTGCTAACAAGGTCACTGACACCTACAAGTGACCAGGAGCTGTGGCACCTGCCTGAGAAGAGGACCACAGAGAGGCAGCCACACAGGAGGAAAGGGGGTCTCCAAGGTCAGCGGAAGCAGTCCTGTCACAGGTGAGCACTCCCAGTCCACCTAGGTCAGGACCGGTGAGCACCCAGGAGTCCACTGAGGGGTGGGACAGGCGAGCACTGGCCGGGTGGTGGGGGGGGGGGGGGGTCTACTGAGGGCAGGTGAGCACCAGAGCATCCACTGAGGGGCCAAAATGAGGACAGATCAACAAACAAGAGAAAGTAATGCTATCATCCTTGACAGGACGGTTCCGGGACAAGTCATGGTGTTAAAATCTTGGGTAAATTCCTGACCTCTGTGAATAATTAGTGTCAGTTTTTTAAATAAAGAAACGATTACCACACCCATGGGCAGAAACTGGTCCAATATGATCAACAGGTTAAAGACACCACCCACCGCAGGGAAAACAACCCAAGTGTGGGATGGAATCCACGAGCTATGAGCGTCCATCTGGCGGCCCTCCTGCAGGCACTCTCCCACTGCACTGCCCGCCAGCCCTGCACAGGCCCAACCCTCCAGCAAGCTGTCCTGCACCCCAGCACGCCACACACCCCCAGCACAACCATGCTGGAGTCCTCTCCCCGATCGCCCACACAAGAGAGGGTGGCCCTGTACCCACCACGTCTGTCACACTGAACTGGACACAGCTTTAGTGGTTTTTTTCTTGATGGTACAAATACTGTATTTGCTGAAAAAAATTCAACACTACAGAAAAACATCAGAGAAAACACTGCCACTGGCCTTTTGGTGACCACCCCTGGGTGCCTGGCATGGCCACACCCACCCTCATGCTTCTACAGAAGCAGGAAGGAAAGGTGCCGCTTCCCCAAGGACACCCCCTTTCTAGGGTCTCTCTACTCCCCCCTTTTTGTCCCTAAGCTCTCACCCTGACCCCAGCAACTAGGCCTGAGCTGGAGTGTGACAGCAGTCAGGCAGCCTGGCTGGACGCAGGGCAAGCGCCTCCAGACCCTGGCACTGACAACAGCTCCCCCGAGTTCATGCTGTGCTGGGGTGCTTACTGCTGTCACGCGGGGACCCCAAGTAAGAGCACAGCCGTGCAGTCTGCACGCACCCGGGGTGCTGCGGACCAAAGGCGAGCTCCTGACTCCCGGTGCCCATGACCAGGAACGAGGTCCCGCCTCGCGCCAGCACAGACTCCAGCCACCACCCTGCTTTTCTCTCTAACAACGTAACCAACTTCTGGAGACCTCACGCCATTGTGAGCAGTCTGTGATACTCCGTGCTCTGGATGCAAAACAACTCATTCAGTATCTCTCCTGAAGGACTGAATGCTGCCTCCAGCTCCGTGTCACTGCACCGGCAGGGCCACACGTGCCTGTGGATGCAGACTGCCCATCTGCCCTTACACGGCTCTGTGTGCTGAGCCTCGGCACTGGCACCCAGGACGGTGGGCAAACTGGACAGCCTGTGACAGCACACGCTCTGGGGCTGGAGCCAGGGCTGCTGAGCTCTGACTGCAGCCAACCTGAGAGAGAACACCGTTGTTCTCTCTGGTTAAGGGAACCGGCATCCCCCTGCCTGCTGGGGGAGGCTGAACACCGGTCGGCAATGCAGAGGCTCTCTGGGTTTGTGCTCACACGGAATCTCCGTGTATCTGCTCTGGCAAGTTTAAGGGCTCTGTGCAGCCTGTAAACAATCACCTTTTCGTTCACCGCAGTACAAGGATTTCCTCTCTGTGTTGTGCCTACTGGTTTTATACATGGGTGTATTCCCCCACCCAAAAGTTTTCAATACTTATGTAGACAAACATACGACTTTCTACTGCTTGTTTCCTCTGTGGAACTACTGCTAATTCTGTTGGACGGCTATGTGCCAGAAGCCAAAAACAAAACAAAACAGAACCGTGGTCCTCACCAGTAGGAACTGTCGGAGCAAGTGTTACGAGGGGTGTCTGGATCTGCTTACGACGCAGGGCAGACAGACGAGCGGCAAACAACGAGACTTGCTGGAGCAGAAGCACAGATAGCACAGGGCTCCACAAGCTATTTTTCTGTGCTTTTGTGTAGATTTGAAATTTTCCAAATTAAGATTTTTAAGGACCGATGCTATCCTACAATGTCTCCTAAAATTTTTTTGAGGCTTTTTAAATTATATTTTTTGTATTTAAGTTTTTAGTTAATCAGAAATTTAGTTCTGAATATGTATGAGGTGGGGACATGATTTTATTTTCTTTCACACGGCCCTTCGTGACATCATTATTCCTCAATAAGCCACCTTCCACACCAACGTTGGAAGTACCTTCTGTGTTGTCACATATCAAACCTCATACGTGTCATTACATCAGCATCTATTTCGGGTCCTGTCTTCTGCTCTACCAGCCTGTTTGCCTGCTCCTAAGGAAACGCCACTCTGCTTTGGTTTTACAGGATGTTTTAAGGGCTGGAAAATGCAAGTCCTCAATATTTTATTTTTTTTAAAGATTTTGTTTGAGAGAGAGGGAGAGAGAGAGAAAGAAAGCACAAGCCGGGGGGAGGGACAGAGGGAGAGAGAGAAGTAGGCTCTCGCCAGCACCCCACTGAGCAGGGAGCTCCCCCACGGGGCTCCATCCCAGGACCCTGCGATCATGACCTGAGCCAAAGGCAGATGCTTCACCGACAGAGCCACCCAGGCGCCCCCAAGTCCTCAATATTTAAAAAATAATAATTTTCTTGGAGATTTGCCCTGCACATGAACTTTAAATGTATTCTATCAAGTTAAAAAAAACGGGGGGGGGGTGCCTATCTGGCTCAGTCGGAAGAGAGTGCAACTCTCAATCTCAGGGTTGTGAGTTCAAGCCCCATATTGGGTATAAAGATTATTTAAAAATAAAATCTTTAAAAAACAAAAAAACACAGGGCTTTATAACTCCCTGTGAGTTTACAACCATTTCAAAATAAAAAGTTAAAAAAATGTTACAGACTACGTCATTCCGATCAACTCACTGGCTAAGACAACATTTATAAAAAGCTGGACAAAAGTAAACTGTGTATGCTTAAGTCACTGGGGAGCTGCCAAGGAAACGGAGAGCCGCAAGCAGAGACTGGGGGCCACAGCCCTGAGCTGAGCCGCTTCTGCCAGAGCAGCTGTGGTGACTCGAGAAGGCAGGCACTGGAAAACCCAGGAAGACGGCCAGAGTGTCCAGAGCCCCTACGGGCCACTGGGACAGAACGTGGAGTCCAGAGCACCTGAGAGAAACCAGGAAACCCTCACCTGGGGGCCTTGAATCCAAAGGACCACATCCTAGACAAAACCAGATGCAGGTCAGCTGGCTCCAGCCAGCGCGGAACCTCTCAAGCCCTGACAGGGACGGAGGCGCCCCAGGCTGCTCGCACCCCCAGCCTCCAGCCAGAAGCTGAGGGAAAGACCCTCTTGGGGAAGAAACAGTGCTGAGCCTCAAAGTACTTCTCTAACTTTTCACACCCAGTGTCCATGCCTACACAAGCACAACCACGCCAGCTCTAGACAACGGCGCTACAC
>NW_024424897.1:306175-309136 GCF_017311325.1 Ursus maritimus
GTAGATTTTAAATGCTCACTTTGTTCAAAAAGATAAAAGAAATCATTAAAAACTGTGACAGTAATATAGAAACTACTAAAAAAATAGAGATTATGAAACACATAATCACGAGAATTGGGGGGCCCACAGGAGGCTCAGTGGGTTGAGCGTCTGTCCAACTCTTGATCTCAGCTCAGGTCTTGATCTCAGGGTTGTTGAGTTCAAGCCCCATGTTCGGCGTGAAGCCTACTTAAAAATACATACACACATACACACACACGCATACACACATACACGCACACATGCGTACATACACGTACACACGTACATACACACATACACATGCATGCATACATATGCATACACGCATATATATACGCACATACGCACACGTATACACGCATACACACATACACACATACATACACGAGCATGCGCGCACACACATACATACGCACGCATACATACACGCACACACATACACACGCGTACGTACACACACGCATACATACCCACAGATACATACACATACATATATACGCACATACACACACGTATACACGCATACACACGTACATATACACATTCATACACATGCACATATGCATACAAACACACATACATACACGTGCATGCGTACACGCATACATATATATGCACGCATATGCACACACACATACATACACGCGCACACACGTACGTACACACACGCATACATACCCAGAGATACATACACATACATATATACGCACATACACACACGTGTACACGCATACACACGTACATATACACATTCATACACATACACATACACATATGCATACAAACACACATACATACACGTGCATACGCACACACGCATACATATATACGCACGCATATGCACACACATACATACGCACGCCTACACACACACACGTACGTACGCACACACATACACACGCGTACATACCCACAGATACATACACATACATATACGCGCATATGCACACATCCACGCATATACACACATACACAGGAATTTGGGATTCAACGGATGGGTTTAATAACAAATAAGACACAGCTGAAGGCAGAGCCTGTGACATGGACCAGGGGGACAGACCCCACACCGAAACGGGTAGGCAGGGGGAGGCAGCAGGAGAGACGTGAAGGGTGAAGACGCAGGTCTACCTTGCAGAGCCTGGAGTGCCAGATGCAGTGGGACAAAGAAGAGAAGAGCAAAATCTGGAGAAATAATGGCTGAGTTCTTCCAAAAGTGACCAAAACAACCTGCTGACACACGGGTTACGGAGTCCCTGTCACCCACCCGCACGCTGTGTGCTGTGTGAGCCGTGAAAACCAGACACAAAGGGGCCCAAGAAAATTAACAGACTGCCTCCAACAGAGGAGTGAGGAACAGGTAAGTTCTCAACAAAGAGGAAAGAAACTGAGAAAACACAAAGGTGTCTTTAAAGTACAAAATAATCAATCAATCAATGTGGAACTTAAGTTCTACACCCAGGAACAATACCCTTTAGGAATGAAGGTGAAAAAAGACATTTTCAGACAAATCAGAGGGCTTACTACCAGCAGACACACGCCATGAAAAACACAAGAGCATGGAACACAAAGGAAAAGGACCCCTTCGGAAGCTCAGAAATGCAGAAAAGAATAAAGACTTCTTAAAAAGCAGGCATGTGGGTACATTTAAATGAGTTTTAACTACAAAAAAAATAACGTGTGACTGAAAACATGTATGATTGGAAGACACGACAAGAGTTGCATGTGTCAGGAAGGTCGTGTCTGGGTCCTCATCTCCCACACTAGGAATCAAATTAGTAATATTAGTAATATTCAAGAAAATGCTCTGGCTTACTTCTTCCTGGTAACTAAGTGACAATCTTCTACATGCCGTGGCGGACCTCACCTTCCTCCGTCCCCCTGTACCGACCTGGCAACAGCTGACCCAACAGCGTGGAAGCCAGTGCCCCCACCCAAGAGCAGCAACACCACCGCCCCCAGTATGTGCCCCCCTATGACGCCCAAGGCACACCCCTTCCACACAGCCCCCCAGAACAGAGAGCAGGGTGGGAAAGCAGGAAGGGTGGATGGAGGGCACCCCCCCCACAGAGCCTCCCCCACAAGAGACCACAAGCCACAGCAATCCTCTGGGGTGGCATGAAAACACCAGAACAGCAGTAGCAGTGCTTTTTTTTTTTTTTTTCCATCTTTGCACTAAACAAAGCAGTTTCTCTATGTCATCATCACTCAGGCATGGCTGAGTGGTGGGTGTGGCAGGTGAACGAGGAGGGGGGAAGGCCGCCTCTCCTCAAGTCTTTCCAAATACCACCACCAGGAAGCAACTGAGAACTGGCGGTGATTCCCTGCTCCCCCACTTATCACGGCTGGGCGGGCCCAGGTGAGAAGCCCAGCACCATGTGCTGCCCGGGACAAGCCACGTGGTGGGGACTCCAGAGTGCACCTCGCCAGCAGGTGAGGAAGGGCCTGATGGTACACATGTTCCGCTGCCGGTCATTTCCTGTCTTGAGAAGCCACTTCTCCTGAGCTGCTGACAGTGATCTGTGACCGTGAGCAATACACATCCGACAGCGGCCCAGGTGTGCGCCCCAGTAGCTGCCGAGATAAAGCTGAATGAAGCAGCTCACCCGCTAGCATGGGAAGCTGCGATCACATATCAGCAAGGGTATACACAACAGGATCCCAAATGGACAAGCTTAACTCTGCAAGGAAAGAACAGCTACCTTGATGGAACCCTAATACACAGATCATGGCGCAGCAGGAGAGCCCGTGGTCGACAGGGACCGTGGCTCCAGCGGCCCGCCCTGCAAGCAGCACAGCATTGCTCTGGCTGCGAGCTGGAGAGTCTGCACCCACCCCACACAAGCCAGGCCACGAGACCCAGGAACGGACTGCAGATCATGAGCTGTGGACGGTGTGCAGGGGAGTCTTAATGGCTCTACACCGGGGGGGGGGGGGGGGGGG
>NW_024424897.1:309146-317122 GCF_017311325.1 Ursus maritimus
GGGGGGGGGGGGGGGGGGGGGGCACGACCAAGTCCTCATCCAAGGGCCACACACTGATCTTGGCCAAATGGCAGCCCCTCAGCAGTTCCAGGTGTCAGCTCTTAGGAACCAGTTCTCATGTCTGGAGTTTATTCTCCAGTGACATCAGTCGAACCCATGGGAACATGGGAGCTGACACGGAGAGAGGCTCCTACAGGCCAGGCAGGAGGCATGGACAGAAATCCCAGAGGTCGGGGCGCCTGGGTGGCACAGCGGTTAAGCGTCTGCCTTCAGCTCAGGGCGTGATCCCGGCGTTATGGGATCAAGCCCCACATCAGGCTCCTCCGCTATGAGCCTGCTTCTTCCTCTCCCACTCCCCCTGCTTGTGTTCCCTCTCTCGCTGGCTGTCTCTCTCGGTCAAATAAATAAATAAAATATTTAAAAAAAAAAAAAAAAGAAAGAAAAGAAATCCCAGAGCTCGACTCAGGCCCTGCCTAACAGCCAAGGGCTGCAGGGTCGCGGGCCTTTTCCCCACGCTCGACCACATGGACCTCAGCAACCCTACAGTGAGGCTCACTCAGCGCTTCAGGAACTTGGTCTCCAGCAGCCCATCTGTAAGGAGGTGAGGCCCTCGGGGCAACTGGGGTCAGCGAGGACACAGCTCTCCAGGTCCTCACGACAGGCTATCTTCATCAGGAACAGACTTAGAAAGTCAAGTCAGGATTTCCTCCTGTCACTGTGTGGAACGGTCTACGACACGTCTGTGCTTCCTTCCTTACGTTCGTAAAGAGAAACACTGAAAATAAAACAACTTCCTTGGAAAAAGCCTCAGGGAGACCTGTGCCTTGTAACAAATCGCAGGGGATCTGAGAGGACCCCACCGGCCTCATCTAGGACTGAGAATCTGGGTGCCACTTTTGCAACAGACTCAGATTAGCAAGGAGCTCTGTTCAGCTTTCCTGCTGCTGCTGTCTGAGTCCCTCCCTCCGCACCCCAGCACTGACTTTGCCCTTCGCTGCTCCCCTGATGTGTTTCCTCAGAGAGCGGCTTCGTTTCTCTTTCTCATGGACCAGCACCGACGTGATGTGCGGCATACTCTGGTTTTCTCGGCTACAGTCATCACCTCTCCCTGTTACGCTGCTCCTCCCCTGCATGCCACACAGGCATGGGTATGTGCATGCCGCCCCTTGGGACGCGTGTGTCCTGGTAAGGTCAGCTGTGCCTCTGAGCACGGCTGAGCTGCAGAGTTAGCAAAGGCACAAACTCACATACTGATGATGTTGCTTTTCAAATAGATTCCAGGAGCCCGTGACTTCTTCCCGGTTTCAGGCCAGGCAAGTGCTGTCCTGTACGGTCTGACTCAGAGACTCGGGGCAATCCTGAGGGTACAGCTCCCTGCCAGGCCACCACACCAGTGCAATTCAAGATCTCTGCTATGACCAGCTGTGGCCCCAAGGTCCTGCCCACACCCCCTCACTGTGCCCTTTGCTCCTCAGGCCCTAACTGCGCCTGTCCTACCCAGGCCCTACCCCATACACTTCCTGCTCACTGCCCAAGGGACCACCTTGTCCTCCAGGAGCCCAGCACACGTCAGCCTGGTGGCTGCTTGGGACTCCCGGCACCCTCCCACTGGCCAGGACCATCCCCTTCTCTGCTGCTCCTGTGACAGAGGGATACATGCCAGTCTTGCATGAAGTCCCTGCTGCCATCTTGGGCTGCACATGGAGGTCAGAGCAGCACAGATGCTAGGCACAGCTTGGCAGATCAGAGGCCTGCAGACCAGCTCTGAGGTCGCAGTATAGGGAGTACAAGAAGCTCAGGGAGACCCTCTTTGCAGCCACTCAAGGATTTGCACATGATCACTGCTCCTTAATAAAACTGAGAATCCCCAACGAGGACTGAGCAGAAGTAGGAAACCAGCAGTTGTTTGTGAAGAAAAGGATTTGGGGCACATGAGAGCAGCAAGGCACACTGCAACCCCCGTCCTGGGCTAGGTGGCTGCTGGCAGGCATAGACGGCCCTGTGGGGGGGCGGGGAGAGGAAGGGGACAGGGACAGTTCTGGGGGTGCCAACTGGCCGGGGCAGGGCACATGGGAGGAAGGACACAGAAGGACAGTGAGGACCACTGCAGTGGATTGTTCCAGAAGCAAGGGGACAAGAGTTCCAGGAAGAAAAGGACCCACCAAGCACATATACCAAAGGGTCCAGTCCAGAGGTCCGGCCTGGGGGCTGCATAGAGTACTCAGGGAGCCTGGGAGGGACGTAGGACTACCACCCCTCCTTCACCAGTCCAGCCCCGGACATGTGCCGATGAGCCCCCACCCTATGGGCGTCCCCACAGGGGCCTGCCCTCAGAGCCTGCAGGCCCTCCATGACCTCAATGCTCCCTGGTGAGGGGCTCCCTGCATCCGGGCCCACCCGCCTGCGCACAGCCAGGTGCCTGACAAACGACCCCAGACAAGTGGAGGAGTGCTGGGGTTTCTCGTGGGATTAGCTGGGAAGGCTCCAGGAAAGCTAGGTCCTTGCACACTGGCATCATCTGAGTTCCCTGTGGACGTTCAAATATAATCTGAAAAACTACCCTCTGAGGTACAGTTACACACACATAGTGCACTGAAGCGGGAAAGACGGTGACATCCCTCCTTGAAAGACAAATCACACCTCCGTTCACCCACCCTAGCCGCCGACCCTGTAAACACACGGGAACGCCAAGAGCCTGCAGTGAATGTGCAGGAGTGGAGACAGCGGACGGCCGACAGTCACAGGAGCCACGGTGTGCAGCCACGCATGCCACAGCAGAAATTCTGACCCAGAACACCACGAAGACCACGCAGTACTGGTGAGAGTGAAGCAAACACCCTTGGGACTTTGTCATCTGCAAGCTCATGGCTCAGACCTACCTGCCTGTCTCATGAGTTCTCCTCCGAGACCCCTGAAAATTAATGAAAACATTCAGAATTAAAATCTTTCTTATACATCACAACATAAAATATCCTAAGTGACAGATGTACCTTCGGGCTCCCAACCGTGAAATGCTGCTCAGCAGCATTTCTCACTGCCGGTAAACACGGCCTTTACACAAAGAAACGGAAAATGTGCTGTGACCATCCCCCAGATGAGGGCATTCTGATTCTCGGGTTTTACTGGACGTGACAACCCTTACTGGCACTAACCACATCGTACAGTCACACAGCAGAGATTCCAAATACTGCTCAACTCTTACTCTGTAAGAAGAAAGAACACCGGGAAGTTACCAACATCCAGCCCGAGGAAGCAATCCACCAATGTCCATTAGAGAAGAAACGCAGCCCATTCTGGACACCTAATACCGGACAAGAAGCACAGGCAAGTGGCGGATGTGAACGTAAGCGCACTCCACAAGACAGAAGTTCATTTATGAGACTGCGGCTTCTGGCCCAGAGTAACAGGACTCCCTCCCTTCTGCCCTAAGCAATTCGGAAACTAGATGAAATCTAGGAAAGGAAGGCTCCCAATGTAGAGAACAGAGTCTGGCGCGGGAGGGAAGCAGGCAAGCCAAGGGCACTCCCAGGTTCAGGGTGGGGAGCCAAGCCCAGGGGTCGCCTGCCCACTGAGTCCAGGAGAAATTTAAACCAAATTTAACAACAGCACAGATGTATTTAGAACTTGTAAAATGCTACTGGACACAATATAAGCCATCAGCTATCAGACAAAAATGCGTGCACGAGGGCATTCCCTCGTCCTGCGGTGTCTGCCCGAGGCTCCCTGCCTGCTCTGGACCGCGGTTTATCAGTCCAGGGGGTTGAAGCATTTCACCAGAAAGCAATAAGCATGTTCTCTACTTGAGGGTGAGTTGCTCCTCTTTGCTGTTAGAACAGGTGGAAAGGCAGCAGGGGTGGCGTCAGTGGAACAGTCGAGAGCCCAAAGGGAGCTCCCCAGGTGCTGACCCCTCCTCCCCAGCCATCAAGGAAAGCGTGAAGCCAGAGCAGTCACGTCCATGCTGGAAGGCACAGCCATGCCACCCTCCTTCCCTGGGATCAAGTCACACTGTGCAGCTGCTGTCTGTCAAGGTGCACACAAGGCTCCACCAGGTACTTCTGGCGAAACGTCCATGTACCCACACGGGGGAAGAAAGCAGCATCCCTGTGAGTCACTCAGGAGGTGCGCGCCGTCTACAGGGCAACACAAACATCATGCCCCAAGGGCAAATGGAGTGTCCTTCCCCGAGTGGAAGGACAGTTAAAGGTGACAACACTACGGAAGCACCCCAAGACCTCAGACACATCTCCGCACCAACGATGGGGCCCGTGGAGCCATAGAAGTCCTGCCACGGGCCCAGCCATGTCCCACCCGTGCTCATGGGATGCGGATGAGCCCCACTCACACTTACACATTGGCTCAAGCCCCGGCCTGGGAGAAAATTCTGGGCTATCACATCTATAAAGAGCTCACATCTAGAATACGTGGAGTGTTAACAGCTCAGTGAGAAGATAGACCATGAAATTTTTTTAATAAGCAAAAGATCTGAAAGGTCACTTCATGGAAGAAGACAGAAGATGGCCAGTCACACAGGAGAAGACACCAAGGTCACTAGCCTGCAGGGAGATGTGACTCAGGGCCATGCTGGACAGCATCCGCACACCCACAGGGCAGGTCCCGGTGAAGACTGCCCACCACGTGTGATGAGGACAGGGAATGTTCCCAAACACCGCTGGTGGAAGCAAAGGAGCACAGCCCTTTGGACAAGTCTGTCGGAGCCTTAAAAATACACACACACACCCCCAGGGATTTACCCAAGAAAAGTGGAAACACACGTCCACACCAGGACTTGACTGCCAATGTTCACAGCACACATATTCCAAGTAGCCAAAAGCTGGAACAACCCCCCCACCCCCCGCCGAACACACAGTGATACAAAGACAACACCGTGGTGCCCACCACAACACGGGCAAACCTCTGCAACCCCACCCTGAGTGAGGGCAGCCAGACCGCAAGCACGTCCCAGCGGGACTCCAGCTGCCCGAAATTCACAAGAGGCAGCACTACAGAGAAAGAACACAGAAGGGGACCCTGGGGTCGGGCTGGGAACCACTGCAAAGGGCAGGAGGAAAGTGTCAGGGTGACACCAGCTGCTCGGCATGGCGGCTACTGCCACACGGCCATCTGCAGTGATCAGCACTCATCGGACCACACACTTACACAAGCAAACTTTATTACAGGACACGAAAACCTCAATAAAGCTTAAAACCACCAACGAGGCTAGTTCGACCTTCACATCTTCTGACCGAGGGTGACACCCCTTCAAATAAAGTAACACAGGCCAGGCATCTGTGGGGGCGACTGGACAGAAGCCCTAACAGGCCAACCCAACCTTTACTGACAGAACATTCTTTTCTGTAAGTCACAAAACACAAGAATGTGGGGTTTGTGAAGCTTACCTGTATAACTGACGATCATAAAGCTAAAATGAAGAAGTGAAAGTTAGGTGTTTAAATTAGTTCATTTTTTTTAAATGACACAGTAGGTACAGAACATTACTGAGCACTGAACAGCAGTGATGAGGGCAGAGCAAGCATTTCTCAGGCTGGGTGTCCTCAGACAGCTGACGGCGGGGTCCTCACGACGGAGCCCACTCTACTCCCAGCAAGCACCTCATGACAGCCTGCTTTCCTGTGCCCCCCACGTGGAAGGGGAAACCAAGGCACAGGGAGGGGAGCCAGGACCAACCTGTGTCCTGGTTCCAGGGTCTCCAGACAACCCCCGGGCAGCCTCACCACCAGCTACCCCTCTCCCCAAGACGGCACTGAGCTTGGCCAACGCCTTCTTCGTGTCCCACAAAACTCAAGGGGGCAGTCTCTGCTGCTTCCTGCACCCCACAAGGGACCCCAGCTCAGGGATGTCCCGCCTGGCCGCCGACTCTCCACACTGCACCCTCTTGGCATGCCCACACCCCACTGAATGGATGTGCCAAAATCATAAAGCCAGTGGCATATGCAGGAGGGTCTGATATCAAAATGGCGTATTACACATACAGAGATAAATCTTAAAGAATACACTCTATTCGGAACAACAAACACTCAACCCATCGAAGTCCTCACGAGTGACTGTGATGTTATCCAGTAACACTAGGCTTACGGTTCACACTTCACCTCTCCTGAATCGCAGAGCTTTGGAAAATCTCAAAAACTCACAGAAATGGACACACTCTCCTCTGCCCCTCCCCCGCCCCCCGCCGCCAAGATGTGCAACCACAGACTCTGGGCGTAATTTCAGACTGCAGCCCCACCGTGGAGGCACAGGTGGGAGTCAAAGCCATCACGCTCATTCTATGTGCCGCCTCCACAGGAACAGGCCACGTCCCTGACAGAGGCGTGGCACGTGCCCGCGTCGCTGGGCTCCCAGCGGACAAGTGTGGCCAGGCAGCACAGAAAGACGAGCACCAGATAGGAGAGGCCATGTCACCTGCACGGGCCCCATTCAGTGGCCGGAGGAGAGCGTGTGCACCTGCTCCAGGAGGCCCCTCCCACCCCAGATGAGCCACCAGAGAGGCCAAAGAAGAGCCCTGCTTCCGAGTAATGGGCCCCAGGAACGATGTCAGCAGGACCTGTCCTGTCATCAGGCTCTGGGGCATCGATCAGGGCTGAGGAGAGGGGAGAGAGCTTGTAAGGGCAGGGGTCACTCCCAGGCACCAGGAGACCTGGAGAAAGGGACCCTCCGGCGGGTTGACACAAACCTCCTGGTGAATGTGCTTCAGGCCCTGCACTGCTGCTTCATCCAGGTAGTCTGCGACAGGCCTGCATGGGTTCAAACACAACAGCTGAGATCCTGAGGACAACAGCACCAAGGGAGCCTGGGGCTCAGAAAGTGCTGCATTTTACTCACGTGCCCAACCAGCCCCCGCAAACACCTGTAGAGGGCAATCCCCTAAAGCAGCACCTACTCAAAGAGGATGGTTGTATGACCCTCCCGTAAGAGCCGGGACCCCCAAGGCCACAGAGCAGCCAATATGACTGTCTGCGAAAAGAGACACAAACCCCCGATGCTGAGCTGAGGACCTTGGGACCAGATGAGAGTTCACACAGTGGCCTCACTGTTGGCCCTCAGCTCACATCCAAGAACCTGATCTTAGGAGGCTTCCCATCCTTCCCTAACTGTGAAGGGGGACTCTCTGTGCCTAGACATTTGCTACAAACCAGGTGCCTTTTGCTGAAACCTGCTTTCCTTCTGGGAGTCTGGGAGTGGGTCCATACCAGGCAGAGGCCACCAACAAAACCCCGGGCACTGGTCTCTCTGACCTACCCTGGTGGACAACCTCCCAGGCTGTCACACCCTGCTGCATCCCATGCCGCTGCCCTGGGCAAGACTCTGGCTCTCTCGTGGTCTCTGCTCAACCTCAGAGAGCTCTGCCATCGACACCAAGTCCTCCGCCTGGCCCGCAGGTGCCATTTCACCCCCATGTGGACGTCCTTAAGGCTGCACGACAGTGTGCATCTAGGGGGGGGAACCAGACCAAAGCTCCTGGGCTTGTTGCCAGCACCCTGCCTCAGTTGGCCCCAGGGAATCATCCAGAGTGATCTGATGGATTAAAACACAGTGTCCCTCAAAGTGCAGTCCAAAATCCAGGTTACAGACTCTGTAGTGTGTTGTGAGCTTTTCCTTTTGTGGAAAAGTCGGTTGGAAAGAAGTAGAAACCCAAATGGTAGCCCTACAAACTTACAAAACATGGCAGGTTTAGAGCTGCTCCAATGGCCCCACACCACGTGCTCCCCCATTCTTCGTTAGAACTCTGCTGGTTAGAAAAGTTCTCGGGGGGGGCGCCTGGGTGGCACAGCGGTTAAGCGTCTGCCTTCGGCTCAGGGTGTGATCCCGGTGTTATGGGATCGAGCCCCACATCAGGCCCCTCCACTATGAGCCTGCTTCTTCCTCTCCCACTCCCCCTGCTTGTGTTCCCTCTCTCGCTGGCTGTCTCTATCTCTGTCAAATAAATAAATAAATAAAAATCTTAAAAAAAAAAAAAA
>NW_024424897.1:317132-332601 GCF_017311325.1 Ursus maritimus
AAAAAAAAAAAAAAGAAAAGTTCTCAGGGGAAGTGTTACCATTTATATTCTCTGGCATTCTAAATTATGAAAAGTAATAATGAGCAAAGAATACTGAGTATACGGCCCACTCACTACCCTCTCTGAAAACATATCTTGCTTTTATAACCTAACTCAATACCCAGAAAGACAAGGAGATGTAGGGAAACAGCTACTTGACGTCTAAGGCCATCGGTGGCCCCAGCTGGCCAGGAGCTCGCAGGCTCCCGTTAGAGAGGCAGAGGTCCATCAACGGGCACGACTCGTGAGAGGAGAGAGAACAATGAAAAACTGTGCCAAATAAAACACAAGAATCTGACAACTCAGAGACGCCATCACAAATAAACAAGCATGAAGGTGCATGGGGTTCCCACCTTGCAACCACAGTGGTTCCATGGGACCGCGGGAGCTTCTCCTACCTGTCCTCTTGTACCGCGAGTCTGTACAGGCCACGGGTGACCTCTGCGCAGGCAAGCACAGCTCCGTGCCGCGTGTGCAGGTCCAGACTCCGCGTCATCGACAGCAGACGCGGGAGAACTGCAAAGGACAGGGGCCGGACGACAAATCAGTGAGTGCAGAGGGATAATGTGTCAGACTCACAGACTCAGGATTCAAAGGGGGAGACATACCCATGGAAAGGGACTTCTGTAAGGGCCATTAATGCCACACCCAGGACTTAACCCAAGTCAACACACCAAACCCTCCTCGGTACCCAGAGAAGTGAGCAGAATGGGGGGGGAGGGGGGCTTCCCGATCCCCAGGTCCCCAAGACACAGGGCAGGGACACAGAGTGAAGAGAGAAAACCAGGTGTTTGCTGTGGCTGCATGGCCAACAGGGACTCTGCCTTGAGCACAGAGCAAGATGGAGGCTGGGCAGCAGGACCCTGCAGTTGTGCATGACGCACCTCAGTGTGGATGCCTGCTGCCCTGCTCAGAGCCAAGGAAGCTTCTATGACCTTGGTGCTCTGGGGACAGAAAGCTGCCCTGCTCAGAGCCAAGGAAGCTTCTATGACCTTGGTGCTCTGGGGACAAAAAGCAGAGTCACAAAACCCTTCCGGGCTGGTGGAGTGCAGACAAGGAGCCATGTCCACAGCAGCTCTGCCCCACCAAGCAGGGAAATCACACCCTCTGAGCTTCCACTTCCCTGGACGCACAAATGCCCTGCTGCAGACGCAGACAGCGTCCAAGCCAGAAGCGTCCCACACAGGTGCTCAAGCACGGCAGCTGGCAACGGTCAGTGTTCAAGAACTGGGGAGATCCCTCATCCTGTTAACGCTCTCCGACTGGGAAGAAAGGACGAGGTTGAGCGCCCCTTCATTCAGGCCATGAAGATGATCGATTATAGGTCAACAAGAGACTTCTGACATCACATTTCATGAGCAGACCATGACACTGAAGACCTTTAGGAACTAACGCCCCAGAGTGTGTTGAGAGGCACACATAAGTAAGATTGGTAACTCCAAACGATGAGCCATGATGTGACCACTAGTTACCCTAATAAAAGTCCGTGAGAATAAGCATAATTTAAAGAAATTTGAGTATGGTTCCCTATACTGAAATCAGGTGTATGTTCACTCTGGAATACGGTTCTTTCCTTCACGATAATAGGTGTGATCACTTTGGACCTGGCAGTTCTTCTCTCCTGCAGAGCCTGGCAAACAGCACAGCAGGCCACCCCCACAGCCAGGAGCTGCCAGGAAGAAGCTCCTTCTTGAACGTCTTACATCGAGAACTACTTCACTAAAAAAGAAAGAAAGAACTACTTCTGAAATACACGAGATACCTAACGGAACCCATCCGCTCCCTGCGGTAACTGGCACCTGCACTCAGGGCACACACCACACCATTCATGACGTCTGGTTGTATTCTGTCCCCTGACCCAGCGCAGACCAGTTCCTCAGTCACACGCTTCTCAGCAAGAGAGAAACACCACGTTATTCTTAGCCTTTCAGGCCTGGACGTCAGCACAGGGCCTGTCCTCACCCTCTGCTGTGTGGACCACGGATACACAGGAGCACACACACACGTGTGTGTTGCACTAGCGGGACGGCCGGGGCACACCTACCGTGGGCGGCGCTGTACTCAGGAGCTCGCTGTGCCAGGTTATGCAGAGCCTTCGCAGACAGCTCCCTGATGACCCTGGGGGGAGGGATGGAGACAACGGTCAGTTCCTTCCTTCTGATGATTCGAGCTTGAGTCCACTCATGAAGAGAGAGGACAGACAGAACACAGAAGTGCCAACTGACTCAAAACCACCAATAAAAATAAACATAAATGAACAAATAAGCACCTGTGACTGTAACAAACAAGGACAAGCAAATTCACCAAACTGAGGGCCTGAGCTGGGCCTGCACAGGGCACAGCCTCCTCCTCTGGGTGTCTCTAACCTCCCACACCCCAAGGGATTCAGAAGATAGGCTACTGGGCAGAGCCAGGTGAAATCCTCACTGTGAGGACCACAGGGGTTGCACAGGACAAATGTTGTATGGCTCAAGCTTAATAGATGGGAGGCACATATCACAGCAGTACAGATATTTCCAATAAAGACACATCAGACATCTCAACACATCAAACAGCAGAAGGAAGCCCCCAGGGCTGGTAAGTGAGACCCTGAGGCCCTCTGAGCCCCTGGGGCCAGAGGCGACTGACCAAACCCACCTTCCCCAACCCCACCCTACCCACCCCACCCCACCCCACCCCTGGGCACTAGGCGCCAGGAGGGCAGAGCGAAACAGCAGTCATCACCAAACAACAATGCTTTGGGTGATGACAACAGGACAACACAGAAACAGGATAAAAACATTAAGGTGGAAACAAACATGCAAAAGAGGGCTATCTGTATTTTGACGATTAAACATCTGAAATACATCAGCACTGAGTGAACACAGAAACATGAAAACAGGATGACACACACACACATACACCCCCCGCGCCTCGTATCCAGGCAGGACCACGTCCCACCCCTCCTGTGCCCCCGGGTCCTGCTTAAGGGGTCCACTTCTGACAGCAAACCACAAGTTCTTGGAGGTAGGGATGTCTCAGCACCAGGAAACTCAACACCACACACCCATGACCACCATTCCCAACACTAAACCATTCAGCAACTAAAACCAACCACAGTGCTGCACCCCCAAAGCCTCCATAAATGGTCAGCATTCAGGAAGCTGTTTCTGAAGAACGAGGGATGAATGGGTCTCACAGCATAGAACCATTTATTTCAGCAGGAATAAGTCCCAAGGAGGCAAAGGGGGCGGCCACTCCAACAGGCACGGTTACATGCATCTTTCCCAATTACGGCCACTTTGAGCACAACCTTTCTCTACTTAAAACCGTTGTATTTATCGCCTAAACAGAAGACCTAAAACTATAAACTCTTAGAAGAGAAGAGAGGGGAAAAGCTTCATGATGTTAGATCTGATGATGCCTTCTTGGATATAACACTAAAAGCACAGGCAATAAAAGTAAAAATGGGTAAATGGATAATAGATAAATAGTCTGCATTAAAATTTACAACTTCTGTTTATCAAAGGACATCGTCAACAGAGTGATAAGGCAACCTACAGGATGGGAGAAAATACTTGCAAATCATGTATCTGATAATTGATTAATATCAGAATATATGAAAAACTTCTACAGCTCAACAACAAAAAACAAGTAACTGGATTAAAAAATGGGCAAAGGACCTGAGATGTCTCTCCAAAGACAATACACAAATAGCCAACTAACAAGAGAAGGTGCTCGAGGTCAACAATCATCAGGGGAATGCAAATGAAAACCACAAGGTGCCACCTCACATCCACGAAGACGGCCACGGTCGGGAAAGCAGAAGTCAAGGAATGGTGAGATATGGGGGGTGGGAATGTAAGATGGCACAGCCATTGTGAAAACCAGCATGGTTCTGGGGACTCCCCCAAAACATTAAAGATAGAACTCCCACATGATCCGGTAATCCCACTTCTGGGTATTTACCGGAAAGAGCTGAAAGTGGGGTCTTGAGGAGCCATTTGCACACCTACATTCACAGCAGCATTTTTCACAACAGCCAAGAGATGGAGGCAGCCCTGGGGTCCACCAACAGATGAATGGGTGAAGAATGTGTGGTCTATACACACAGTGGAGTGTTACTTAAAATGGAAGGAAATCCTGTCACCTGCTACAACACGGATGCAAGTGAAGGAGATTATACTCGGTGACATCAGCCAGTCACAGACGGACAAATATCGTATGACTCCACTTACGTCGGGACCCTGGAGGGATCGAACTCGTAGGGAAAGACAGTAGGATGATGGATGCCAGGGGCTAAGGGAGGGAGTGAGGACGACAAGTCCCTGTTCAATGGGGACAGAGTTTCCGTTTTTCAGTTGAAAAAGTTCCGGAGGCGAATGGTAGTAACGGGTGCACAACAAGGCAACCCTATGGAACACTACTGACCGTACACAAAAAGTAGTTAAGATGGTAGATACTATGTATATTTTCCCATAATCAAAAAAAATTTTAAGTTATGTTTATCTTGATATGTAAATTATGTTGGGTGTCAGAAAACTTTCAAAAAGAAACCCAAGGCAATGGACCAATACCTCTTAAAAGTGGTACTATTTAAGGCAAAACAGAATCCCTGTACCAGTCAAGGTACACCACACAACAGTGTTTATTAAGAATTCTGCAAGGGGGGGCGCCTGGGTGGCGCAGTCGTTAAGCGTCTGCCTCCGGCTCAGGGCGTGATCCCGGCGATCTGGGATCGAGCCCCACATCAGGCTCCTCCGCTGGGAGCCTGCTTCTTCCTCTCCCACTTCCCCTGCTTGTGTTCCCTCTCTCGCTGGCTGTCTCTATCTCTGTCGAATAAATAAATAAAATCTTTAAAAAAAAGAGAAAAAAAAAAGAATTCTGCAAGGGGCTCCCCATTTTCCATAAGCAAGGCATGTGTTAACCAGAGAACCGAAAAGTCCCTATTTGTGAACTTCTACCTGCTATCTCACTAACAGAATCCAGGCCAAAGACAGAGAGACACAGAAACATCTCCACCTTTAAAGAATCCTAAAATAACAAGGCCACATCATGCTTTGTAAAGCCCCACGTGCTAGAAGAGTGTTCGCTGATTTATCCCGAGGGTCTCCAAACCTGACAGAGAAAGTAGGACCAGACAACATTTCCCTCCATGCTGTGGCTCACACACTCTGAAAACTTTCAGGTTTTCAGAGCTTATTCTAAAAAGAAAATGTCCACAAAGAATCTTTTCTTAAATTAAATTAACAAACCAAAAGCCATGAGAAAAAAACAGAAAACAAACAGCAAGATGACAAGTGAACCGTGCTGACGATTACATTAAATGTGCATGGACTGAAGGCCTCACACAAAAGGCAGACTTTGTCAGAAAGGGTATAAAAGCAAGACCCTACAAGACACACACAGGCTGAGAGCAAAGGGCAGCAGGCGGGCAGCTGCTACAAGGGCTCCATCGGGGCCTCTTTTGGTAAGGCCCCAAGCTAAGAATGGTTTTTACATCTTAAAAGGTCATATAAAGAAAAAACAATACAATATACGGAACGGTGACCTAAAATATTTACTGTCTGGCCCTTTAAAGAAAGAATGCCTACCCTTATGCTATAATTGTATCAAATCCCACTTTAAGACAAGAAATCTAATATGAAACAGAGAAGGACATGTCATAATGATGAAGGGCCAACCCACTGGGAAGACAAAAATTATAAATGCAAATGCACCTAACGAGAGAGGCCCACCCAAAATATGTGAAAGGTAAGTGTCAGAACTAAAGGAAGTGAATGTTCTGACATCAGCTGGAGATTTCAACAGCTCAAGAGTTTGGTCCAACACCACGGGTAATAACACATGTACAATTCTGGTCTTAAATACCCTACTGACTGACAGGCTAATTAACTAATTTCTCACAGGTTCAGTGCGTGGAATCTTTGTCCTAATTACGAGAATCTTTGCAGTTATGCCTCAAGTGTCAGAAACCAGCACAACTCTCAGGAAGATTCCCAGCAAGGAAACGGAGAAAGGGGCCTCCTGGTGGGCGGGCTGTACCCACGCAAGCGGCACACGGAGGCGCCCCACTCCCGAGAAGAGCCCTGCCTTCCTGCACGTGCAGCACACACGCCGATGCCTCGCCACACGTGGCGCTGGTCCTGGCAGAAGCTGGAACACATTCCCCAGCAGATCAGAAAGCACTTTCTGCAAGTGACGCCCACCCAAAAGCTGGGGTTCTAGACGTACAACCCAATGAGCTACTTATATCTGCGGGCACTTACCGCCCTCGAGATCTCCTGTCTGCACCAGCAGCCACACCAAGCCCTCCTACGACGAAGCAATCTCGTCTTCCCAGGGGCGGTAACAGCAGCTGGCGGCACAGACACTCCCCTGTGTTCTGGATCACACAGGGAGCCCTCCCTGTGAAGGGACGGTGAACTAGTGAACCGCTCAGAGGCCCTGAGACTGCTACATAATCAGGAAAAGCCGCCAAAGCCTGCTAGCTTCCAGGAGACAACGGAGAAGACCGCCAGCCAGAGCAGCCACGCAGGGCAGCGCTGGAGGAAGGGGCCACAGAGGGAGTGCCTGGGGAGGCTGCTCCTGCCCTCTATCACACGCCATCACGACAGTATCCACACGGGAACATTTCACACCTGGCACACCTAATGTCTCCAGAGGTAAAACTGGACACAGACCATTAACCAGCACATCAGGCATGAAAACTGGAACTCCTATCACTTCTCAAAAGTCATCTTAAAATATGAAATCTACAATGAGAAGATATACTCAAGGCTTAGCTCAATTTAACCTCTCCTCTGGGAAAAAAACATAAGAATTCTTATTTGACAGATAATCTGATAAAATACATCACTAATGAGACAAGCACAAAAACACAAAACTTACCCATCCCAATGGCTGATCTTCATGGTCACCAGGTGGTCTATCATTGGCTGTGTGTACTCAGGAAAGCCAGCAATAAACATGCTGAAAAAGACAGTATTCAGAGGCGGTGAGGATGGGAAGGAGCAGGAACTCCTGCACACCTGCTTGTGAGAGGTGAAATCGCACAGCCACATTCAAAAACTTTGGTAGTTCCTTATAAAGTTAGATATACAGAAATCCCCTTGTTAAGTATTTACCTAGGAGAAATAAGCTAAAGGTCCACATGAAGACCTGCAAATAAAAGCCCACAGCAGCTTTATTCATCAGAGCCACAACCTCACAACAGCCTAAACACCTAGAACAGGTGAGCTAAGAGGTACCCTGCAGCAGCCACGCACGGAGGCCGCTCACAACACACAGCACGCACAACGCTCCAAACCAGCTCGCCGAGCGAAGAAGCCCAAAGCGCGAGCACATCCTTTCTGATTCCACTTATGTGACGTTCTGCAAACGGCATCAGCGACCCACAGTGGCGGGCTGAGGCCACACGCCCGCGGCATCTCGATGGAGGTGCTGGCCGCCCAGGTGTGTACACTGTCAGCTCTCGCTGAACTGTTACCCTCACCCCAGGACAGCTGACGGAATGTAAATTATGCCTCAAAAATAAAAGTTACGTCCAGTGAAAATACTGTAGGACAATTAAGACAAAAAATCTCCACGTAGGACACACCTCTCTACTTACATCTCAAAACCCATTAAAGATTGGTACATTCAAATATGTAACCAAAAAGAAAAATGTCTGTCAGGAAAAACGCACCATAAACAAAGTCAAAAGATAAAAACAAACTCAAAAACAAAATACCAGCAACTGTTATCACAGATAAAAGACTTCTTTAAAATAAAGTTGTTCCAAATCCATAAGAAAATGCCATCACCTCATAGGAAAATCCTCAAAGACAGTCTACAGAGAAGAAAATGGACACAGCTCAGGTTCAGCCTCCTCCTCGTGGGAGACAGAAAGAAAGCCTCCGTCCGTCTGTCAGATCGCCAAAGTCGGGGGCGAGGGGTGTCACAGCCATTGTTGGAAGGATCTAGAGACACCCAGAAACACCGCTGGGAGCACCCCTACAGTGCAGCCTCTACGGACAGTGACTGGCATCAAACAGGAAATTGAAAACATAAAGATCCAGCAAGCCCACTTTTGTTAATTCACTGAGACACAACCACAGAGTGAGAAATACCATGAGCAACAATGTTCCCTTCACATCACATATAACAGCAAAAGACGAGACAGAAGCCACAGGCCAGCAAATTACACTCTATGTCCACACAGGAGACACAGGACATGGAGAGATGTGCCGCAGGAGTGCTGCCCATCGGCACAGGGAGCGCACCCTCTGCCACGCAGGACAGTAAACCCCAGCCGTCTCCTGATCTCCCACAGCTGGACGGTCGTCCTCCGCTGACGAGCACGTAAGCCGTGACAACCTTGTGCACTGGGCGCCATCGCTCGGCGTGCCCAGAAGGAAGACAACATGCCCATCTGTGCGACACAAACTGACCCTCTCTAGAAGACGACCCAGGGAACTGAGGACGAGGACCCCCGGGATGGAACCAGGACACAAGAGCAGCCCTGAAAGACCCACGCCCTTGCGTTTCCTACTCCACAAACACACACTTGTACGTGTCGTTCCTCTAAAACCCTCCACTGCTTACACATACTGTCTGCACCGGCCATGCCATCCACACATCCCCGCCACAGACTGAGCCATCGGCCACATGCGTTACATGGTGGCTGAGAGACAAAGTGGATGGCACAGAGGGCTTAGAAAGGGGGAAACACACGGATGTTCCTGAATCCTGGGTAGGCACACATGTGCACATGCACGGGGTGAACACGGGTGCTGTGTGGACAGGCATGTGCTACAAGGTGCCAGACAGAGGAGGTGTTTGTTCTGGATGTGAAAGAAAGAAAAGCAGAGGCTTCTCCAGAGGTGAGTGAGACTGAGAGACCCTCTAACCCTGTGATGAAACAAATAAAGTCAGAAGGAAAAACAGAAAAACCAGGACAGTGCACAAGCTGTCAGAAAAGGAGCCAAGATGTGACCACAGGATCCCCATCACCAAAGGGCCCTGGGAACTGCCAGACCGGACTGCCCCAGGCCAGCATCCATGAACAGTGGCCTCACGGGAAGAAATGGACAGAGGCCAGCCACCTGAGTTCTAGTCGACCTCTGGCACCAACTGACAGCTGACCATGGGGAAGACACACGCCCGGAACCACCCCCCGGTGTACAGCACTCCCTGAGTGCTCAGGGTCTGCACGGAGACCAAGTGCAGAGCTAAACAGGGTGTCAGCAGAGGGTAGCAGGCGAGGACCTGGCCAGTGTCGGGACAGTAAGAGCTGGGCCGCAGGGACAGCTGAGGGGATCGACAGCATGAGGAGTATTTGAAGGCTATTAGGGACACAGAAGTGACAGAACTAGGTCACCAAGCGGATGTGGGGAAGGAGACAGCAAGAGAAGCAAAACGGAGCTGACCGTGCGGGTGGCGTGCCATTCGCTGAGCTAGGAGGCAGGGAAGGAGACAGTTTGCTCCAAGGGCTCCTTAGTTCGAAGAACTTGTATGACAGGAATGTGCAAATTACTGGAAAGCAAAATACAACAAAATGTATTTCAAGAAGCATGCACAGGACTACAGATGTCAGAAATCTGCTAAGGAAACTTCCAGCAACAGGACACCCACAACAGAAAGTGCCAACGACCACTGGTTGTGTCCCAACAGGAACAGCCCTGTGTTCACATGTTGACGTCAAAGGGGCTCGAGTGACCACCAGCTGGTGAACGAGGGACAGGGCAGGGGAAAGCAGAACTCAGTAACACGGTGAAGCCAGGACACAAAAGCAAACGCACCTTGTGACTCCGTTCACACCAATTCCAAAGAAGGCAGACTCTGGGCACAGGAGGCGGCTCAGAGCTGCCAGGGCCCGGGATTGAGTGACCTTCTGGAGGGAAGCGCGCCCCTCGTTGACCACAGTGGTGGCCACCCATCAGCCAAAACCCACATTTTAAATTGGTGAATCTTCCTATATGGAAATTATATGTAATAAAATAGGTGTACAGAAATAAACACGACTTTTCTAGAGGTTTAGTCTCAGGAATACACAGGATACTGAAAGGACAAATCACAGGCAAAAAGAAAACGTTTGCAGATTGTTTACCTGAAAAAGGACTTGTATCCAGACTATATAAAGAATTCTCAAATTCTCAGTAAGAAGAAAACTAACCCAATAAATAGGTAAAAGATTGATCAAAGAAGCTCCCGAGAGATGCTCAAAGCCGTAGGTCATTAGGAAAACACAGATGAAGGAGCTGCTCCTGGCCACAATTAGAAAGATGGGCCACAGCGAAGGGTGGCTGCCGGGGCCGTGTGAAACTGAGCCACTGCCTGGAAGTCTGTCTGGCGGTTTCTTAAAAAGTTAGGGTCCAGCTGTTCCATCCCTAGGCCCTCAACAAGCGAAAGCACCTGCCCACAGACAGGTGTGGACATGGGCGTTCACTGCTGCTTTATCTGTAGCTGCCCCAAACTGGAGACACCCAGGTGTGCCTCAACTGGGACAGACAAGCGTGGAACACTGGTCAGCAACCAAGGAATGAATGAATCATTAGCACACGACGAGTGAAAGAACCAGCACAAATACAGGGTGCACACCGTGTGATTCCATTCGCACCACTTAAGAAAGTGCAAACGAACTCAGGGAGCAGCAGACCGGAGCCACCCGGGGAGGGGGCCTGGGGGAACTCTGGTGGCAGCTCTTCCACCACCTGGGCGTGGCGACAGATCAGAACATACGTGTGAGACGGGCAGTGTCCTCGTGCTCTCAGAACTTTAACAAAGCTGTCGGAGTAAAAACAAAGGTGAGGCACCTGCTGGTACGCCCCACCTGACTGTCTTCACCTGCTGCTTTCAACTTGCTTCCATTCCTGTGTGTGCCAGAAACTCTGATCTCCAGAAGAATCAACTTGTGAGGGGTCCTGACCGACCTCCGCACTTCCAGTTGCCAAAACGCAGACCTCTCGAGCCGCGTCCCGTGACTCAGGATGATGCACACCCCTCACTATGGCTCAGAAGCCCCCCACTACAGCGAGCTGGGCCCCACTGACACTGGACCATTCCTCCTGGGCTGTCCCCCTCAGCACGGTTCCCTCTCCTCCTCCCATCCCACCCCCCACAGTAAATGTTCCACATTAAAATATATGTTCAAATATTAACAAAGAAAACAGAACAAAAGCAGGAAAGAACTGATAAGGCACAGAAAGCTATTAGATGTTCAGAAAAGATGGAAAGGATGCTAAAAATACAGTGTGTTAGTCAGACTCTTTGAGAAAGGGGCCAAATGTTATGTTTTTAAAAAAAAATCTATGCGTGCTGGTCATGGAGAAGAGTAACTCCCGCACGTCCTGCACAGGCGGGGAGTCTCTCCTTAGGGCGCAGAACGGTTAACGCACGTCCAGGGCGACGCGGCACGGGTGATACAGCGGGCCCTTCCCGTGCTGGCGCCGCAGCGAGGAGCTAGTAACGCAGCACGATGCCTCCCAGCACCCAAGTTGCGCAGGTGCACGTCTGACTCGGGTCCTGCAGCGCTGCTGGAGATATTACACATTCACCCCTGACCTGATTTCTCAAGTACCTCTTTTTTTTTTTTTTTTAAGATTTTATTTATTCATTTGACAGAGAGAGACAGCCAGCGAGAGAGGGAACACAAGCAGGGGGAGTGGGAGAGGAAGAAGCAGGCTCCCAGTGGAGGAGCCTGATGTGGGGCTTGATGCCAGATCACCGGGATCACGCCCTGAGCCGAAGGCAGATGCTTAACGACTGAGCCACCCAGGCGCCCCTCAAATACCTCTTCTTATTCGCATCTCATAAACAACCCAGAGACCCCTTCAACTTGGGAAGCACTATTTTACTGGAAAGAAAAAACAAACGAACAATCCCTTCTAAGCCACCTTTGTGGGTCTGCGGCAGCCGGAGGAAGCGTGGGGCGCGAAGGCGGCACAGAGGCAGCACCCACACAACAGGGAGGGCTGGGAGGAGGGGACGCCCAGAGACAGCACTTATTCTGGTTATCACGCTTGAAACTCTTAGCGCCCTTTAAAAAGCAAGCAGATCCCACACCCCTCCCCAGGCCACCCAGACCCGCCGTTGTCCCTTTGGATTAATTTGCATTTTCTAGAGTCTATGTAAACAGAATCCCACACTAGGCACCTGGTCCAATCACCGGGAAACACAAATTTCGGTCATGTAAATTATGTCTACTCTTAGTGACCTTTTCAGGGGAAAAGGAAAATTGTGGAGAATTTTCTGACATCTGCATCACAGGGAGTATCGTATTTTGTGACAAATTAACAACTTACCTTATAACCAGGAAACAGTTAGCTCTGTTGCCGACAGCAAAGTAGTCCGCTGCAGTCAAAATATCGATTCCGTGAGGGAAAGTGCCCTAGTCACAGAGTCAAGAGGGAGAAGACAAATGGCACAGGTGAGGGGAGGCATTTGCAGAAGGTCAACGGCCACGTTCATACCCACTCACACCTACGACAGAGGCACGCGGACAACTCACTGGCTGTCCATCTCACGCTGGGCACTGTGTTAGTAGGATACGAACCACTTAAAAATATTTCATTATTTTTTTCAAACAACTCAAACATTTTCAATTTTAAAATGTTACCTTCTTCACACCCACACCATAAAAACAAACAAAACCCGGTCTCAACAGTACAGGCACACCTGATCCCATGCACATCCCAGATACTGCATGTGTTGTACACAGAAGGTCTGTGGCCATCCTGTGAGCCATTCTCCCAGCACCATTTGCACACTTCAAGTCTGTGTGTCACATTTGGGGAATTCTCGCAAACATGCAAACATCACTAATCACCTCATCCCAAGTCAGGGAGTTTATACGCCCTCCCCAGAGTGTGTCCCTGTTTACTTTGGCAAGTTCACATCCTTCTTCTCCAACGTTCCCACCAAACCGTAGGACACTGCCGTGTGCAGGGCTGGGGGGCACCCTGGGCCCACACAGACTCCACTTCCTTCCAAGTCTGTGTCTCTTAAACAGCTGCAAGGCTCCCCCGCGCCCTGTGCCATGTGGACACTGGTTTCACGGGAAACATCAGTACAGGGGAGGTGGGGTGGGTGAGGGGACACCCCCAGGAACACCACCTCCGGCTGATCCCCTGAACCTAGACCATGGTTAAAGGCCTTTCCTCTCTCTGAAAGTCCACCCAACCCGAGTGTCCCCACAAAATGGGACACGGTGACAGCCAGGAACCAAAAGCACCCCTGGTCCAGACCACCTTGTGTCTGGAACAGGGCTCGGCCCAAAGCAGACTGGAAGCCGGGGTGGGGAGACACCTCTTTCTCCTGGACTCTGACTTCGGGGTGCCCAGAGCCCCTCAGTTCAGCTTCCAGCAGGTTCCTTCCCTGTCCAACCCCTTCCTTCGCCAGAGCAGCACTGCCTTCTGGAGCTCCCCACACTTGCGGCCCCGACACACTGAAGTTTTTCCCCTTCAGAGGTCAGCTGTCTTCTCCTAGGGAGCCGCTGTCTCCTAAGTTTCCAGGGCCCCAGGTGGACGTGGACTAAGGGACATCCACGGACACTGGCCCCAACCACCTCCGAGCCAGGGAAGAAGGGGAGAAACCCCGAGGGGCAGAGGTGCTAGAGGAGAATGAAGCACAAAGCAGCATGTGCCCTGCAGCCAGCTGTGGGAGCAGGACTCGATGGCCCTCCTGGGCCGATTCTGGGAGAACGTCCCACCAAGAACCAAAGGTCGCCTCCCCTGTGGAAGCAGAAGGGTCAGCCCTCATCCTGGCCTCTGGCAGCCCGGGAGAACGGCAACTAAACCGGGAGACCATGGACCCAGCGTGCAGAATCCAGGCCCCCGGGTCTGCAACGAGGGCCCTCATGGACACAGGGGGCACTTTCCCCACATAGGGGGCATTTTCCCCCCCAAACACCCCAACACCAAGTCAAAATGTTTGTGTTTTACCTGAGGCTTCCCTCCCTGAGACCTGCCTCTCCCACTGCTGAGTGAGACTTCTACATGAGGCTCCCCTTAGGCCCTGCAGCCTGACTTCTGACCCCCAAGTCCCAGATGCCCATCACTGTCTCCGCTTGTCCCCCAGCACCATCTGCTGATGCCCTCGCCCACAATACACTCTTCAGCCCAGATCTTCCTCCTGGGGCGCTCACCAGAGCTCAGCTCAGTGTTCCCCCAACATGACCTGCCTCAGTGTTCCCCCAACATGATATGATTCTTCCCCAGGCTGGCCACACGTCCTAGTGTGGCCACCGGCACACGCAGTGTGAATGACTCGGTGATAAGAGCCACACCACCCAGCCAAGGCTGACCAGTCATGAGAGGTTCAGGACTAGGGGGCACAATGGGGTTGGTGGGTACAGAGAGAGGCCACAGGGTCAATGGCTTCCAGAAGCTGGCTCCTACCACACGTAGGATGGGCAGTGATCACATCTCTGTCCCTGAGAAGCCGGGCTCCTCCACCCACATCCCTCCCTCACCCACAGGCAGCTGCTAAAATCGGGTGGCAATGCGTAAGGCACTGACCTCTGACGTGTGTGTATGTGTGAAATACTTACACATTCGGGTTTCCCATAAAACACAATACTAACTGTTTAAAATTTGTGTCGACTCTCCCCTGGATAACATCATGAGTGGGTCTGTGACCACACATCACTGAGTTAAATATTAGCTTATTCTAGGTAAATTCTTTACCCTCATCTAACAATGCGAGGAGATAACAAGTTTGTAGCTTTCGGTATTTCTACTGCTAAAACTACAGGAAGTTTTAGGAATGAAGACTTCAAGAAGTAGCCATACCTGTCTTCCCACATTCTCCTGGAAAGCAGCCTAAGGAGAAGAAGAACAAACAGAGCAGGTGAGTTAGGTCTGCGCTTTGCTAAACACCAGGAGAGAAATTCAAAACCAACGCTGTGCCGCACAAATGACCCATGGCTTTATTTTTTTAAATAAAAGTCCTCATTGTTGGCAGATCAGAGCCTCCAGGGTAGTTGTCATTCTGTCTCTAGGTCCTGGTGCTTTTTTAAACCACAATTCAGTTTATAAAATCAGACACATCCTGAAACGTGTCCTTCGGATGTGGATGCCAAGCTTCTCACCGACGCCTAATTCAAGGCCCTAGATAGAGGCCTGAGAACAGAGTCAAATCAGTTAAATCAAATCCAACGCGAGACCCTCTTCCTGGGAACTCTGTGACAGCAGCTTCCAATGATGAACATAATGGCCCACCTCCTCCCGTTGCCTTCCGCAGGGGCTGTCATGGACAAGCCCTGAGCCTCCAACACAGGACCAGAGCTCAAAATATTTACTTAAACAGAATGAAGTGTCTTTAGGTGCTTTCTTTAAAATGCCTGCTCCCCGTCCCCGCTGGCCCCCGTCCCCGCTGGCCCCCTTCCCCGCTGGCCCTTCCCCGCTGGCCCGTCCCCGCTGGCCCCCTTCCCCGCTGGCCCCCTTCCCCGCTGGCCCTTCCCCACTGGCCC
>NW_024424897.1:332612-359358 GCF_017311325.1 Ursus maritimus
CCTTCCCCGCTGGCCCGTCCCCACTGGCCCCCTTCCCCGCTGGCCCCCTTCCCCGCTGGCCCCTCCCTGCTGGCCCCCATCCCCGCTGGCCCTTCCCCACTGGCCCCACATCCTGCACCCCCACCTGCTCTGCAGAGGGGTGACGGGCAGGCCATCTGCGCAGTGACAACAGCAGGGCCTGTGCGCACGGGCAGTGCCTCCTTTCCCATCTACTACCCAGCTGGTGCCCCCAACTCCACTCTGCCCAAAGCAGCAGGGCTCAGAGTTCCCCAACAGAGCAGGACATCGAGCACAGCAGCACAGGCACCACCTCACAGCCATGTGGTCAGCGTGCGACAGGTCTGAAGTCAGGGCAGCCTGGGAGGGCTCCCTGCCCACGGACGCAGCCCCTTCCCGTGGAGAGGAGCCTGTGGGGGCAGTTCACTGCGTACCTATAGGGCGTGAGAGGGAGCATATGCAGGTGTGCAGAAAGGAACTTGAGAAACCAAAGCACAGAGACTCGAGTCTGCCCCTTGCCAGCATCTCAAGCAGGTCCCACAGAAAACCAGAACCAGGGTGGTCTCCAGGCACAAGCAGACGGGCATTTCTCCCATGGCCCTCCCACAGCTTTCAAACTGGAAGGAGGGAGACTCACTTTTCACTACATACCATTTTGAACCTTTTGCTATAAATTCATTAAAGAAAATAAGAAACCAACCAAAAGGCAATGGAAATATGACAGAATGTCAATTTACATAACAACAAAATTTAGGAACCCATTTACCACTCTGATGACATCAAAAAGGTAAAAAGTAATACAAGATTTATGTGGAAAAACGAAGCCCTGGAACAGGTAAAGCAGTCCTGAAGAAGAGAGGGAAGGAATGGCTGTCCTCAGCATGGCGGCTGACTGCACGTGGACAGAGGACAGACACGGAGAGGGGTGGAACAGAATGGAAAAACAGAGAACGCCTTTATGACCGAGGGCCAGGCCAGAATTCTGAGAATGGACACTGAAAACACAATCCACATAAGAAAAACTGAAAAACTGGTCACGTCAAACTTTAAAACTCCTGCTCTGCGAAACGCCTTGTCAGGAGGCCAGAAGCCACAGCCTGGGAGCAGGCCCGGGAGCCATACGCCGATGAGGGAGCACCTCGCATCTGGAGCGTAACAAGCTCCACACTCGAGCACACACAGCGGCCAACGAGCAGGCAGAAGGCTCGAACAGACGCTTTACCAAAGGGGAGGCTCGGGAGCAACAACAATGGAGAGGTGCTCACCATCAAAGGGAGGCAACTTAAAAGCACAACGAGGGATCACTACACGCCTGATAGGACCATGTAACAAACACAGAATGCTGGCGAAGCTGCAGGAAGACGGGATCCCGGACAGACTGCCGGTGGGAAGGTGAAACAGCACAGCGCCTCGGAACGCTGGGCTAAACAGGCAACCACCATCAGCCTGCCACGGTCCTGCTGCATTCATCCAGAAAGAGAAGTCACAGTCCCACAAACACCCGCACACGAATGTTCACAGCAGCTTAATTCTTAAAACAGCACAAAACCAGACACAACCCAGAGCTCCCACAACATGCCAACGGTTCGAGGGACTGCGGCTCTGCCACCACCAGGAGCTGACCAGCAAGGGGCAGGACGGACCTGCGAGGAACACAGCGGTCCTAAGAGTCCCACGCTGCACGACTCCATCCATGCAACAGCAACACAGAAAGTCAGAAAGTAGCAACACAGAGGGTTAGACACCAAACATCTTTTAGCTAAATGTGGCCTTTAAGGAGACTTAGTGTAACTGCGGATGAAGCACGGCTCGCAGGCTCCGTCTCCCTCCTCACCCTGACCCTCGCATGAGGAAGCACGGGGCCACCCATCTGCACCACTCCTTCCTTCCCAGCTCGGGACAAGTCTTCTCAAAATGTCGACACATTTGCAGGCCAGGTGGGTACCTTCCAACGTGGAGAGTAATGAACACTAAACAGCTACATAACTAAGTGTTCACGAATGTGTTTACCCTAATCAACCAGTCAGGCCTCCGTTCGCCACCCCACTCAGATCCTCACGAGGTTGCTGTGAAGACTGAACACAGCACTCATCAACGCCCCACGGTGCCTGGCAAACTCACATTTCTACCATCACCAGCACAGACCTGGAGGCACGTCGCGACACTGCAGGCAGGAACTGGTGACACGGGAACCGCAGGACGCAGAGGAAGGTCCAAAGGGACACAGCAGCTCAAACCCTCTCTGTGCCCACGCCCTCTGGGTGGCCCTGTGGTCCCTGGGTGAGCAGGGTAACCTCGTCCTCGGGCGAGCGCATGGGCCCAGGGCCTCCTAACCTCAGCAGGGAATGACCCACCACAGAGAGCATGAAACATGGGCACAAGCAGGAGCCAGAAAGGGCAAAACATGCCTTTATCTGTGGAGGCAGCGCCGGGGAAGGGAATTCATTCCGAGTTACCACCTACTCAGTCCTCAGCTTTTCAAGTGAGCTTTAAACAAATGCCTCTCTTACCCTCACTTCTAATCTTACAGCTGCTAGGTAAGCAGCTGTATATAGATGATGTCCTATGCAAAGAATCTCCTGCTAATTTTGAAGGATTTTAATTCCAACTTGAAAAACAAACAAAATGATTTCTGGTTTTTTTCACCCTTTCCTCAGGGTTTATAAACGTATCAGTGCTTTGATCTCACTGCTGCTTCCCATTAAAATGTTTGACTTTACAGTAAACAAAAGAAATGTACTACTTCTTAAGTCCAGACTTAACAAAAAATGATCATGGTGTTTGAAAGTGTCTTACGATTATGGCCAGCAGGTAAATGTCAGGGCAGCGATGCGAAGGCCTCTCAAGGAATCATGGGGCTTCCTACTGACACTCCAGACAACAGAAACAAAACTGCATGAACACAGAAGAGACTGACTTTGCTGGCAAACTCTCTCGAGACAAAATTTTGAAGGGCCCAAGGCCCAGCACCTCTTATGTCAGACCTATTTTGGGTACAGAGAGCAGGCAGTCAGGCAGGCACTGTCCAGGGTCACAGGAGACTCTCCAACCAAGCTCCCGCACACAAGGGAGGCCCACGCTCCGCCGGCATCATCCCAAGCAAAGGAAGCAGGTGCCATGCTGGTCCCCGGGTCCACAGTCACCCACTCAGGAAACATGCATCTGTGGAGCACCTACCACGTGTCAACAGCAGTGCCAACCATCCTCATGGTGACATGGGACGGAGCACAGCATGAGAAGTGGCAGAGGGAGTGCTGCCCCCCACCCCCCGTGTCCTGTCGCTGCATCTGACAGCTTAGATGGACAGAGAAGTTCCTTCACTAGAAAGAACAGACAAGCTAAACAAACTGAATTAATAACAAAATACTTCCAAAGAAACAAGAAACTAAAAACAGAACAGGCCCAGATGGGTTCACTGATGATTTCCACCAAACATTTAAAGTAGAAACAAAGACAGGGCACCTGGGTGGCTCAGTGGGTTAAGCATCTGCCTTCGGCTTGGGTCATATCTCAGGGTCCTGGGATCAAGCCCCACATTGGGCACCCTGCTCAGCAGGGAGCCTGCTTCTCCCTCTCCCTCTGCCGCTCCCCCTGCTTGTGTGCTGTCAATCAAGTAAATAAATAAATAAAATAAAGTAGAAATAAAGTAATAGCAATCTTTTTTTTTTTTAATTTTATTTATTCATTTGAGAGAGCATGAGATAAGCAGCAGAGGGAGCAGCAGAGGGAGAGGGACAAGCAGACTCCCCGCTGAGCAGAGAGCCCGGCGCAGGGCTCGATTTCAGGATCCTGAGATCAGGACCTAAGCCAAAGGCAGACACTTAACCGACTGAGCCACCCAGGTGCTCCACGGCAAGCTTTTAAAACTACTTCTACAAAATACAAGAGGAAGAGCTTGTATTCCCAATTCCTTCCATGAGGCCAGATTACCCTAATTCCAAAGCCAGAGAAAAACATCACAACAAACGGAAACGACAGTCCAATATCCCTTACGAATACAGACTCAAAACTCTCAACAAAACTTTGGCAAACTGAATCCAGCAACATAAGAAAAAGGATGATACCAAGACAAATGGGACTTAACCTGGGAATGTAAGGTTGGTTTAATACCTGCAAAATCAATTAATAGGACACATCATATTAACAGAATACAGCACAGAACCACTTGACCATGTCAAAAGCAAACATCCATTCATGATTAAAACAAAAAAAACAAAAAAAAAACAAAAAAAAAACCCTCACAACAAACTAGCAGCACTTCCTCAACCTGCTAAAGCGTATTTACAAAACCCTGAGAGCAACCACCACACCCGACGGTGAAAGCTGGCCTGTCCCTGAGACTGACAGCAAGGCAGGGTGTCCCTTGTCCCCACCTCTGCTCAGCACGGTACCTGCAGCCCCTCTTACCAGCACACTTAGGCAAGAAAAAGAAAAGCCATCAAGACTGGAAAGCACCAGTAAGCTTCTCTTTTACTCACAGATGACAAGAGTCTGTATGCAGAGCCATAAGGAGCACATACACCCCAGACCTGAGCTCACACACACCAGTAAGAGGGAGGTGAAGGCCCTGCCATTTCCCACACCTTCCTCCCAACAGAGCCAGCCACGGGTGCAGACCCCACTGGCCATTCCCGCCTCGGAGCCGCCAGCCCCACAGGAACCCCAAGACAAGACCCGGAAACTGGGTCCACACCCCACGGCCCATGTGTGGTGCCAGGTGCCCTGGAAAGGATGCCCTTGAGAGCTGAAGCCCTGGCCTGGGAATGGCAGGACAGAAAAAGAGAGCTGTGGCCGAGTGCTGCCTGGCCTGGCTTCCTCCCTGTGGGAAAGAAACTGCTGGCATTTCTGCAGGAGCAGCAGGAACCAACTGCAATTGATCCAGCAGGGCCCACCCCTCAAGAACTATGCACGTGGGTACCTTACCTGTGTAGCCATGCCACTGCCTACTACCCATCCTTTCCCACCTAATCCAGGTACTTCCCTGGCCCCCAGCCACTCCAGCCTGCACTGTCCCAGCTTGAGTGTGACACTAACAATCCCAAAACGTGTTCCCAGAGCACATGGGAGCATGCCCAGCATGGCACTGATTCTCCCAAACCCCCCATCCCAGGGCAGGGCACCACGTGCCGAAGGCAGTCTGAGCGCACTTATGTGTCCTACCATCGAGTCCTACCTTTCACCTCCGACCCAGCCAGGCACAAGCCCAACTGCTGGCCTGCGCCCTCTCCCACCAGCCGGAATCTCCTCCACGGTATCTTTTTCCGTTAATTGTTAATAACCTTACTGAAGCGAATGTTCAAACTCTGAATGTGGATTTCGGCGAGCGGCTCTCAGTCTCTCCTAGCAGACACCTTCTTCTCCTCATCCGTCTCACAAACTCGCACAACCTCCCCCTGGACCAGCCCGTGGGGTACAGATGCCTCGTCCACCCTCTCTCTACCACCAGTCGCTAACAGCGTGTGTCTGCTCCCCTCTGGACACCTAAAATCAGCTTCGGCCCCCCTGTCTGTGGGCAGAGCCCTCCGGATCAAGGCCCTCCCATGGTTACCTGCCCGTCTCCCTGGGGCTCGCCCATTTCTGAGCCAGGAAGGCCACCTCCCCATGATGCAGTGAGGCCCCCCAGGGCAAGGTGGGTAGCTCTCTCCACGTCCCAGCTGGGGGCCCTCAATCCAACCCCTCAGTCCAACCACCCACAGAACACATTTATGTCCCCTACACCCCCATTTCTGACAACACAGAGTGCTCACAGAAAACCCTCTCAGGCCCCAGTGCCTCTCAGGCTGGACCCTTCTCCTGCAGGTCTCCCATTAAAGTGAACCATAAGGAGACCAAACCTTGGCCATCACCAGGGTCCTCCTGGCTTCACCTCCCCCACCAGCCACAACCAGCTACACCCCCACATTTTTCTCAAAGCACAGCCTTTCTGTCCATGTCCATTCTTCACCTCTTAAATCTTGGGGAGCTGCTTGTCTGTACCTGAAACTAAGGCTCCTGTCTCCAGACGGTCTGTCGCCTCAGCTACCAGGCTCTGCTGCTGAAGGGACTCTTGGCTCTGGCTTCTGGTCCCTCAGCACCTACACCAGCCCATGTCTGAGCCTGATCTAAGTGACTGACCATCAGTAAGACAGCCCTGTGTGAAGCCCGGGCACAGCCATGACGTCACCAGCGAGCATCCCAGGGACAAGGCCTGGCAGCCATCATCTCTAACAGCATCCACAGGAACCCCCGAAGCAGAGCTTGGGGCCACAACCCAGCTCTGTCGGAGGAGCAGTGGGATGTTCAAGCAGACTCCCGGTCAGTGTTGCCTGCTGAAAGTGCTTTGCACACAGAATGCACCCCAAACATGACCAGGCTCTGGGCGGGGGGTCAAACACAGGAAGGCCCACTGGGACTGCCAGGCACGTCCAGTGAGGCTCCAGGCCCAGCGCGACTGCGTGAAGCTGAGCTGACCTCTGCTTGGCATCGACTCCTGAGGCTCAAAGCCACCTGCTCTGCCGTCACACTCAGGTCACACACCCGGAACCCACTTTCTTCTCCTTCCCCGGAGCACAGGCTACCTTGAGCTGAGTCTGGTCATCAGGCACTACGTCATCCACTCACAACGCTCGAGATGGCTGCATTTCTCGGTGTGCTGGAGGTGGGGCATTTAATCCTGACCCCGCTTCACAGGCTAAAGACCACTCCCTTCCCCCTGAAACTGGGAGGAAATGTGAGCTGGCACTCTGCTGAGTGGCTGCCTAGGCACTGTACATGGGCAGCGTCCACGAGTGCGTGGCCTGCTCAGCAGAGCAGGGCACGGTTCAGAGCCCATCCACACCGTCAGGAAAAGGAACAGAATAAGAGAACTCACAGAGGCCGCTCTCCTGCAGTTTATGTTTCGGTCAAACACTGTGGCAATCACCAGAGCGCTGTGAAAAAGAGGAAAAACGGTTAAAAGGAAATCTGTGAAGAACAGAGACCCTGCCGCATGACTTGGGAGCCTCTTCCATTTGCTCAGTGCATGCTGTGTGCGAGCTCCCAGCACCACAGGCGGCTGACCCTGGTCCACCAAGCCACGTGAGGCACGCACACCTGAGTGCCAGGGAAGTCACAGGGAGAAGAGCTGCCGGACACAGGGGCCTGGAAGGCAGATTGTGCTCAGCCTGCTCTGGGGGAGCCCAGAGGATGAGAACCAGCCACGCTTGGGGGGAGGGGAGAAGCAAACAGGCAGGGCTGACGTGGACACGGATGCTCGGGACCAGGCAAGAGCTCCCCAAGATGGACAGTGAGCACACAGGGTCGTCCACAGGCAGCCAGTGGAGCCTCTGGGCCCTGCCCCTGCTGAGAAACCCAACCAAGTGCAAAAATCAGCTATCAGGGTCACACAAAGTCCTCCAGATGGCCATGCCCCCACCCCCAAGCCAACCACAACCGTGCTCTGAGAAAAGGAAGCCTTTTCCAAGCTCATAACATTCATCAGACTTCATTTAAACCCCTCTTCGTTAGGTCATCACACTTAATTATTACTGATAAAACAGAAACCACTCATTTGACTTTGTGAAGTTTTAGCAATGAAAACAAAGGATTTGGGGCAGGAGTGGAGACAGTGTTCGTTCTAAGGATGACGCGAGAACTCGCATCCCCTGCCAGCCCAGAGAAAATGCTTTTAAAAAGGGGTATTTCAGACACACGGAGGCCACCTCAAAGCAACATCACCCGTCCTCCCCGATAGCTGAGGGCCTGACACGACCCACTCCTATTTCTACATCTCAATCCTCTTCCTCCCTCCAAATCCCTGGGACATCTCTTCGGCACATCCACACTTCCCAGCTCTCCCAGCCTAAACAACGACCTCCTGAACCCGACCAATCCCTCGAGCTGCACCACGTCCGTCAACACCGAGTGGCAGCACATCAACGCCCCCTGGCACAGATCTCCAGGTGGTGATCCCAGAATCTGTGAACATGTGGCATTACCAGGCAGAGGGCAGTTAAGGCTGCAGGGGCTTGTCAGGGAGGCTATGTCAATAGACCCCACACAGTCACAAAGGCCCTGGGACTGGAAGCAGGAGGCAGAGGAGACCCAAGAGACACAGCCTGAGGACTTGGCCTGAAGCTACCATCTCTGAAGATGGAGAAAGGGCCACAAGCCAAGGAACACGGCAGCCTCTAGAAGCTGGAAGAGGAATGGATTCTCCCCCAGAGCCTCCAGAGGGAACCCACCCTGCCGATACCTTGGTTCTAGCCCACTGAGACCTGAATCAGACAAGTTACCTCCATGCCCACACTGCGAAACCCTCCTGCGTAGTAAGAATGAATAAAGCATCAACTCACGAGAAAACCCAGGTGAAGCTACGTGCGTTCTGCTAAACGGAAAGTCCACATATTCTATGTGTCCATACAGAAGACATTCTAGAAAGGGCAAAACTATAGGGCCCAAAGCCAGTGTGGTCGTGGCCAGGGGGCAGGGTGGCCGACTACCAAGGGCAGAGGGGGGGACCCAGGGAAAACAGAACTACTGTTTGGGACCATAGTTGTGGTACCCAACTCTGAATCTCTCAAAACCCACAGAACGGTAAACAGCAGGAGGGAACTTTATTGCAGCAAATGTAAAAGATCCATCAGGAAGTGGGGGACCCCGACAGTCAAGGGCATGCGTCTGTTACACAGAGCAGCACCACAGCAAGGGCCAGCTTGTGTGACCCTTGACAGGGCGGGAGAGATGTGCCCCTCGTAGGCTGTGGGCTAGCAGATCTGGAGACACTGCATGCGGACAAGTAAACACACAGCCACGAACGAGAGCCAGGAAGAGGGAGGGAGAGGGAAGAGAAGAGAAAGCTAGGACAACGGGGTGCTGGGCTGTCGTCGCACAGTCCGCACGGACGCAGGGACTCTGGCTGGAGGCACGCTTGGTGGGCGCTTGTGCATCGGAGAGTAAGCAGAGTCCGGATCTCAGATCCCAACACAAACCCTTGGAAGCAGCTGATTTCTGGGCTGGGCCAAGGGAACAAAAGATAAGCCTGGAGAATCTTGTCATGCTAGAAAACCAGAACGTATTCAAAAAGATGAAAGTCCCAGTCCCACTGAAAGGACACAGCAGCCAACATGAAACTACTCCCAAAGGCCAACGGCAGAGCCATCTGAACAGCATAACCAACAAGGGTTAGACGACAGGCCCAGGGGCAAATGAAACCTCCAGGAGCCCACACAGACATCCACAGATCATGCAGTGGGTAAAAGGGGAGAAGAACGCCTTTTCCTTATGAGAGAACAGCCAAGAGAGTCCCTGGGAATACATGTCACGCATAAAGGAAGACAATCCCAGTAGCTTGACAGACCCCACCTCAACCAGAGGACCAAGGGCCGCATCCCCCACACTGAGTCTGGGGTGGGCCCCAGCCAAGACGCCACCAAGGCCACCACCACAGACTGGCTGCAAGCGAGAAACTATGGGGCGTGCATTTCCCACTGTGGGTGCACTTGGTGACAACACGAGGGGAGCTGGTGAAGGGCCCACGGGAGACTTTCCTACTCTTCTTATAACTCTCCTTTAAGTCTCAAGTTGGTTCAAAATTAAAATTCTGAAAAGCAACTAAACATCTGAAGATTTCAGTGTCTTGGGTCCTTTCACTGGCGAAGCCAAAAGTTCAGCAAAACTCTCTCACCAGAGCTTATTCCCTTTCTCCTCTAAACTCCTGACCACAAACTACAGACGAAATGAGATTTAAAAAACACTGGGCTTAAAAGAAAAGTCACCTATTGCAACATCACACTGGCTTTTGTTAATAAAATCGTAGAAATCATTAAACTCATGGAGATGTGTTAATGTGATCTCTCAATAACTAAAACTTACATAACTGCTGTTCTTTACAAAAACATGTGTGGTATGCGTTCCTAAACATATTCTCAGAATTAATGGAAATTTCACTACTACTGTTTACGTTTAACAAGAGCTGCTTTATCATAATCCATAAGATCATATGTATTCCAGGAAAAAATATTCACAAGATTTTCTGCTTCAACATCTGACACAAGAAAAATGGAAACTTACAACTTCACTGACTCTGGGTCCAGGCAATACTACCAAAAGTTCGCATTTTATATTGAATTCTTAAAATTTCCTATCAATCTATTTGTCCTAAATCATAATTTTCAAATTATGGAACACTGATTAACGAGAGAAAGGCACAAATGTCGAGAAGAACTGTGAAACCACCCCATAAGCCAGCCAGAACCCCTTTAAGGTTACTCCTAAGTGATGGGTCCATTTCAACAATTCCGGGCCCTTCCCACCCGTCTGTGGACATGCTGGCCCCACTCAGGGCAGGCTGAGTCCACTTCCAACCAGGCTCCTGTTGGTGCAGCCAAGGCCCGAGACAACTCGCAGGTTTGCTGTGAGTGTTCTCACAAGGCCAGCGCGGCGGACAATGAGTCTGCTCTGAGGGGCTGGTGGGGGAAGGGGCCCCATGAAAACAGCTCAGCTTCAAGCCTTCAAGTTCGTGTTGCGACCGAGCCAAAGTATTAACAGATGACTCTGGAAGGTGGCTTCTTGTTTTGCCATGTATGTTAGCTACTTCCCTCCCTTCCAGCCGGCTCCGAAATAACCACAGCAGGCAGCCACCGGGGCTGGGTGTCCACGTGGTGGCCTGAGGGCCCCTGCAGAACAACAAGACACGGGCTCACACTGGCCCGAGCTCAGCCTCACATGGGTCAGTAGGACCCAGAGCCTCCAGCTAGGAGGGGAGTTGTGACGAGGCCCAGCGCACACCATGCAGCTCCTGTCTTAACTGGCCACAGAGTGACAACGTATCGAGACCATGCATCACAGGAGCCCCAGAAGGTTCCATCTCTAAGTAACCCTGAGCAGAACCAACTGTGCGTGGCACATGTGCCCGGCTCTGGGCATGAGATCCCCTGCGTCCTGTTGGTGAGCACACACTACGGTGTGGAAAGAAGGAAGGAACGAAGGAAGGAAGGAAGGAAGGAAGGAAGGAAGGAAGGAAGGAAGGAAGGAAGGAAGGAAGCTGGCCTCCCACACAGCTGGCCTCCGAGGGGCTGTGTTGGCTGCAGTCTGGGAGCCTGGCCGTGGGGCCTTGCACACGGCCTCAACTTTAGTCACGTTACCTTCTGCATTCACAAGTAAACGGCTGAAAACACTCCCTGATTTATCAACATTCTACCAAACTTAACAAAACAGAGTAGGAAAAATATAGCAGTACCCCTTAAAAACCAACTTTTAGCCGTATACAGGCTCTGAGGTTAATTCAAGACATCAACTGTGTGGGTAGCTATGTATATAACCAGATTCTAATACCATTCTGACTAAAATTCTATACTACTCTAATTTCACACTTTCAGAACAAAACTGGCTTATCGAGAAATACTAGCATGTTTCAAACAAACACAGGTCTGATAATATTGACCAAATATAATTATGGAAGCTCCCACAGGCCTGAGGTCCCCTTTCCTCAGCTGGACAAAGCCGAATACATGAGTCACCAGCCCTCCTTCCACACTCAGAAAGGGGACGTGAAGAGTGGCCCCAGGCCAGCCACGCACGCTGCCTGCCGGGCCTCAGTCGGGCTGGAACGCGTCGCCAGTGTCTTCACCTGTTTGCTTTCGCTGGAGGAGCGTATATGATACTTCACCAGGATTTCCCAACACAGAGAAATGGTCCGTGTCAAACAGAAAGGGACTTTTCTTTCTTGTCCGCGCCAGGGGGAAGCTGCATGCCTCTACCTGCCCTGAGCTCCAGGCACCTGGTTTTCAACGGGTACAGCAAAGAGCAGATCTCACCCCAAACTCAGTTAACCTGTAGAATGTTTTATAGTAAAAAAAAAAAAAAAAAAGGCAAAATACACTGTTTTTACCCTAAGTAACACACTGATCCTGTCATTCTGAAGTAAAGGAACTTTATAGATAAACACCAGACTAATTATTTATTATCCAGCCACACTGTTTGAAAGTGCAAATCACATCGTTTTTTGAGTAAAACGCAGGACCTGCCCATGACTCAATCTTCCTTCCCTGAGTCGTAAGAAGCAACGCTCACACCGGTTAACAAGGTGGTAAAACACAAGAAACTTCTGAGGCACTTTTATGTCCCCGCAGAGCCACAGTGGAGGCTGAGTGGCGTTTACCGGGCGGACAGGAGAGCGCACTCTGGTCACTAACCACCATTTAACTTTTCTTGAAGAACAAAAGGGTTATCTTCCCTCTGGAAGTCTGCCATTAAGAATCGCTGAGTGAGAACAAGACGTAGCTTTGAGCAATGCTTGCCATTTCCTGATTTTTCAGGACAATCTTGCCCTCGAGGAAGAGATCTGGGACTCTCAATCCCCAGGCCCTGCCCACGCTGCGAGCCGCTTGCCCGGCCTGCTCCGCAGGCTGAGTGGGCGCTGCCGCTGGCGCAGGAGGGCCCTGCGGGGCTGATGTCAACAGGGGCTTGGCTTACAAAGGAGTTTCAGGTGAGGAAATCACTAGAAGGTGACAACCAACGCACACGCTGGCAACAGCCGGCTCCTTTTTCTTCTTCTTCTTGCAAATTAGCTCCTGATGACCAGTGAGAAGGCATTTTATGGGTAACGCACAACCATTCGGGGCCATTTTAACTTTGTGTTTCACTGTTCCTAAATTACAAGTGGCTTTTCAGGAAGGCCTATTTACTTTTCCCCAAAATAATTATTCAGTCTCTTAATCTGCGTATAATGCTTAAGAAATACGGGTTTTTTAAACTGACCATTTCAAAACATGATTGAATCTACCTAAAAAACTGCCTTTCTGATATTTTTAAGACCGAGAGGGTCAGTGCATATTCACCAGGAGGGAGAGAAGCTCCACATTCCTTCGGGAGGTGAGCCTGTCTCACAGCCGTCCGAGGAGGTGAGGGCCACAGACTGACCCTCTACCTGGGCTCCTGCCCTGAACCCAGGCCCCCTTCTCACTGTTACTACCACCCCAGTTCCTTTCATTAGGCATTGCTACTTCATTTCCACAATTACATTCTGATCTCAACTGTCTACTTTTGCAGGATCCACTGGAGAGTTTGTGAAAGTACAATTAAAGATATCATGGTTTTATCATGAGCCAGGATTAATGGGTTTAAAAGCTGACAATTAAAATGTGGTCACTTATTACAAACTGAGGGAGGCAGGTCTCGAAGGACACACCCCAACCGATACTCCTGGGGCAGGGAGGCGCATGCCGGCAGCGTCCGCCAGGCTCCCCAGCACCATGACTCACCTCCCAGCCCGCCCTCCCGCCCCCGGATGCCCACAGTCCAGATGGACGGGAAGAGCTAGAGCACAGGTTCCCTCAGAACCTGACAAACTAGCCTGAAAGCCTGCTGGGCGCAGCTCCAAAGGGCACCGGCTCATCTAATCCTGAGATGGGCACCGGGAGAGGGGACAAGAGGGGCCTTTCTCACAGAAACTCCCAGGTTAATTAGGAGAAATCAGGAAGGTAATGAACCAGGAGTCTTCAACCCCCCCCACCCCCCCACCCCACCCCCGCCGCTAGCTACCGGTCTCCATGTGTGTGATCCCAGCAATTACTTGGGCATGCCCAGGGAGTGAGAGAACCCAACCTCCCCGAGATCGAAGAACACGCTGGAACCCAGGGAGCTTCTAAGGAGAGACGCTGGCCTCTGCCACAGTCACTGCTCTCAGGTCCTTCACGCTCAGTGAGTTGCTCAAAATGAGTCCCAGCTCAGAAAGGTCAGCGTTCTTAACACCCACCTTTACACCCTCCCAACACGTCCCAGACACATGGTGGGACCCTGCAAGATCCTTCCCCAAGACTCCCAAAGAAGGGACTCCGCTCCACCCTCTCTGCCACAAGCAGTCTGCAAAGGCGCACTCGCTCCAACGAAGGCAAACTGACCCGGGCAGACGGACCAGTGGTCCCTTCAAAGCCCTCCCGCCAAGTGTCACTTACCAGGAAGTGAGTCAAGAGACTGGGACCCTCCCGTGGTGCAGAGCCAGCTCACTGGGCCCCAAGCCTGTCTTTCCTTTTCTGAACAACGGATGGTGACCCTGGAGTAAGGTGTGCCGGTGCCCCTCCGCCTCTAAAAACGCAGAGGCTTTGTGTGGGAAGCACACTCTGGAGAAAGGAGCTCACTGGCTGCTGCGCAGGCCACTGGCAGGCTGGTCCAAGCATCTAGGGCCTGGGACCCACAGACTCAGGCTGACCCCCAACTTCTACACCCATGACACGCAAAGGCCACGCTTAACGTTTATCAACATCTTTCCGTTCACTGATGTTTTTCTCTATGACATCAGAGACCAGTAGCAACAATAAGCTCTGAAGTCTCAGAAAGCAGACTTGCCTGCGGTTAGAAGAGCCTCCCTGCCAAAAGCCCAGAGCCCTGGCAGAGAACCCTGGGCCCACACATCAGAGGGGACATTAGAGTTGGGACCCCCTAGTGCCATAGGAAGCTTTCCCCAAAGTGCAGAACGGTGAGCGTGATGGCCCCTTGTCCTTCTGTATGGCTCTGGACGTGCAAGGCTCCTGCTCTCCAGGTGAGCAAAGCCTCACTCTGGTCCCATTTCCTTTGGCAACCACTTAGCCCTGGGCCCTGCTTCTCCCATCAGGCTGGACCAAAGAGGATCCCTGGAGAAAGCAGGGACACAGATTCCTGTGAAGCTTACAGTTCTCAGACAAATGTTACACTGAAAAACAAGTGTGTTAGGATTGTCTGCACCCTGAAATGGGAACAACCACGTAAGGAGCCAGGTCCCCCTGAAGCAGTGTGTGTCTGCTGCAGAGGAGACCGTCGGGACGTCTCAGCACAGAGGCAGGCCGCACCCTCGTGCAGCACTGGGCCTGGGCATCCGCCTCCGGCACAGGCCTGACCTAGCACCTGTCTGCTGTGAGACTCTGGGCAAGTGTCCTGAGCACTGTCCCTTGCTTGTCCTCAATGGAATGGGAAGAACCACAGCCCCTACCCACACCTCACAGCATGAGACAGTACCAACCTAAACAAGTCTGACTGCCCTGTGACTGACGTTAATAATAAGTATGTTTTTTGCTTTCATTCTCTAGTTACAGAAGAACTTCCAAGAAGTTGAGGGGCAGGACAAGAAAGCAGCGGGCAGTGCCTTCCCTCAAGCCAGTTTACAGTGCAGCGGAGAGCAAATGCAGCAGGTGGCCAGTGGGGGACAAGGTGTAGGCAGGAACCAGGCGCTGGCAGTCTCCCCAGGCAGCCTGACCCTCGCTGCTCCTTGAGGATCACAAGCAGCCGAGGCTATGGGCAAGTGAGGGGCACAGGTGCACGCAGCCTTCCTCCACCCCCTGGGCCTCCTGGCCTCGGGCCGGCTGCTCCACAAGACAGCATCTCCTAGGCCACAGCCCTCTTGCTCCGCCCTGTACTTCCCCAGGTGGACACAGCTAGGAGGAGCCAGGCCTCTTTAGGACTTCCTCGGAAGCACTTTATCTCCCTGAACAGGAATCAGAGTCCTCAGGCTCCTCTGGAGGCTTCGCTTTGATGTGAGAGTCAAGACTGAGCGACAGAGGCCCCAGGCGCACGTCACAGGTGGTAAACAGGCCTGAGGCCCCTCTCCCAGCCCTCAAATCCTGGGGACATGGGACACCAGTGAGAACAGAGTGACGCTCCAGTCCCCAGTACAAAAATTAACTTAAAAATCCACTCTACTGGGAATACATCTGTTTTGCACTTTTCCCAAGCAAAAAAACATCAGATCCTAAAAGTGGGGCATGACGTCACAGGTGCCGAGATGCCTTCGGGAGGCTCCAGCTGGGCATGCGCAGTGGAAGTCCAAGGACCTGCGCTCAGGAGCCCAGGAGTGCCGCAGTCCACACAGGGTTCTGATGGGCTCATGAGCCTGCCGGCTTCAGTTCTTTCACCAGGAAACCAGAGAAAATATATTGTTCCTGCCTCACAAACCTGTTCTTGAGAGTGTTGATTCTTGTTTCAAAGGCACTGACGACGAAGCAGGCTAATAAATGTTGCCTCAAGTGAATTTCAAGGGCAAGTCCATAAAAATTGGAATATTAAGGCTGGACAGAATGCAGCCCCCTTAACAAAAGCAGCTTTTTCTTCCCTCGCTCCTGAGCCTTCCCTAGGAACTCCTTCCAAGGTGAAGGCTATGATGGCAGAAGTTCCAGAATTTCTCTCAGTAGAACACGAATACACACTCAGAAGATCGAGTCACGAGCCCCCCACCTGTGCTTCTTCCACACCATCCAAAACACTAAGGATCTGCTAGCCACAGGCCAGCCAGAGCCTCTAGAACATTCCTCCTAAACACTCTGGTTTGAAACGCTCACCCACAAAAAAGGAGCTTCACTCTTGAGCTGCTTCTTTTCTATAGGTCACCCTTAAAATTATCCTATTAGTTCATTAATACCTATTTCTTGCGGGAAAGGTGCCGCACCGGCTGCTTCCCGTGCGCAGTGTTGTCAGGAGGATATGATCCCACGGACAACCCCAGAGGCACATCCGACCCCGCCACATCTGACAGACTTTACCTGGAAATGGCGGCCACAAAGGGCTGCAGCTCCTGGGGCTCATAGGCACGCGCGAAGGCCCAGCACACATAGCAGGCAGCATCTCTAACGTTGGTGCCCACGCTGCAGGAACCCCGCTTCTCCTCGTAGGTCAGCGCCTTCAGGATCACGGGGACAACTGGGCACAGGAGACAAAACAGTGAGTACGGGGCAGCAGCGCACCTGCCACCTCCCCAGCACCAGAGGCAGGCACGGTCCAACCCAAAGCCACCTGGTCAGAAAGCAAGCGTTCGGAAGGAAAAGAGAAGTCCACCAGCTCAAATCAGGTGGAAAAGTTTTATAAAAGCTGCCCACAAATGACATGAACAAGTCAAAGTGGGTTCAGAACGGCACAGAGATGTCTGGGTTCTGCTGGCTGCGGGGACCACAGAAGCGAGACCACTTCTCCTCTGGCCAGAAGTTGGAGCCTAATGAGCAACCTTGGGGAGGAGAACCCAGGAGTCCAGGGGTCCTAAATCACTCAGTTTCAGAATCGAGAACCACGATAATAAATTAAATCAAGCCCAGGGCTACTTCTGTGTTTCTTTAGGAATAATCAAGACAGATTTAATTATCTAAAATATCTGTAATATATGAAGTAATTTGAAGTCCATACAGATTATCCTTCTGGTTCCATTTGAAATGAGTAATTTAATACTGCAGGTGTGATTTCTGATATAAAGATACTAGAGAATTTTAAGATACACAGTAAATGTATTAGAATGTTTAAAGGAGTGAAAATTTTAGCATATTTATCTGTTACATTTGTTAGATTCATATATTTCAAGTACTTGGGAAGAGTGTGCTTATTAAGACATGTAAACTACTTCAAAAGAAAGTAAAGTACACTGCATTCATGCACAGGACTTAAAAAACATCAGAGAATTTAATTAATGTTATGAATGAGCCAATTTTTTAAAAGTCTCTTAAATTATTATAATAGGAAAATGTGATATGAAAAAAAAAACCCTAAGAAAAATTTTAATTTGCAATTCAAAGATAGAATACTAATTTTTTTTTTAGAAGTCACAGTAAATGGGATTTTCTGAAAGACCATGCTCTAAGTCCCAACTTACTAATCCAAAACCAAAATGATGCCACCATAAAGCCCACTGGCAGCTCACTCTGGTGCTCAGAAAGCAGTAAAAGCAGAAACCACCAAGTATGTGTTCTCAGAGATGGAGTGACTGCGTGTCCCCGCTCCCAGGCACTGGTGGCACCTGGGCATAACCACTTCCAGTGAACAACACCTGACCCCTAACACTGCAGGACAGACAGTGGAAGGGCAGAGGACACGGCCCCCGCCCCGAGGGGCGGTCAGCTGCACAGTCATTCTATCAGTGCACACGGCCAGAGCGTCCTGTGTTCCAGCAGCCTCCCGCGTCGCTGACGCTATAGTTTCCCACCCGGGGCGGGTGCTTGTGGCAGGAGCATCACACATTTGTCCAGTCAACGGGTACGGGACAACGACAGGGATCGACCACTGACAGAAGGGAGAATGAAGCTAAAAGCCAGTGCACCATGTGGCCCAAAGGCAGGACAAGAGGGGACCAGCCTCAGCCCCTTGCGCATGCATGTGCCAGGGCCTGCCCAGGATTCCGGCACCATCGCAAGCCCCCCACTGTACACTTCACGCCGGCCCCTCTGTTTAACAAGAAGACTAGCGAGGCTACATGCACACAGGCTGAGAAGACGCTCCAGGCAGGGGTTTAAGAGAAGTGAAGCAGCAATTTCCTGAACATGCAACTATCATCCCAGACATTATCTTCCAGGAAAATGTACCTAGAAATAGCCTTGAGCAAAAAATCAAAAAAAACAATAGGACTGTGATTATCAAACACAATTTCCCCTCTGCCTTTCTGCAACTAAGGATATTTGATTCTATATAAATAACAACAAAAAGATTTGATTCCATACACTTTTTATATACATACGGTGATCATTTGTAATTTATTATAAAATATTAACATAAATTCACTTAAAATTACACAAATATACTCCGAAATAAATTATTAACAAATAAAAAGCTCAAAGACACGGTGTTACCAATTACCCCCAACTCAGCCAGGAGTGAGGATGGGACTAACCAAGGGCACCTGAACTAGCTGCCCCACGGAGCACAGGACACCGGGGCAACTGCACCGAGCAGGCCGGGGATCCCAGACCTGGAGCCCACCCTCTTACCGAGTTCTCATTTCCTCAACGGAGACGCAGCAGGGCAGTCCATGTGGGACGTACCCCTCAAACGCTACAAGGGCTGAAACTGGGTCTGTCTCCCCTGTGTGTCCCACCTCAGCCAGAGGCCACACACACCATTTTCTGGGGGGCACAATTCAGGGAGGGGTGGTCATCCCAGAGCCACCCCTCCTCACTCCGCCGAGGAGCCGAGGCCCACCCTACCCATAGCAGCCATGCCTCTAGCGAGGACCTGCCATTCCTCCCCCCATGCTTGCCCAGCCCCTCCATCACTGCCATACCACCACCTGCTCTCAGTGCCAGTCTGTCTGACGACTCACTTCACAACAGAGCACCCCCCACTCCCGCGTTGCATCTCTCTAGGCCACACCAGAGTGCTGCCCCTCCCCCCTGCAAAGGCCCTGGAGCCATCTCCTCGCCAGGCGGTATTGCTGAGCAGGCTCCGCCTCCATCAGTCAGCACACCAGAAACTAAGCTCAGTTTTCTGAAAGAATACCTACTAGTCCTCATGAATGTCTACTGAAGATTACAACTTAGACTCCCGAAGCATGTACCAGTGCCAAAGCAAACGAGAGGGCACTATCACAGCTGCTGTAGATAAAGTAGTTAAATCCAACTAGTGATTTTTAAATTATTAACTTGAACTAAACCAACTCTGTAATGCTTAAAAATGGGTCTTCAGTGCTTCTACCTGGAAAAATTGCAGGTCACCCGGGACTACTCCTAGTTTGCTAACGTCGTTCACATGCACGTTCCATGCTAACGGGACAGCCCATTCGGGGTCCAACAGATGTCAACACTAATAGGCTGTGGCACCTTTAAGAGGCATCATATAAACGCAGTATCACTGCCACACCAGGGTCCCTAAGACCGGCACTGTCGCTCAGCCACTCAGATAGCTCTGGGTAAGACCGTTCAGCAATTCCATAGCCTCAGGGGAATCTGGATGCTAACTGCTGAGTCCCAACTAATCGGTCCACTGGACAAAATCAATTTCAAGACAGACAACTAGGAGTGACGGCGGCCAGCGCTGTGGGTGTCAACTTCAGGCAGGCATCACACCCACTACCACACTCGGGACTGCTCGGTGCCACCTGCGAGAAGCCCACCTCCACATGGACACGGCCCCCAGCACAGGTCTGCTCGACCTTAAGGTCACTCCCATCACATCCCTGAGCCTGACCCCAGGTCAGGGAACCCGGCGGTCTCTTCCCAAGTGAGAGTGCAATAGTTTTCCAAAGCATCACTTTGTTGGCCGATGAGGTCCGTCAGTCATAAGGAAAAGGACACAAATGGCTGGTTTATATTCCACTAACAGACCCCCACCACAACTCACACACAGACCATGTCACGTTCTGGCCAACACTGTTGGGCAAATCACCAGTCTAGTTAGTGGGTCCAACCTTGGTCCATCTGGCCCACTCTGTCTCCAGGAGTGGGAAAAGGTCAGCCTGAGTGCTGGCACTCAGGCTCAGCCCTAGAGCACAGGGACAACAAACCAGTGGGGAACACAGGCCACAGGGACTCCCCCCCACACACACACACACCCTGACTTTATCCCCGGCACCCATACATGCCCATGTGCCGTGTCTGACAACATGCAGGTACTGGACTCTCTGTCCTCCCGCAGAAATGGGTCAGAGGAGTAGAGGCCCGTGCTGCCTGGCTTGAGGGGCCTCTCACCAGCAGCACCCACCCATGTGGACACCTAGCCACGCTCCGCCCAAGCCCCTGGCACAAACGTCTTCGAAGCCTTGATTCTGTCATTCAGCTCAGAAGCCTCTGATGACCCCTCCCTAACACCGGCAACAGACATCAGCGGCTGACCCTCCAGAGCAGGTGAACTGGCTGCCGACAGCTGACAAGGGCCTCGCTGCTGGACAGAGAAGACAGTGGGAACATTCCCCTCACGGTCGCTGGGAGGGGAATCTGATTTGCAGAAAGTAAAACAGCTCAGAGGAGAAAAAGTGAGATGGTGGATTTCTTTAACAAAATTGAAAACTTGGGCCTGTCAGCTCCGATTCATCGCAAGCTGGCACCAAGAGCACCGACCTCAGGATGCAGGGGGCTGGGCAGAGTCGTTTGCAGCCACCAGACTCCAGGCACCCTCCAGCCTCTTCTGTGTAAGAGGCCAGCCTCAGAGGCCATGCAGGGCACCCAAACAAGCTCCCACAAAGCCGGGGGATGTAGTGGTATATGGAACAGAAACAGTCATTGCCCCAAACTTTAACAAGTCATTATCAGAAAAAGTTCAAAATCTAACCACTCTTTCCAGATTCAACAGGTTTAAAATAAGGAAACTCTTCAATAGCTTTGAACAAAAACCTTTCTCATGGTTCCAATTACACACTGCAAATGCGTGTCAAATATATAAGATTCCCCAGAGGGCTTCCTTTTGGCAACCCAGAGTCCTGCAATGTAATTTAAATACCCTTCTCTCTAGACAGCATGTCATTTGTCTAACGCCAACCGCCTAAGGACAAAGCAGCCTCCAGGTGAAAGAAACGACTTAACCCCCAGAGTGCCACAGGGACCCAGGCCTGCCTTGCAGAGGTAGAAACCATTCATCCATAAAAGAAATCATCACACAGCCAGAACAGAAGTTACATCTTTTGGTAAGTCACGAACTAAACTAATTTAAAAAGCAAACTCCTGGGGACGCCTGGGTGGCTCAGCCGTTAAGCATCTGCCTTCGGCTCAGGTCATGATCCCAGGGTCCTGGGATCAAGCTCCGCATCCGGCTCCCTGCTCAGCGGGAAGCCTGCTTCTCCCCCTCCCCTTGCTTGTGTTCCCTCTCTCACTGTCTCTATCAAATAAATAAATAAAATCTTTAATAAAATAATAAAAAGCAAACTCCTCACTGAAGGCATTCACTGCATGGAGCCGAGTCTCCAGGAGGCACCTGGATGACGCCTCCCAGGGACGCAGCGGGCCGTGCCGCCCCATCACACGCTGGGGCTGCATGTGGAGCCTCACGCAGACCCGGGGAGGGCACCGTCTTCCCAGGAGCAGGTGTGCACAACACCACAGACTTCCACTTCAGTCACCAGCACAAACAGCCATCGTACCTTCCTCAAAAATGCAGTCCAACTTGCTCAGAAAAAAAGCCAGTGTTGAATGTGCTAGGGGGCAAGAGGAAATGATGGACAGAATATCTAGTTCCATAGACATTTTGGTTTTCAGTTCCCACAGGACATTTCTGAAAAACTGTCCCAAAGGCCCTTAGCTGGCCTGCAGGCAGCAGTGACCACATTACCCAGAGGGGAGGTACAGGCTTGTGTGCTGGCCTTGCCTTGGCTGGTGAGGGACCCCAGCCCCACTGATCCTGGGAGAGCTGCTAGGGGTCGGCACCTGGCCCATGCACCACCTGGGTCCACCCTCCCCTGCCCCAGTGGGAGTACCCATAGAGGCCACTCCCACTCCACCGGAAAGTCACAGGGCCATGCAGGCCCGCAAACCCTCCTTTGTACCTTCCCTGTAGACAAGACCCTGCCTACCATCACACTCGGAGCGCAGCTGAGAGCCAAGATGCGTCTGTCACGAGGCTGCGAACAGATGCTCTTTCAGTGGGCACCATGGGAAGCACACAGTCCAGGCTGGGTGGACACCACCGTCTTTGCAATGCACACTAGCCATAAGAGACACACATGGTAGAAGAGAAGGAATGCACTGTCTCAGGCCAAGAGCCCACAGTCTCACCTGGGGGCAAGAACTTCTCAAACGCTTAAAAGCAAGACCACGGCAAAGAACAAGCAGCCTCTACTCTTCCACAGGGCATGCCCTACACCCCTGCTGTCGAGGGCAGCTCCCGCTGCCCCACAGAGCCTAAACAACACCTGAGCCCACATCAGAACCGGGCTTCCCCTGAGAACAATGACAGTAAGCCAGTGAAAACCACTTACTACGTCAAACAGCTAGAGACTCAGATTAAATCCATGTCAGAGGTCATAAGGAAGTTGGGGACACCGGGGCTGCCCCCAAGCTCTCCAGGACATGGCCAGCCCAGGTCTTCACTGTCCCCAAACCATCCAAACTGCCCACAGAATCGTTGCTCAGAAAGTGGGGACTATGTTTTCAGACTGAATCTTTCAAAATGACTTGTCCGAAAACATTAAAACAAAATACTTTCTCAACTCTCTGATTGTCTCCTTATCTGCTCCATTAAAAGTGAGTTTGCATAATGTGACCTTGTATGTCAACTATATTTCCATCATCACAAAAATAAATAAATGGCAAAAAATGGACTTTCTGCATGGCCTGGCGAGTCCACTGTTCAGCATTTACCCCAGAGAGATGAAGACTCGCCTCACCTCCACACCGGCACCTGCACACCAGTGCTCGCGGCAGCTCCCCCACACACAGTCCCCAAACACCGGAAACCACACACACACACACACACACACGCCCTTCAGCGGGCGAATGTTTCACGCACATCCTGCCATGGAGTCCTATCCGCCAGTGAAAAAGGAACCACCTGGAGATACACACAACCGCCCGATGAACCTCAAGAAACTTTGCCGAGAAGGCAACGGAGGCGGACTGCGAGCTCCCTGCAGGCGACACTGAAGGACCAGCAGCAGGCACAGCGGGCTCGGCGGGGAGGGCCTCTGCTGCTGGTCCCAGGTAGCTGGTGGGGGCAGCGGGCTAGGAAAGGCCTGACTCCCAACAGCACTGCCACCTGACAGGCACTACGGAAGTCGGGGCTTCACAGGAGGCGCCCTGCTCCAGGGCAGCACGGCACCTCCTCCGCACGTTATAACAAGGCTGCGAGGAGAAGTGGGGATGCCGACAAAGTAGTAAGAAAACCAGTGAGGTCAGATCACGAAAGCTCTGACAAGGAGGGCAGCAAGGGGGCTCAGCCGCTGTAACACGAACCACATGGTGCAAGGGTGGAGGGCAAGAATGGGGATCCACAAGCCCCCGTCAGCCCTGAAATCGGGCTGGTCTCTTGGCTCCACACGCTCCCATGCCAACTGCACAACGAACACAGGTTGACCGGCGTTACCATGACACCTGTGACATGCAGAACTCGCTAATGAAAACAAGTCACCAGAGAAACCCAAATGGTGAGAGATCTCAAAATATTTCTAAAATGAAACCTTAAAATGACTAGAAGAAAAAAGGCAGGCAAATGTTATCTATTCTCAGGATGGGGAACAAATTTCTAACAATGAGGCAGATGTTACTGTTTAAGTGTTGTGACCTGAACAGATCAACACACCAAAGCAAGTAACAAACGTAAGTGTGCCAGCAGCGATCACATGTAAAGAGCACACATATACCCCAACTTAGAGAAGACGAAGCTGAAAACAAGGGTGGGCACACCTGATGGCCAACAACAATCCCAGACACACATGCTGATGCAGCAGGTGAGAGGCCGTGGGTGGAAAGTCTACAGACAGACCCTGAACTAGCTACTCTGCTCCCAGGCCCTTGACCCCAAGGACACGGTACAGGGCCCCACTGTGTGTGCAAAGCCCCTCACACGGAGTCAGGGGCATGACCCAGTAGTGGGGGCATCCCTGCAGTCACATGGCCTCAGTGCACCCTCAGACCCCCACCTGGTGCCGTGCACTTCCTGGGAGGCGTCTCCAAGTTGTCCTGAGCGCCTGCACTGGCGCAGTCACGGTTTGTAGCAGCAGAAAGAGACCTCTGCTAATGAGAATGGAGGGTTAAACCGAACACAATTCATGCTGCCCTCCAAGACAGCGTCTCACACTCAGAGAGCACTCGTAACCTCGGTGAAACGCAGTGCTGTGACTCACATACTGAATCCTGATCATCGGTACTCTCAGCGCCAGGCCCTCGTCTAACTCACGGGAGGTAGGGGCACTTCACCCACCGCAAGGTGCAGGATGACGGCCCCCAGTGAGCCCAGGCCTGGACTGCAAGCATCACACCGAGGGACTGCTGCTCACTCAGGGCCCCTGTGAGCCAAAACAGCAACAGTGCTGACTTCCAGGTAGTGAGATTTCTGGCTCCTCACAGGCACCTCCCCCCGGTGACACTCCCACAAGGCCCTCTACATCCCAGAACTCCCCAGCCCACCCTTGGGGTAGAGGCAGGCACTAGGGAGGTGTGGCCAAGACACAGAATACACCATGAAGCCTGGATCACTGACCTTCAAGGCCGTGGGCTCCTTGTCACCTATGCCACGCAGCATCTTCTGGGTAAGATCTGGCACCTCTTCCCTCCCCCCCAATTCCCTGGTTGCCAGGAGGTTTAAGGAAGGGGCCAAATGTCAAAGCAGGTGCCACTCTGATCGCTGCGGTGGTTTCCACGAGGCGGGGCAGGCTGCAGGTGCACCTCCCACAGGAACACCTGCCTAGACTGTCTGTACTGAACATCTGCTGTCTATGTGGTTCCAAGTGACCCCTCAAGTAACCTTGGGCTCAACACATTCTACCATTTTCCCGTCACAACACTGAAAACACAAATTTCAGAGACTTAATTAAAGACATCAGAAGAGTACTTTTTTTAAAAAAGAATTTTTAAATGTCACTTTTTGTGGACTGTACTGTAAAATAACCTGAGGATCTTTTTCCTATTTTAAGAGATAATCCGACATTTTCCTTTTAAAAAAATCAATTGGGGGCACCTGGGTGGTTCAGTCAGTTAAGTGTCTGCCTTCAGCTCAGGTCATGATCTCAGAATCCCGGGATGGAGCCCCATGACAGGCTCCCTGCTCAGTGGGAAGTCTGCTTCTCCCTCTCCCTCTACCACCCCCCCAGCTCCTGCTCTCACTCTCTCTCTAAAAATAAAATAAAATAAAATAAAATAAAATAAAATAAAATAAAATAAAATAAAATAAACTGAAACATACCAACACTCTGAGACAGAACATAAGCAAAATCCCCTCCCTGCTTCTGCACACTAACCCTTCAGAGTGTACAACTGCCGCTTCCTACCAGTCTGGCTCTGCCGGCAACACCGTCCGGCCACTTTACCCGGCAATGAGCTGCACAGAGGGGCCCAGGGCTGCCCACTGACACACACAAAGGCTTCACTGCCCAGGGCCCAGAACACACAGACTTGTTCCTGGCGTCCTCCTGTGCCAGGCTGTGCCCCTCTACAGGTCCTCCCCACCCTCCTCCATGGCCACCTCCCACCTGCCCTCTGAGGTTCACACTGGAAGGACGTGCTACCCACTGAAGGGCTCCCTGGATGCAGGCTGGGTGAGTCCATGCCATCTAAGCCCCAGAGGGTCCAGAGGTCCCATGTGGTCTGAGCCCTCTCCCCAGATTGTGCACGATTTCAGAGCAGGGCACCGCTCAGTCCATAACCTCAGGGTGGAAAACATCACCTCTAGGAGCACAACTTTTTTTTTTTTTAAGATTTTATTTATTTATTTATTTGAAAGAAAGCAAAAGCAAGAGAGATCACAGAGGGAGAGGGAGAAGCAGACTCACCGCTGAGCAGAGAACCCGATGTGGGGCTCGATCACAGGACTCTGAGATCATGACCTGAGCCAAAGGCAGATGCTTCACCAACTGAGCCACCCAGGTGCCCCACAACTTTTTTTCTTTTTTTAAGATTTATTTATTTATTTGAGAGAAAGAGCACAAGCGGGAAGGGCAGAGGGAGTAGGAGACAGAATCTCAAACATATTCCACGCTGAGTGCAGAGCCTGACACGGGGCTCGATCTCACGATCCCAAGATCACAACCTGAACAGAAACCAAGAGTCAGATGCCTGACCAACTGCGCCACCCAGGCACCCCTAGGAGCACAGCTTTTTATGATAAAGACTGAGGTGTCCACGGTGCTCCTCTCTCCCTGCAAATACCTCATATCATTCTGTCAGTTCAACACTGCCAGTAGGTTCTCAGGTGGTAGTTCCAGCCCTGGCTATCATCAGAATGACCTCTGGTGCTCCAGAATGTAAACATGGCTGCTCGGGCCCCTCCCCAAAGACACTGGTCCAGGACCAGCCACAGCTATGGCGAGAAGTCTGGGTCACAGGCAGCCCCCCACCTTCTAGCATCAGGCTGGGATCCTCCACTGGCAGAACCTTCCACAGAGGCTTAATACCCACAGCTTGAGAAGCCAAACCACATAAAGTAAAAAAAA
>NW_024424897.1:359368-406727 GCF_017311325.1 Ursus maritimus
AGAAAACAAACCAAAAAAAAAAAAAAAAAAAAAAAAAAAAAAAAACCATATATATACATGTATATATATATACATATATATATATATATATATATATATATGAAATCTGCGCTCAGATTAACAAAGTAAATAAAAACCAGAAAGGAGCCTTACTCTTTATAATGAAAAGTCCTTTTCAAATATGTGAAAGGCAGAGCATCAGTCAGTTAAGTGTGATACCCTTGATCTCAGCTCAGGTCTTGATCTCAGGGTCGTGAGTTCAAGCCCTGCATTGGGCTCTACGCTGGGCATGGAGCCTACATTTTAAAAATAAATAAATAAACAATTTAAATGAATAAATTAAATAAAACATGTGAAAGGCCAGTCTGACAGTTGAGAACAAGGTGTTAATGCCAAACGCTGACGTACACGCACCCACACGCACCCACACGCACCCACACGCATCCACACACAAACAACAAATACAGGTAATACTGTGAGTCACGATGTCACTCTGGACCCACTGTGGCTGGGACCCCTGCCCTGGTGACCCGGCCACCAACCTGCAGGTACCCTGGGTTCCTAGCTCCCCACCAAGGGGCTCTCCCCATCTCTTTACTCAGAGCTCCTTTGTAGGCACCCTTTTAAGGCTTCGCATCTCTGGGTAGCATTTAGATACCTGCACCTGCCCAAGAGCCCAATTCTCAAGTGTCTCAATGACAGGAGACCATCCCACACCTGTCTGCAGACCTGGGGCCTCATTCTCCAAGTCCAGGCCCCCGCACGCTCACGTGCCCAGCCTTTCCCCCACACACTCTGCTGCCAACACCTTGTTGTGTCCATCCTGGAGGGATCACATCTCGCCCCGCAAGTGTCAAATTAGGGACTGGGCTCTACCAGGAAGTGCTTCTCACAAAGCAATGGATGATCCAAGGATTTCCATTTCTAAATGCCTAGAGCACAAGAAACAGCACGACCCCCTCAAGGAAAAGAGTGTCCGTGACCACCACTGCCACACCCACAAGCACAAGAAGAGCGTTCACGGCTGCTCTTATTGTATTCCCACGACCTGTTGATGGGGCTGCAGGGGTCATGAGGTAGAAATGTCTGTGTATTAGAGTATAAACATTCAAGGCCCACATGTTCAAAAGGCCATGGATACAAAAGAAGTTGAGTGAAAGGCTGAAGAAGTAAAAGTGGACACCGTATCCTGCTGGCCTGTGACACCCGCAAACTTCCTCAAAGAGCCCAATGACACCCTCCGGAGAGACGTTAGCATCCTTCATTCACCACAGCTGCAGACACCGACTCACATGCTGGCCAACCTCTGTGTCCTGGCAGCTGCCTCCTTCCCGGTTCAGGGTCTGTGCCACCGTTCAGGGCTCTGCAAGCACGCCCACCTCCCACACCAAGCCTCACCCCCTTGAAACTTGACTATGGTCATTGCCAAGGGGACAGCATGACAGACTTGCACACCGTTTAAGACCAGGGTTACGTACCGGCTGACCCTCTTGGCAAAGTGGTGAGGCCAGCTCGGAATAAAGAAATCACTTCCACAGAGTCCTAGTTACTTGGCGCAGGGAAAATGACGTGGAACGCAATCTCTGAGCACTACGAGGATGACACTGAGCACAAGGCCAGTGCAGGGTAAGCAACTGAGCCCTCGGGAGCTGGCAAAGAGCCTGCAGGGGGCAGGGGCATGCTCCTGCAGCAGAGCCTGCTCCACCTGCACCAGCCTGCAACCATCCCAGAAACAGGATGAACTGAACCCTGCATCACCACCAACTGAGGAAGAACCAAGTAAGTAGACAAAAATCCCAGTAGCAACCCGCTAGGACCAGTGAATTCTGGAGCTGGAAGACCCACCATGTGGCCTGCAGTCCTGCTAAAGGTGACTTCAGTCAGGCCAATAACTGGACCAATAACAGGAACCTAACTGGTCCCCCGTGGGAAGAGTCAACAGGGCCACTTGCCATATCACCCACACGGTGGGAAGGCCTGCACAGAAGCACAAAACCAGGAAGCCCTACTCACCATATTCTGGTGTTTGCAGAATTCTTTAAAAAAAAAAAAAAAAAAAAAAGTGTGAACAGGGCGCCTGGGTGGTTCCGTCAGTTAAGTGTCCGACTCCGGCTCAGGTCATGATCTCAGGGTCCTGCGATCGAGCCCCGCATCCAGCTCCTTGCTCCTCAGGAGAGTCTGCTTCTCCCTCTGCCTCTCCCCCCAGCTTAAGCTCTCTCTCAAATATATTTAAAAAATCTTAAAAAAAAAAAAAAAAAAAAAGATGTGTGAAGTGTATCTGTTGCAAAAGATTAGGGTTAGTCCTGCAAGAACAAGGCCTGCTGAGTGCCCATCCGGGTGACGGCAACAACAGAACACATTTCACCTGGCGGTTCTATACTCCATGGATGAACTTCACCTCTGCATGAAATCCAGAAGTCAGACACCTTCACAGCGACCCACAAGAGCAAGTGAGGGTAAGCAGCACGGGGTACAGGGAAGGCCCCTCATCCCGCATCCACTCTCTCAAATTAAGAGCCACTAAGACAACTTCCTGGGGAAGAGGAGGGACATCCACACAGCATTTGCTTCATTTCTGAGAACACTCCTAAGAACAGATCCATCAAAAACTTTCCGTATGAAGGGACGCCTGGGTAGTTCAGTCGGTTAAGCATCTGCCTTTGGCTCAGATCATGATCCCAGGGCCCTGGGATGGAGCCCAACATCGGGCTCCCTGCTCAGCGGAGGGCCTGCTTCTCCCTCTGCCTCCCTCTCCCCCCGCTTGTGCTCTCTCTCTCTCTCTGTGTCAAATAAATAAAATCTTTTAAAAAATTTTTTTTCAGTATGAAGAATTGTGAAAACTACATGACGCACATGTTTCTAGGTTTAATCCTGACAGTGTTACAGTTAATTCACTTACGAGCGGTCCCTGAACGTGCATCAGACAGCACACTTTGTCAGACGTTCAAAAGGCTTGAGAACCACACCTCTGTACGTGCAGTGGCATGAGAAGTAGATGGGGTGACTCCAGTGGCCTGCTGTCCCTCTCCTCCATCACCCACCTCAGGCATCAGGAAGCAGCTCTTTCCCAGACCCTCAGCAACCCTGCTCTCGAGACAGGACCTGGAGTCGGCTGGCTTCAGCAGGCCCTGTGCGGCTTCCTGAGTATGAGCGGAGTGTGAGCCATGGGGCAGCGTCCTGACCACATGACATGGAGTTACAGGTGGAGGTTCCTTCCCTCCAACTCACAGCTGCACCCCACCATCTAGCACACAGTAGGTACAGAATTGTTTTGAGTGTTTCTCATTTTTTCTCCAAAAATGCACATCCTCTGCAATTTTCTAACACTGCTTAAGCCATTCCTCTTGGAATTATTTCCCTAATGTTTCACTGAAGTATAACCTTCTTGCACATTTCTGTGTAATGGAGGATAACAGAGAGACACCTCTCTACCCCCTTTAAAATATACTGAACATCTGCAATGCTTCTCCAAATTTATGTACACAGACAACACAGAGTTTGAAGCTTTGGAGGAAAAACATCTCCCTCCCTTGCCTACCTGTCATTCAGCCTAAGGTAAATGTGACCAAGTGTTTGGTCTGGACCAAGGCCAGTGCCCTGAATACTTGGTGGACGCCACAAGAAGGAAGGAGACAGACATGACACCAGTATGGTTCCCTCACCACTAGATCCTGGGCTATTGGAAATTCATATAAAGAAATTAAGATCTAATCCTCAAGTCTTCAAGTTACCACATAGTTAATGCTTCCCAAAGAGGGATCCACAGAGAGGGAGGAGCTATTTTCCATTCAGGTGACCTGACCCTCCCCCAGCCACACCGAGGAGCAGAAAGAGCCTCACCAGGGGCGCCTGGGTGGCACAGCGGTTAAGCGTCTGCCTTCGGCTCAGGGCGTGATCCTGGCGATATGGGATCGAGCCCCACATCAGGCTCCTCCGCTATGAGCCTGCTTCTTCCTCTCCCTGCTTGTGTTCCCTCTCTCACTGGCTGTCTCTATCTCTGTCGAATAAATAAATAAAATCTTTAAAAAAAAAAAAAAAAAAAGAAAGAGCCTCACCAGACACTCCCGGCTGCCTTCCCCTCGACAAGTGGATGCATCATTCCAGCCCTCCCACCGAATAAAGGTCCCAGGTCTGGAGCAGCACCGTGGACGTTCAGAGGCTCCACAGGTAACTGATTCCTCTGCTACAGTGTGAAGCAACTGCTTTTAAATGCTGCACATAAGAAATTACTCTAACCCTCGGCTCACCCCACTGCAATAAAAGTAAAATTAAAACGTTGGCTTAGAAATAATCCTCAAATAGAAAACACAACCTTCTTGGCATACACTCCTTTTAATTTTTTCAGCACTGAACACCCATACTCCCAGACATTTCCTGTAAGATCAAACACCCCACTCTTTGTGAGTGTCCTCACAGGCCTCATGCAGACCTCAAGGGGAGTGACAGCTGCACTTGTGGCCAGCCCTCCAGAAGGAAAGAGCAGGAGCCCTGGCCGACCAGGGGCCAGCCCTGCTCCACAGTGCACCCAGGGGGCCTGAGGCACACATTCCTGCTGAGTCAGGGCTGTGGGTGAGCAGCTGTCACCTCGTCAGCAACGGGTGACAAGCAGCGCCACAGTGCCTGGAGCAACACCACCGAGCAGCCAAACTCTCCCCACACAGCCCTGATTTATTAAATTCAAACAGAAGAATGCCAACGGTACCCAGGGGAAGCCGTCACATATGAAAAGTCACGAGCATGAAGCCCCTGCATGGGAGCTGCCCTCCCCCCACCCATGTCCCTGACACCTTGTGCTGGTGCCCAGGTTCAGAAGCACATCCATGTCACATGTCAGAGCCCAGGGACTCAGGGACCTACACAGACCCTGCAACATGGGACCCCCAGAGCGCGTGAACATCACAACAAAACAAGGTTCCTGAGGTGGAAATGGGAACTCCCGTGGGAGGCACGCTGAACCCTCGGAAGGAGACCACCCACGGGGCCCGGCCCACGGCATTCCTCCATGCTCTTGAAGCCAGTGGCATCTCCTGGCTCTCGGCTGCCACACTAGGTTGCTGGCTTCCCAGTGAGACTGGCCCAGCCTGAATCCAGATTCTGTGTTAAAACTATTTCTTTTCAGGACACCTGGGTGGCTCAGTCGGTGAAGCATCTGCCTTTGGCTCAGGTCATGATCCCAGGGTCCTGGGATTGAGTCCCGCATCGGGCTCTAGTCCCGCATTGGGCTCTAGTCCCGCATTGGGCTCCTTGCTCAGTGGGGAGTCTGCTCCTGCCTCTGTCTGCCACCCCCCCTGCTTGTGCGCTCTCTCTCTCTGACAAATAAATAAAATCTTTAAAAAAACAAACTTTCTTTTCAAGCAATCTAAGCAATGGTTCTTTGCAAATCAAACACTGTTGTGACCTAGGAATGATCCCCCTTCTCAGTAAGAGACAACAAAGGCTCTTCCTCTCTCTGCTGCCTGGCGATCAGCACAGAGCCAACCGCCTGTCCATTCTGTCCTTTTGCCAAAGGCCCTGGAGGGCACGGGGGAGGGGACGTGAGCACTGGCGGATGAAACACCCACAGATGATGACAGAGTGGCCCAAGTACATCAACTTGAAAGAAGCAAAAACAAGTGTTCAGGAGAATTAAAGGCTTAACCCGGAAGTGAGAGACCAGTTCTGCCGCTGAGTCACGGACTTACATTCCCAGCCCCAGAGTGCAGACCTCCACGGGCCTCACGATGTCTACGGCAGGACACTTCAGAGCTGGCGGGCCTAGAGGAGCGTCCTGCTCGAGACCCCACCCCTACCAGGCTGAGTGGCATGGGCCCTGACATACAGGACGCACAAAGCCCAAGGGGGAACACACTGCCCAGAGTCCGACGGCCAACAGTAGAGAGAAGGATCAGAGAGAAGGCCATTAGGGTTTTGGTTAATGGCAAGCCTGCCACTGTCCTGAACCAAGTTACCAGAAGAGTTCTCTTTTCCTGTCTCACCACCCACCACGGGCAGCTAGGCCAGCTGAGTGTGGACAGCATTCTTCCAATTACACTGCCTGGAAGTCAAGCCTTAGCCACCGTCCAACCTCCACTGTGACCTCCCCCTGCCCCACTGACCTCCTTTCCCCACTGACCTCTGGCCCCTGTGAGCACCCCCCAGGTGACACAGAGACAGCAAGTATGGTGAGGATGGCTGCAAATTCACTTCATCTCCACAAGTCCAGTCACAAGATCAGCCCCAAAGCACTTCCCTGCTGCCACTACAGCCCCACAAGACCCTAGTTTCTATCAACTCTCGTCAGATTTCTAACATGTGTACCCACTTCAGGGCTTACATGACTCCACACCCAGACCACAAGGCAACTCTGAGAACTCTGACACAGCGGCCTTGCCCGGGGGAGAAAAACCAAAGCCTTTGCATTTTCTTACGCTGTAGACCACTGGGGCCACTTCTCAGGACACTGCCTTAAGATGCACTTCCCTGGAAGGCCAGCGAGCCAGCGCTGGGGGGCCTGCAAGGGAAACACTCTCCACAACCTATGGCGTCTGCAGGCATCCGCTTGCCATGAGCAAAAGGCAGCCCGTTCACCGCCAGTTTCAAGGTCCCAAGTGACCCATGGCTTCCATGGGATGCAAGCAGGGATTCCTGCAAGACCACTGGGAGGCAAAGGCAGGCAAGCACCTGCAGCATGGGGTGGCCACAGGGTAGCCATGCACCGAGCCATCTGCCCGCCCCAAGGAGGCTCCCAACAGAGCAAGAGCCTCACACATGCATCACGTGCTGGACAGTCTTCATCCACAGAGGGGTCAGGAACTGTGAAGGTAGGTACAACGAAAGCATGGTACTCTCAGCCTAGGCACGTTAAAAACCAACCCACATCATGTCCTGCATCCACACACTGCAGCTAACTAACCAGACAGTCCTTAGGGCAGTGTCACAGGAGCAATGCTGGTGCACTAGTTTCACAAACAAATCTGAAATTCAAGTAAACAGGGACCATCCAGATACCTTACCTGTGCAACCCCCAATCAAATCAGCCAGTCTGTGCTATGTTTTAAACATCAAATGGGCCACAGCTAGCATAGCAGAAAGAGACAACAAAATCTGGAAGATGTGGAAGTCAGTTTAGTAGGTGAAGCATTTTTCCCAGGTAATAAGACTTCTCATTAGAAGATTCATAAAGGGGCGCCTGGGTGGCTCAGTTGTTGAGCGTCTGCCTTTGGCTCAGGGCGTGATCCCAGGGTCCTGGGATCAAGCCCCACATCAGGCTCCCTGTTCTGCTGGAGCCTGCGTCTTCCTCTCCCACTTCCCCTGCTTGTGTTCCCTCTCTCACTGGCTGTCTCTCTCTGTTAAATAAATAAATAAAATATTTAAAAAAAAAAAGATTCATAAAAATATTTTCCATTAAAATAACAAATGATATCAAAGTGTCTAAAATAAACTACACAGACATTCCTTTCCGAGTACACCGTATGTAAGTAACACACACACAACCACACCGTTCCGTGTTCCGTAAACATTCACAACCTTAGTTTGACCCAAACTATGAATTTCAATTCTCAAAAGTAACAGGTACAACTACAGGACATAGAGATTTTATAATTTACGTGGCTCTGGCACATATGACAAGTACGAATTCTAACACATACTGCTTTGCTGCACTCTCAACCTCCCTCCACTAAACTATAAATTCTCTCGTAAGAATCTCAATTGTAATTAAATAAGTACCAAATATTTAAAAACAAAAACATTAAAGATGCCCTTTATTTTTTATTTATTTTGGGGGAAGAGGCAATTCCACTCCAAGATATATACCCAAGACACATGAAAACAGGTGTGCAAACACTTATACACAATTGTTCACAGCAGCTCTGCTCACAACAGCCAGGGTGGAAACAAACCATGCCTATCGACTTGTGAATGGGAAGCAAAAAATGGCCCATCCACACAATGGAGTATTATTCAATCATAAAAAGGAATGAGGCTCTGACACACGCTCCACCACAGGTGCACCTCAAAGACACGCTCCGTCAAAGTACCAGACACAAAAAGGCCACATGTCATTATGATCCCACTGATGTGAGATTTCCAGAGTAAGTAAATGTGCAAAGATGGAATGCAGATGAGTACTTGCTAGGGGCTGGGGAGGCACAATGAGAGCGAGTGGGAATGGGCACCAGGATTCTTCTTAGGGTGATGAAAAGGTCTTAGAACTAAGGGCACCTGCGTGGCTGAGTAGGTTAAGTGTCTGACTTGTGATTTTGGCTTGGGTCATGATCTCATGGGTTATGGGACTGAGGCCCCCGTTAGGCTCTGTGCTCGACAGGGAGTCTACCCCAGATTCTCTCTCTCCCTCTCCCTCTGTCCCTCCTTCCTCTCTCTCTCTCTCAAATGAATAAATAAATCTAAAAAAAAAGAAAAAGAAAAGAAAAAGTCTTGGACTAGACAGAACAACTGTTCAACACTGAATGTACCAAATGCTACCAAATTGTTCACTTTAAAATGGATAGTAGTGAATTTTATGATGTGAACTTTACCTCAATTAAAACAACAACACAATAGGGGCGCCTGGGTGGCACAGCGGTTAAGCGTCTGCCTTTGGCTCAGGGCATGATCCCAGCGTTATGGGATCGAGCCCCACATCAGGCTCCTCCGCTATGAGCCTGCTTCTTCCTCTCCCACTTCCCCTGCTTGTGTTCCCTCTCTCGCTGGCTGTCTCTATCTCTGTTGAATAAATAAATAAAATCTTTAAAAAAAAACAAAAAAAAAACAACAACACAATAAGAATTTTTTTTTTTTTTTTTAAGAGCAAACACCTTTGCCTTCTTCCGCTGATAATTCAGTCCTAAAGCCATCAACCAGAGCAGGGAAGGGTGGGGATGGCATCAGAGCCTATGGGGGGGTGAGGAGGGGTCCATGAGGCAGGCAACCTGACAAAGGTGCCAGGATGAAGGGCACCCCCGTAGAGGGGCAGCCGAGCACAAGAATTAGGAACCTGAATGGAAATGGAAAGGGGTTCCCCAAAGCACCTGGCCAGCAGGGCATCCAGGTGGAAGGCGGCCTGGCAGGGTGTCAGAGGCCAAGCATAGCAGATAACAGCGTCCACACGGGAGTAGCCTGGCCAGCAATGTCAGTATAAAAAAAAAAAAAAAAAAATCACCTGATTTAAACCAAAAGCTTAGATATCTGGACTTTACACATAATAGTTTTATAAAATTCTACATGAGCTGTTTAATAAAAGAGGAAATGAGAGGGGAGATAGCTACAAATAAGACCTTATCGGAAATTAGCAGGCAATTTTAGACAGCTGTTTAGATACAGATAGTGTGCACAGTGCATGTATATAAATCTAATGTACATATGGGTATGACTGCTAGAACAAAAGACACGATGTCCGCCTTTGACAGAGATGGGAGGGCCCGATGAAGCGAAAACCTGAAGACATTACCAATAATGCACCCAGAGAGGAAAGGAGATAGAAAATACAAAGGACAAGAACGCTGAAAACAGAATGAGGTTGACAAAGTTCTAATCAGAGTCTGGAAGGAAAAAATAGAAAAAGAGAACTGCAAAGAATGAGAGTTTTCCAGAAGTAACAACAGAAAAGAGTCAGATGTAGGAAACAAAGCTACATAAAACAAGATCAACAAAAAGAAGTCCACGCCTGACACACCATGATACAAGCGAGAACGTGGAAAACAGAGAAATCCTAAAAGAAGCCGTAGAGAAGAGGGACCTCACCTGCAGGAACCACCATTCAACTGGCCCCAGGCGACCGAGGGCACAGGCGCCAGAGGAGACAGTGTGCACTGCAAGAAGACCGCCTCCCAGCTGGGATGGCACACAACAAAATCACCATCAAGAATGAGGGTCAAAAAGAAATTTCAGACAAATAACCAAGATGTAATTGCTACTAAAACACCTTTATGGGAGGAACTTCTAAAAATACTGAAAGAAGTAAAATTATCCCTAAGGGTAGGTGGTCGGAGATACAAAAAGGAGTAGTCAGGGGCAGCTGGGTGGCTCAGTCCGTTGAGCATCGGTCTTCAGCTCAGGTCATGATCCCAGTGTTCTGGGGACCGAGCTTCGCATCCGGCTCCCAGCTCAGCAGGGAGTCTGCTTCTCCCTCTCCCTCTGCTCCTCCCCTTTGCTCATGCTCTCTCGCTCTCTCTCGCCCTCTCACACTCCCTTGCAAATAAATAAAATCTTTAAAAAAGAAAAAGTAATAGTTAGCAGAAGAAATTCTATACACATACAGGAACGTCCACACAAACACTGTCTTTAAGATAATAATGTGTAATGTTCAAGAGAAGGACGGAATGCAAACCTGACAATCACAACATGTCAGGCGAGAAGTGGTCAGCATTGGGGTACGCTGTGTATGACATATGGTGGGTTAAGAAACTAACTTTTGACTTTAAATATTCATGATACAAATCTGTAGACTATCATTAAAGAAGAGAAATAGGGGAGGGCGCCTGGGTGGCTCAGTGGGTTAAGCAGCTGCCTTCAGCTCAGATCATGATCTCGGGGTCCTGGGATCAAGCCCCATGTCAGGCTTTCTGCTCAACGGGGACTCTGCTTCTCCCTCTCCCTCGGCCCCTCCCCCAGCTCATGCACACAGGCACGCTCTCTCTCTCTCAAACAAATAAATAAAATATTTTTTAAAAAGTAAAGAAAGAAGAGAAATAGAATATATAACTTCTAACTCAAGAGACAGGGAAATTGTGGAACAGGATTGGGGGAGGATATAAGAAAAAACATATTCTGAAAAAGGCAAAAATTAAGGTGAGATGAGGCCACACAGGTGGAGCCTAATCCATTATGACTGGCGTCCTTAAAAAGAGATCAGAACACAGAGACAGACACAGACTGAGGGGTGACCATGTGAGGACACGGGGAGAAGGCGGCCATCTGCAAGCCAAGGAGAGGCCTCAGGAGAAACGAGCCCTGCCAGCACCCTGATCCCAGATTTCCAGCCTCCAGGACCTTGAGAGAGGCCCCCAGTCCAGGTATTTTGTCATGGCGGCCCAAGCAAACGAATACTCCAAACGACGGAATATTCTTCAGCACTAAAAGAAATGAAGCACGGGCACAAGCTACAAGATGGAGGAACCCTGGGAACGTTATGCTGAGTGAAAGGAGCCAGTCACAAAGGGCCACACCCTGTACGATCCTAACTACAAGAAATACCCTGAATGGGCAAATCCAGAGAAAAAGGAAACAGATCAGTGTCGCGTAGGGCTGAGGAGGATGGGGGCTTCGGGGTAATAGCAAAGAGGCATGGGACTCCTTTTTGGGGTGAAGAAAATTCTAGAACTGATAGTGGTGATGGTTGCACAGCTCAGGCAGACTAATGTCACTGATTTGTACACTTTAAATGGGTGAACTGTATAAAATGTAAGTTATATCTCAACAGAAGTATTTTTAAAAGACCCCTAAAAGGTCAATATCTATTATCCCGATTATATTTATATTTATATTCATAAATATACTAAAGCACAGACAAGTCACCTTTCTACTTGGTTAATTTTGATAAATTGCATTTTTCTAGGGACATCTACTTTGTCTAAGCTACCAAACGTATCAGCAAAAATGTTCTTATGGTGTCATTTCTAGTCCCCAGAGTGCACACATCACAGCTCCCCCCCTCCCCAACACAGTTTGGTCACTCTGCCTCTCGACCCCTAAACAAGCCAGAAGCTTATGCTCTTTGGGTCCTGCCTTCTCTGCATCTCCAGCACTGCCTGGCTGTCTGCTCCCGTCCCGTCCGGTCCGGTCCCATCCCTTCTGCCCCGACTGAGGACCTTCCTTGTTTGCTGTTACAGCTTTTAAGGCATGGTCAGCCAGAGCGTGAGCATTCCAGCTCTGTAGGCCCCACAGCAATCTCCCTTTTTTTTTTTTTTAATAACAACGTATAAAAAAGGAAAAGCCACTGTTGTTGGCTCCAAGGCCATACAAAAGCAGACCAAGGCCAGACTGGGCCCGCGGGCCACAGTTTCATAACTCCTGCTCAACGTTTTAAACTCCCCTTCAAACACACAGCAGCCACATCTCGAAAGTTTTGATAGGTAATAATTTTGTTACTGTTCATTTCTACCTTTCCTACTGTAAAATCACTACTGGGGGTGCCTGAGTGGCTCAGTCTGTTAAAACGTCCCACTCTTAATCTCAGGGTCATGAGTTCAAGCCTCACACTGGGCTCCAGGATGGGTGTGGAGTCTACTTAAGGAAGAAAAAAAAATTACCACTGGGATTTCTTCTTTGACTCACGTTTAGAAATCTGTATGTTTTCAAACTAAAAATTCATGTCTTACTCTATCTTCTGCATCTGAATTTTAATGTCCCTGTTTTGTGGTCAAAGAATGCAGTCTGCGCACTACAGAGTCTTTGAAATTTCCCGAGACTTGTGTTTTAGGGCCCAGTAACTGTGCAATATTTTCAGTTTAAGAACTGTGTACTCCCCAGGGGCCGGCCCCCAGCCTGGGCCATCCACGCACATCGTCTGGAGTGGGGGAAGGCCAGGCTGAGGGACAGCCATGAAGCCTGTCCGCTGGGTGCCCTGGGAAGCAGCACAGAGCCACACTGCAGCATACCCCGCGGGGTGTGGAGAGCTCACACCCGCTGAAAAAGAGCCAATTAGGAATCACCTTTTATCACACGAGAAAACCACGAGGGAAGGACCAGAAGCCCAAGAACTTGAGGGAAGGACCAGAAGCCCAAGAACTTGAGGCAACAGAACCTAAAGGCTACTACCAAGAACACAGGTTTGTTGTATTAGAGACATAAAAGCAGGAATGGAAGCCAGAGAGAAGGAACAGGAAGATCATAAAAAGAACCAGACAAATGTCTGGAAAAAAAGGAGAAAAAGACTCACTGCCACGTTTAAAACCCGACTGACTCGGGACTCAGCCAAGAGGAGCCATAGCCATGAGGGCCAAGCCTAGGGCGGACAGGGAGCACGAGGTGGGGGGAGAGGGTGTCCCGAGTCACCAGGTATGGGTGGGACAGAGGCAAAGCCCGAGAAGCTCCAGGAGCACCTCCCTCACCCGCCTGCTGTCATTCACTGATGTTGTCTGCATCAGGAGAAAAAAAGAAAAAAGGAAATCTGTGTGATCATTTCTTTCTACTCATCCTTATTTGACTGAACTACGGGACTCCTGTATGTGGTGGTCAACAGACCCAGAGATCCATACACAAAAAGCAACCTCTCGAACACAAACAGGACAAAGGAGGTAAAGAGCCTCCGGAAAACTGCAAGGAGCCTAGGCGAGAACACCGAAACACTGCTTTACTGCCGGGGTGGGGAGAGGACAGGAGGTGAGGAAAACTGTGGGAATCCTCAAAACTTGGCCCAAGTTCACAAACCTGAATCAGTTTCCCGATCCAAGACAAGCCCATAGCTCATGGTTTCAGGTTTCACTTCAGATGCGGAAGCCATAACACAGATCACACACTGCAGGAGGCACGAGGGGGGCAGAGCTGCCACAGCACAGGGTTCCAAGACCCCATCTAAACAAAAGGAACCCAGAGCTTTCCGCCTCCACCCTGGCTCAGGACCATTCCACATCCCATTTCCACCCTGCTTCACGCACTCCTTGGAAGAAGGCACCAGAAGGGAGGAGCCTGGGGAGCTATGTGCCCGGTACCCAGAGACTGCCAGCCCCACCTGCAGCCAGACCGCCCTCCCTGCTGAGCACCTCTCTCCGGCAGGCCCCGCCCCTGCCCCAGGCGGAGGGCACTGCCCACCATTCGCCAGGCAGCCTGGCAGGAAAAGGGGCCTGGGTGCGCCCCTCCAAAACCAAAGTAGCCCCAGTTCCACAAAAATCCACACAGTGGTATTACTGGAATAAGTAGCAAATTAAAATTCGGGGCAGTACATTACACATCTCAGACTTACTCATCAAAGGAAAATAAATGTCTGACAACAGAACTTTCCCGACACTCCTACCTGCCTTGGCCTACCTCATGAGATAGCCAAACTAACTTGACTTTCATTTCTTCTATTAGCCAACTATCTGACGAAGTAAAACTCCACTGACATTCTCAGTATTTTGTTACAGTGAGAACTCAAGTGCCCAGAAGATGAGTACGGTCTGAGCCCTAGCGAGCACTCCATGCTCCCCAGCACTCAGCGTCGCAGGGCCAAGCCCTCGCACCGGGGGAAGGCAAGGACCCTGAGAGCTGCTGGACTCCCCCCAAGGGCCCTGGCATCCACCGCTTGCTCGGCTCCCAGGGGCAGATCCTGGCACACACAGGCCCAGGCCAGGGTGCCAGGCCGGGAGCATCCATGGTTGGTGGCAACTTCTTCCTAGGTTCCTGATCCCAGAAGATAGGGTCCAGGCCTAACTGGTGGCTTCCACGCAGGAGGGCAGCACCTAAACTCCTATCCCAGACTGTCAGGCTTTTGAAGACCCCCAGAGAGCCTAGGAAAGACACTGGATCTGGGGGGACAAGAGCCTGTCCCTCAGTCTACAGAAAGAAAGCAGCATAAAACCCAGACCCAGAGGGGGTGCCGGCAGCAGAGCTCAGCAACGCAGGGAAGGGCCTCCTCAGCACCAAAACTCTGGCAGCGAAGGAGGACACATCAGTGCCCCCAAGAGGAGACCTGAGAGGAGGGACAGAGGGCCCCCACGTGTTCCGTAGGTGCCCATCTGCAGTGCGGGCCATGGGCAGCCCCCTAGACAAGCAGAACCAAGGCTTCAGGAGCCTGGAGAAGTCACACAAGGTTCCTTGGATGGGCTTCTCACTATGGGCTTCCAACTGGAAACAAGTGACAGTCGAGAACCCTGAGAAGCACACCTGTGTGCTTCTGTGAAAGACACAAAGTGCCCTGCCCTCCAGGAACCCGGAGTCAGCCAGGAAGGGCCCCCAGTCTCACTACCCTGTACACTACCATGTGCTGGCCTGAGCCCTGTCACTTCTCACACGGCCCTGAGATACAGCCTGGGCAGTGAGGCACCCCAGCCTGGGAACCACCCCTGATCCCCTTCTCATGGGAACCCCCAGGGCTGGGCCACCAGGACCAGATATGACAAAGCATCTGCTAACCTGGAGACCTAACAAATGTCATCTTGCCGGTAGGTCAGCGCTTACTTCCTCTAACAACAACGGAATTAAAGAAATGGAATCACACCTCCACAGAGCTCTCGTTTCCTTTTTCCTTCCCCCCTGGACGCAGCGCCCCAAAAGGAGTGAAAAATGAAAACCGTCTCCTATTTACTTACAAGGTCAAATATAGAAGCCATGTGTTTCCTTCACCAGAGAGGTTTTGTTTGTGCAGTAGCAGTGGGCTGCCGTGGGCACCTCATCGGATCCTACAGCAGCCCATGAGCTGCAGCCTCCCGCACGTCATCCTAAAGAAGGGAGGACTGAGGTCCAGGTCAAATAACTGCCTGAGCACAGGGGGAGCAAACAGGGGAGCCACAGAGGGCAGACGTGCAGACCGTGCTGCTGAATGGGGAACAGGGGGGACGCGGGACAGGGATGGTGCCTGGGAAAGACCACTGCCCAGAGCTGAGAGCAGGGGCGAACAAGTGGGAGGAGCCCAGCGCAGCAGCTGCTGGCCCTCAGCATGGCTCACCTTTTGAGCAGGAGAGCTAGATCCACACCCCATGGGGGTGAAGTTCAGACTCTGCCTGAGTCCGGTCGTGACACCCACCCCACAGCAGGCACCACTGCTGCTCCCCACAAGAGCAGCTGTAGCCTGGCACCGGTCCCTCCAACGCTCAGACCCAGCAAGGCCCAGCAAGGCCCAGAGCCTGACCGCCAGCCACCCCACCCGAAGCTGTGAGCACATGGGCCCATGGGCCGCTGAGCCAACTCACAGACATTAACATCTCACAGAGAGGTACTTCCTCCCCTGCCTGTGCAGCCCTCCCCCGCCTGCTCTGATTCTGCTCTGTCGGCCTTCAGGCTGGGTCACCCCAGCCAGATCGCTTACCCTCTCTGTGCAAACCAGACTCACAACAGCTTGCACAGAATTGCCGCAGTGATTAAATGAATGAACGCAGGTAGAGTGCCCAGGGCAGGACCTCACACCGGGTGAATGCTCAGTACGTGCTGGCTGCCACCCCCATGCTCTTCCCGAAGATTTGACCCTGGTCAGAAACTTGGTCACAAGATTTCTGGGTAACAGAGGAGACTGAACACACATAATAGCTGGTGGAAACCCACCAGCAACTACACAGAGCACTTTCCCTTTTTAAGGCATAAGCGACAGGGTGAATGAAGGAAGACGGGGAAGGCCCAGCGGGGATGACACTCAGGAGGCTGGAGGCCACACCTGAGCACAAGTGAGGCAACCCAGAACCTCCCTGGTCAACACGCAGGATCCCTGAAAGGCTCAAGATAACTTGGTGCAGCCCCCACTCCCAGCAAAGGCAGCAGTTAATTCTCTGGATGTGATGAGAAGCAAAGGAGGGGCCACAGTAAAAACACAGAACCTCTGTAAGAGGGCGGGAGATGCCCACCACCTGCCTGAACCATCATTAAAACCCTCAGAGAGGGGCGCCTGGGTGGCGCAGTCGTTAAGCGTCTGCCTTCGGCTCAGGCCGTGATCCCGGCATTCTGGGATCAAGCCCCACATCAGGCTTCTCCGCTAGAGTCCTGCTTCTTCCTCTCCCACTCCCCCTGCTTGTGTTCCCTCTCTCGCTGGCTGTCTCTCTCTGTCAAATAAATAAATAAAATCTTTAAAAATAAATAAATAAATAAAACCCTCCGAGAAACAAGAGAAGCCACTGCAACTACTGTCCAAGAATAAGATTCTACGGAGGGAGCACTGGAGAATAAAAGAGAGCTCCCGGAAAATGGAAAGTATAGCAGCAGAGAAGAAGCACCTACCTGACGGCTGGCAGAAAACACTTTGGAAACTGAGAAAAAGAGGGTCAGGAGGAGGGTCAGGAGTCACCGCCTGCATAAAATTCTAGAATAGGACACACTTGGCTCTGATGGGAGAAATCCCACCAGCGCTGCCCCAAACACATCAGCAGGCTTGTCATTAACTGCATATAGTTCTTCTTTTAAAGGTAAAAATTGCACAGGTCTTAAGAGCTTTGAGAAGCATTTTCCCCACCAAGATGTGGAGCGTTGGAATTACCCGACCCAGACAGGCACCACCTGGAGACCTCCATGATAAAGCAAATAGAGTAAAACATTCATCACATTGGATTCTTATAACTTACCCGTATGTTTGAGATCATTCATATTAGGGGCGCCTGGGTGACTCAGTCGGTTAAGCATCCAACTCTTGGTTTCGGCTCAGGTCATGATCTCAGGGTCATGAATGGAGCCCCACATTGGGCTCTGTGTTCAGTGAGGGGTCCGCTTAAGATTCTCTCTCTTCTCTCCTCCATCTGCCCCTCCCCCCTCCTGCCCACGTGCTCTCTCTAAATATCGTTCATATTAAAATGTTGGAGGGAAAGAGTCAGGCAATCAGAATGGGCAGGTACTTCTGGACAGCAATACTGAGAGAGCTGCATGCTGAGGAGAGCACTTTCAAACCCAAGGGTGAACAATCTCTGGCCCAGGATTCTATACCCAGCCAGACCATCAACCAGGCAGAATAAAGACACCATCAACCATTCAACATCTCCACAAATCTGCCTGTCCTGTACTCTTTCCCAGGAGCCTACAAACAGGATATGCTCCATATCGATGAAAAGAGCCAACCCAAGAGAGAAGACATGGGATCCAAGAAGCGGGCTTTTGATACAGGAGAGGAGGAAAGGCGACCCCAGGATGATAGGGAAGCAAGCATGAGGGCAGGGGAGACAGAGGGCAAAACTCTCACTTTGCACCAAGGGAAGTCAGCAGAAAACACCCAAACTGGGAGTTGGAAGCGGGTAGAAGGAACAGAAGTAGCAACAGAGTAATGCTATTTAGAATCAAGGAAGTAAACACCAAAATACTCAGCTAAGAAAAGGTCCCAGTGCTGCTCCTGGGCAGAGATGGGAGGGACAGCCATCTGGCAGCGTCCCACTGAGACACGGGGCCTGCTGTCCTCCCCTCCAATCTGGGCAGATGAAGCAGGACACAAGAGATGCCTCACCAACCACAATCTTGGAGAGGCCTGGGAAGTGACACCACATGGAGAAGAGGGCTCAGCCGTCCCCTCCAGGACACAAGGTGGACGACAGCATGGTGGACCCTCCAGACCAGCTCAGTACCACCAGGGCCTCACCAATGGAGCATGCCGTGCCCGCGGAGGCTGGCCCACACTCCTGACGCACACAGAGAGTCACGAGAGAGAATAAAACGGTGGTTCTTTAAGCCACCGAGTTTTGGTGGCTCATTACACAGCCATAGGTAAGAGAGACAGCAATGAACTACTGTTTTGTGATGAAACTTAACAGAACTATTTTTTTGCCCTTTAAATTATATGGATGCCTAATTTGGACAAAAGTAACTAAAAACTTTTTTTTCAACAATTCAATATAAAGATAAAGCAAAGTAAAATCCTAAGCCTTAAATTAAAATTAAAAAAAAAAAAAAAAAAACCAGCATCTGGCCTGGCAAGCCTGACCCTGCCCCACCATGCCAGATGTACCATGCATGACGGGAGGCCTGACCCCAGTTCACACCAGCTCTTCTCCCTGTCCCCAAGCCAACACCACATTCCAGCCTCATTGACAGCCACAGATTAAAGACCAAGCAGTTTAAGCAGGGAAAGATATAAACTTTCTCAAAAACTCAGCATCTCAGTTATACAGAAGAACAGGGGCAGTGAGAGGCACACAGCCCCCACCTGGCAGCGGTGCACAGCCGCCCTGCAGCGAGCTCGGTGCTCAATGCCAGTCCCGGGCATGCACTGGCAGGCCCCTGCGGCAAGGCGGCTGAGGTCCCCCCAACCCCCCACGAGGAGGACAGCAGGCAAAGATTCCCAGGCACAAGGGTGAGGAGAGAAAGGCAACAAGAGAAAAGGCTCACTCGGACCTTTCAGGGAGAGGACACCCGTGAGTGTGGCCTCCGAGGGGAGATGCATTTAAGACTAAATCTCAGGGTCTACCTGCTGCTACTACACGTGCTGCAGGTTCTGAAGAAGATCTCACACATGGTGTCTTGGTTACAACATCGAACACTGGTCAGAGTCCCACCTACACCCAGTCAATCGCTATTCTAGCCGCAAACACATCTAACCCTCCAGCCCAGGAACGTCTGGGCAGCACTGAAATGGCGCTCTCGAAACCGAGGCAGGGAGCTTCCATGAGGCACACAGGTGGTGCCTGGCTGGCCAACCCGCTGGTGACGCTGCTCCTGAGCAGCTCGGTGGGTGCAAACACATGAATCGTAGCTGCGGGCAGGAGGAATATCAGGTGCATCTCTACGCCCCGAGGGCTCAACTCCTACACTTAAACCCCTCCCACTGGAACAGCCGGCTCCAGTTTCAGCCAGCGAGCGAGCGTGAGAACAGGTCCTGCTCTTGGGCACCGTCAGCCACCGACTCCCGACCTAACCGCTCCCAGCGCTGCCCGTCTCTGGTAAGTACCCATTTCTTCTCAAATTCACGTTTTCTTTCCAAACTGCTCTCAGATGTATCTTGAACTAACTATCTGGCTCAGTGAGCCACCTGCCTGGTCTCCGCTCTGCCTTGCTCTATTCTCGGAGGATTACTCAGGACCCAGCAGGTGCACCACTGGAAAGGAGACCATTATTACAAAACTTTTAATAAGGCTTACACTTTATTCTAAGAGTACGAACAAGTTTACTTGGAAATTAAGTCCTCCTTTCTACATAAAATTTAAACTAAAACTCAAACGTATGTAAGTGTTTATCTGTTCCTTACCTTAAAACTACAGTAAATTTCAACATCAAAGTCATGTATATACAAACACATGTAAACATATATACATATGTGTTTAGACAATTGCTGAACTTATAGGTTAATTTTAAAACTTTCTGAAGTTTAAAGTAAGTACTTTTTTTTTTTTTAAGACTTTACTTATTTGACACAGAGAGAGAGAGAGAGCACAAGAGCTGTAGAGGGAGAGGGAGAAGCAGGCTCCCCAATGAGCAGGGAGCCCAATGCAGGGCTCGATCCCTGGGATCATGACCTGAGCCGAAGGCAGACACTTCACCAACTGAGCCACCCAGGAGCCCCTAAAATAAGTACTGTCTTGACATGTGCTTACCAAAACAAAAAGAACAAAACCAAAGAGGATACCTAAGTATACAGAAAGAGGTTTTTTTCCCTTACAAAGTTTCTCATAAACCTGTAATGACAACAATTATTGACCAAATGGCCAAGTCTGACCAAAGCCACACTTTACTTAAGCAAATTCTGTCTACATTTATTATCTTTATTTTGCATTAACAAAGTCCTCCCCGTGCCTCAAACTGGTATTGTTCGGGATAAACGAGGCAGGGACGCTGAGGGGCACTGGCTCTAGTGACAGGCTGTCTAACGTTAAAGCTGCGTACGTTTACTAGTAAGAGCGTGTGTCTGTAACTTGGGATCTCTGGCTGAAACCAGAAAGAGCCCTAGTTGTTTTTCCAGATCCAATCTTCCTAACTACCTTCTAGAAAACTGTCTTTCTCCCTAGGTCATGGTTGTCCTGAAGTTTATCCTTCATTTTAAAGAACCAAGAGTCTGGGAGGGAGTGGCGGTTAATCACTGGAAAAGCTCAATTGGAGTAAAACTCACAAATCTTGTTCTTGCGACACCCCAGTGGGTAGGCGACAATGGCGTGTCCTTGGGTTATGCAATAACGCCACATCACAATATTGTAATTATAGCATGCCCTTCAAAACGCTCTACCTGACGAGGCTCCCTGCCAGACAGCCGGACAGCACAGAAGGGACCATTACAGCCATAAGTTCAGTTCACAGGGTAACACGCATGACAAGCATACTTGGCCAGTCCGTCACAGCAGTGTCCTATAAAGCTAAGCTATAATTACCTCTATTGTGTCCTATCAAAGTTCAAAAAAAAAATCTTTTTCTACTGTCTGTTTTTTGGATTTCAAACTCCTTAGAAACTTTTTAAACATGCCAGCCACTCACTATTATCTTAACAACTGGCAACGACATTAATTGTCCACACTTACAAACCTATCGAAAGACAGTGCATTGGCAATTCAGAACTTCAAAAACAAGCAAACAAAACCCTGTGGCCAACCGAAACCACAGGCTGCTCAAAGTGCTGTGTGGGCAGTTATGCCCAGACGCCGGGCGGGCCTGTGAACAGGAGCCCAGCAAGAGGAGAAAGGCGGCAGCAGGGCCGGCTCACCGCACTTTCTAAGGCAAAAAAGTACATCAGTTCAACACAAGCAGAAGTTTAAAATGCTTGATGTCATAAAAGGACCATCTTTAAATAAAATAGGAAAACCTCTGGAAGCTCACACAGGGCCCTGTGTGTGGCTTTAAGTCACCACCCCCCCAGGGACCCGCCCCCCAGTGTGGATGCTGTGTACACGGGTAGCCTAGTCTGACAGGACTCCGAGAGGGAGGTCACAGAGGCAGGCGGAGGACAGACCCGACCCGCATTTCAGTGACAGCCACTCTGACCCTGACGGAGGGAGGGAGGGAGGGACGGTGCGTGAGGAGCAGCTCCCAGCACTTCCTGCTGCTCAAGAGTAAACATCATTGTGACACACAAACCTCCTTTGAGGACCAAGCTAACATCTGAACTTTAAAACGTGCTAACGCTGCGGTTCTCTAACAAAGGCCAAATCAAAGGGTCCTGCATGGTTAGCAGCTCTCCAGATACAGATTAACTAAGACAGACGCATGCCGTCTCCAGGAAAAGGCTGTGTGAAACACCTCTCCGCACTTTAGAAAAACCTCACTCTCAATGCAAACCCAAACTTACTACAAACAGTTAAAGCTCTCGATTGTGTTGTTTAGGCAACAATACCCTTTTTTCGGAATATTTAACACCAGCAGCTGCCAGCAAGCACCAAGCCCAGCGGATATAAACTGGCCTGGCAGAGACTGTCACAAACCGCGTCCCTACAGAGGGCGAGACCGACGAGGTCCGGCAGTCAGGTTGAGTTCCTTCACCCTGGTAACCCTCACAGAACTCGCAGACTGACATCATGCTAGATAGGCTCTACCCTTCGAAAGCTTACAATAGCCTCAATTTTAACCCACTTCTTTCTCTGACATTACTGCCTTTTTATGACCAAGTGAATACACCCATCTCCTTCGGCATCTGAAGCAGCTGTTTTAATTAGTGAATTGTGCAACCCTGAGAGGTCAGTTTACCCAAAGTTACTAACACTACTGCACCTGTGAGTCCATCACAGGCTTCCCTTCCCACAGGTCAGCCCTGGAATACTCTCACCTCGTAGGGCACTGGCACGATCCCCGGAGAACCCGTTTACTGTTCTTGGGTGCTAACTGAACAAAGAACAAAAATGCAGACCAGAACTTTACACATGACGTCATCTGACTGAAAAAGTGTATACTAATATTAACATAAAACCAATTATTACCCAAATTATTCTTCTGGGAAACACTAAGATAACTTAAATATAACTTGCCTCCTATAAATATTTGATAAATTTAACATAGGTTTATTTATGTGTTTGCCTAAAAGGACCAGCAGTGCTAAACAAAACTGCTTCTAAAACGAACACAGCATTATCTAACACATCTGAATCATTCTCCTAAGTCCTGAGGGAATTTCTCATTCATCTGCGCTCCGGGGTTTTGGACGCGGGCGGCGTACCTGTGCCCACTCTCGGTACCAGCGTCTGGGGTTTTGGACGCGGGCGGCGTAACTGTGCCCACTCTCGGCACCAGCGTCTGGGGTTTTGGACGCCGGCGGCGTACCTGTGCCCACTCTCGGTACCAGCGTCTGGGGTTTTGGACGCGGGCGGCGTACCTGTGCCCACTCTCGGCACCAGCGTCTGGGGTTTTGGGCGCCGGCGGCGTACCTGTGCCCACTCTCGTCACCAGCGTCTGGGGTTTTGGACGCCGGCGGCGTACCTGTGCCCACTCTCGGTACCAGTGTCTGGGATTGTGGACGCTGGCGGCGTACCTGTGCCCACTCTCGGTACCAGCGTCTGGGGTTTTGGACACTGGCGGCATACCTGTGCCCACTCTCGGCACCGCTGGACTCCGGGCTCACACCTGATAAAGTTTTGCAACTGCCATCATTTTAATCACGGTGCTTCCAGCTAGTGATGAAATCACTTTTCGGATCTTTGCCATGACATATCCTATACAATCATGGGAACCTGACTTGCAGAGGTTCTCACGCCTTCAGAACCAGGGAGCATGGTGAGACGTGCCGGCACACGCCCGCTGACTTATCTAGCTGGCCCAGGTTGGCTGGAATCGCTTCCTGACAGGCAGCAAGGAAACTGTGCTTTTATAGCCCAGAGCATACCTACCCCCCAAGGTATGGGCTGAACTCATAAAGAGTTATTTCACGTTTTTCCCTTTAATAAGAGGGGAAGTTTAGAAAGACACAAAGCTATGCTTACAAGTTTAACATGCTGGGCTCTGACACTGCCACACTGTGCGAGAGGACGGGGCAGGGTGAGCCAATGAACCCTCCCCAGGGCTCTGGGACGCCCCCCCCCCCCAGTCACGGTCACGGGGCAGCCAAAAATCTCATTTCTCACCCAAAATATATGCCTCACCACTACTGCTCTACAAAACTCCTCCCAACAGAAGGGCCACAGACATCAGCAGAAACCACTTCTTAGTAAACATACATCTTTGGAAACAATGGATGAGGATAAAGCAGTTTCTTGGGGTGGGGGGAGTGCTTCTTTGTGTTTTTAAGGAATATGAATAAATGAGCAGAGAAACCAGTTTGCAGAGAATAAAATCAGAGCACTTTCTCAGAAATTTAAGGTAGCCGAGTGAAAACCCAAACTCCACCTGCTTCCACCCCTCCTGCACACCACCGATGACCTCATCGCAGTGTGTGGGACGACAAGGAGAGGCATTTCAGAGAAACTACATTTTATTTTGTGAAAACAAGTCTCTTCAATTTCCCATATGTATTTCTCTATTTTTAAAAGGCTGTTTTCCAGATGAACGTTCTAATCACCCAATGTCTAGAAGGTGATGCTTTATCCACAAAATCCCACGAGACTCAGGACTGACCTCACTTGCCTATTCCTTAAAGCAAAACGACATCTGAAAACCGTTTCGTTAAATCATTTCCTTTTAACTTTACTTTTAAGCTGTTTGAAAACATTTAGAAGCTGAAGCTCTTGAGTGAAAGAGCGGGCCCTGACTCCTCCCGCTGCCCTCCAGCCTCCCCACCCACACGCTTGCTGCTAGACACAGTCACTCCATGGGCTGGTCCGGGGCACTCAGCCGCGCCGCCGGGGCCATGCGAGATCCTCCCAGAACTCAGGTCTTTGTTCTCGGTTTCGGGTTATGAGGCAGAGAGAGTGCCCCAGGGATGTACGGAGCAGCCTCTGAAGGAAACCAGGCTGAGACCTCTGGTTAAGCCTGGGAGGGGGTAGGCATCAGGGAGAGGAGAGCCCTGGGGGAAGGTATAAAAGGCCAGAGACACCTGCAGCCAAGGATGGCCCAGGGCCCACTTCCCAAAGGGTAAAGGCTACCACGATCCAACCATCTCTCAAACAGGCACCACCATTTGGAGGTAAGGCCAGGAAAGGCAGACAGGTGCCCTGGACCGGACATGCTCTCAGCTGTCCACACACATCTGTGTTTGCTGGCCGGGCAGGCGCGGGGTGAGCACAAGAACTTATTCCACAGTGAGCATGAGGTGGGCGGTGGAAACAGCAGCGAAGGAGAACGTTCAGTCCCTCACAGGGATCAGAAACTCAACTTGATAGCATCTCAAAACCATCTGAGTCAACATAAACACAGCACTTACATCTGTATTTGAGACAGCATAAATGCAACTAACTGATAAAGCTGACTTTTCATTTGATTTTGGAAGCAGTAGGGTGGGACCGTATATCTAAATATTCTTTTCTAAGTACACACACGTAGAACACAACATGATTAAATAGGACAGGACAGTCAAGGAGCACTGACCACATGTCACACTCAGACCTTCCCGGCTCTAAGTAAGCAATGTGAGTGTCACACGCAGGCCGGGCCCCTATAGTCATGGTCAGCGCAGTCAGACCAGCACTACAGACTCCATGGACATGGGTTGGGGGGAGGGGGTCCCAACAGTCACTTGGCCTCAGTCTACAACCTTCGTGGCATCAGAGGCCTCAGGTCACAGGATAAAGATTCCCAAAACTCAAAGAACTACAGGTGATCTCAGAGCTGACACTAACACACCATACTCTTCTTGGCCCCAAGACAACTCTTTCAGGTCAGACTTGAGAAAACAGGAACATCATGGGGGCGGGCGGCCAGGTTACAGGTAGGGGGCAGTTGCTCATCTCATCCTTGCACCGACGAGGGTGGTGACCGCTCCGTATCTCTAGGTGATCTATTACGAAGCTGGGCTAATAGGCTCTGCTCCTCTGTTGCAGCACCCAGCCCCAATGAGCAAGACTTCCCCTGTCAGACCCACGGCACGTGGAGCTGTCTGCAAATAGAAGCACTTGGAAAGGAAGCAAAGGAGAAGCAGCAACCGCCAGATCTTAATTAGACAGGAGCCAGTAGTGTTCGGACCAGAGAGAACACCAACGCCTATACCACAAGAAAGAACATGAGTCTTCTCAAAGAGCGAAAACCAAAAAAACCGCATTACATCCCAAGGCCTCCAGGAAAGCCCTTCAAGTATAAGTGTTTCCAGTGTCCTTTCACGTGCAATGAAAAATCACACCTTTTCAACCACATGAAGTACGGTCTCTGCAAAAACTCCATCACTTTAGTGTCAGAGCAGGACCGCATCCCTAAGTGCCCCAAATCTAACTCTCTGGACCCTAAGCAACCCAATCAGCCAGATGCGGCAGCAAAGCCCACCTCCACCAAACCCGTTGCAAACGGGCTCCCACACTTTGATGCCAAGCTCCAGCAAAGCCTCGCCAAGGATGACGTGAAGGAAAACCTGGAACTGCACGCACGTGGGCCCCACAGGTGCCCAGGACAGAAGCCTGCTCTCCATGAGGAAGCAGCACCCCTGAGTCCAGCCCCAGAAGCCAGCAGGGGTACCCAGCCCGTTCTGGAAGGCATTGTGCGGCCCTCGGCATTTGTCCCAGTGGGAGAGCACAGACTAAAAGGGCCAGAACACACTGAGGCCCCGGAACTGCTGGCACTGCCCAACCCCTCGGCCAAAGCCACCTCCTTCCACACCAAGTCTGCATTCCACGCTCCCAGCTACCCATGGAAAGCTGGCTCACCTTTCCTCCCGCCTGAGTTCCCGCACAAAATCCCTTCTACAAAAGGGTTTAGTGCCATTTCCCCTTATGTGCACCCTGCGATCCCAGAGTACTCGCCGCACTTTTACACAGAGCATGGACTGGCTACCATCTATTCACCCTACCTACTTGCTGGGAACTCACCTGAGTGTGAGGCCCCCCTGCTGTCCGTCTACGGGGCCCAAGACCAGAGGCACTTGCTGCCTCCCCCGGGGCCAGTCCCGAAGCACTTGAATCCCCCCTCGGCATATGACCATTATAGGTTCTTTCAGCAGTATCATTCCAACCTGCCAATTCCTTATGGGTTTTACAGACCAGAGTCTGCGTTCTCCTCCTACGGTCTCAGACTTCCACCTGTCGCGGGTATTTCCAGAGATCAAAGCTCCCACCTACTGGATGAGGCTGCCCTGCTCTACCCGGCCTTGAGTCCCTCCAAGTCAAGTCCTTCCAGCACGCACAAAAAACACACCGAGTTTGAGAAGGAGAGCCCAACTCCTGAGGCTAAAGATTCCTCCAAAGATGAGCAAAGGGACACAGAGGGAACCAAAATGAGCCCTCGAGCAGGAAGCGCAGCCACAGGGTCCCCAGGAAGGCCAAGTCCCACCAACTTCACACAGACAAGTCAGCCGTGTGCCGGGCTGTGCAGCCTCTCAGACAAGCCAGCCTCCAGCGCCCTGGGAAGACTCCATCAGCCCGAACACAGCCTCACAGCCTTCAAGCCTGTCAAGAAAAGCACAGAGTGCCCACATTCCCAAGCTCTGGAAAACAGAGACGAGTCTGCAAAAAGGTAAGAAAATTTCATTTTCAAAATCTCCAAAGCATGTCTCTGGTTGTGCTCAATTAGCCAGGCTTATACATGCTCAAGATGCTTCAGACAGTAGCTTTTTTTTTTTTAAGATTTTATTTATTTATTCGACAGAGATAGAGACAGCCAGCGAGAGAGGGAACACAAGCAGGGGGGAGTGGGAGAGGAAGAAGCAGGCTCATAGCAGAGGAGCCTGATGTGGGGCTCGATCCCATAACACCGGGATCACGCCCTGAGCCGAAGGCAGACGCTTAACCGCTGTGCCACCCAGGCGCCCCTAGACAGTAGCTTTTCTAAGCAAGGTTCCTATTAAGACCTCTCTTTGCCTCTTCCAGCCTTGACACTATGAACGGAGATGCTCCAGGTGAGACAGGAAGTGCCTCTCATGGTACAGAGGCCACACCTTCCAGCCCAGAGGACGGCTCCAGGACAGCTCCACTGAACCTCTCCAAGAAACCAGAGGCTAAACCAGCCACTCACAGCCCTGTGTACAAGGACTTTGCAGAGCTGCAGGACATGCCTCTTAACCTCTCGGTGAAAGATCCCTGCAATGCCCTGACTCCAAGACCTTCCTTCCGCAGCCCATCGCAAGAGGCAGAACCTGCCACCACAGCTGCTCAAAACACGGAGAGGGAAAGTTCTGAAGACGGGCCAGACCACACTCAGACAAATCAAAACGGCCTTGACGCTGCTGCAGTGCCATCAACAACCCCTACTGTGAGGGCCCAGGACACAAGAGCGGTGGACAGCAGCGATGAGCAGAAGCAGACGGCGGCCGTGGCCCTCTGCCAACTGGCAGCCTACAGCCCGGGGAACGTCCGGGTGGGCGATGCAGAGCCCACGGCCCCGGAATCCACCTGCCAACAAGACGGACCCACTCTCAGCGCCACGGAAAGCCAGGAGGCTCAGTGTGACCTCAGACCCAGAGGGCAAAAGAGGACAAGCCCAAGGGATACAGGGAAGTCCCCGCAAGGGACTAAGAAGACGAAGCAGAGCGACACAGCCAGAGTGCTCACTCTTCGGAAAAGAACACGGGTGTCTTAGCGCCCAGCTCTCGCGGGTGCAGACACGCCTTCCAAAGTCGGTTGCACAGCAGCAAAGCTCATCTGGCGCCTTTGCTTTATCTGGTCAATTTTTACAACACAGTTTCTTTTTTCTTCTAAAAAAAAAAAAGAAGAAGAAGAAGAAAGAAAAAAAGAAAAGAAAGAAAAGCTGCAACTTCAGTTTCTGTAAATATTAAGCATGAATATTCAAAGGTGCTTCTACTCTTGGTTGTAAAAATATTTAAATAACTCATACCCTTAAGACTGAGCAGTTAAACACTGCCTTTTGTTTTTGTAAATGTCACACTGAGTACACAGACTAAAAGACAGCTTTTAGGTACATGCCGTCTTATAGGAAAGCTTTTAAAAATACTTTTCTTATAAATACCTTAGCACTAAAACAAACTGCTTTAGCTGTTTTGCTATCGAATCTACCGTGTGTTTTCAAGTAAATAACAATTACTGAAAAAAACGCCAGGAGAAAACATTTCCAGCACTGTCATTAAAGTGCCCTATGTAAAAACTATGTGATTTGTTATGAGTGAATAACACGCAAACATCAAGAGGCTATTTATACACATAATTTATTTCCAGCAGGGAAAAGCGTATTGCTGGTGCAGCTACTGCTAGCGTGTCCTACTTCCTCATGATGCTACAGTGAACTTCCCGACTCATTCAGCCTCATTTTCCACTTTCTAAAATGATGTATATATTGCTAATTTTCCAATAAACTCATAGGTGACTTAAAGAATCCATGAACTCTGTGTGATGCTTTAGTCTGCCATAACAAACAAACGCGATGAGGAGGGGAATGAGCTGAGGCAGCAGTTCAACAGAAAAAGGGCACCTGCCTGCGCGTGTGCGTGTGTGAGCACACCTGCATGTGCGGTGCCGCAACTGGCAGGCACCAAGTCTGGGCACGCACACCCACCTGGGGCTCCCCAGGCTCAGTTCCTACAACTGCCACCTGAGAAAAGGCCATCAGCACCGGTACGCCCCACCCCATGGGCCTTCACAGGACCCCTTCCTCCCACTTTTCAGGAGAGCCCCTGTCCTCTGACACATCACCTGAGGTATCAACAAAGGGCCAGTGCGCACAGCAGTGCAGTGCTGAGATGTGACTTCAGACAACCACATGCCGTTAACCCAAAACACCTACTCTTACAACACAAACCTGAGGAACACGCGCCCTCCCTTCACTAGCATGCCAGGGCTCTTTCGTCTTCGTACACCAAAATGTTTTGACAAAGAACAAAAATAAGATACCCCTACTTTCCAGCAAGTCAACGCTCTGCAGAAAGCAAAACCACACATCAGAGGTTGTGTTCCAGGCTCAGGACCCAAAGCCTGGCACCCTACAGACAAGCTCTCACCTCGTGCTTTACGCACAACAACACAGACCTCCCACGTCAAGAGCCCAAAGATTCTGAGACCGCTATGTTTTACAGCTCACCCGAAAGTGTCAGGAGTCATCTTAAGTGTAAGAAGAGGAACCAGGACAGTTAACTATCCAGCCCTCCTGCGACAGTGCATCATGGGAGGAGAGGCACACCTCAGAGCTCTTGGGGAAGGCAGAGGCCATCACTACCTGCAGATTTTCACTGGGGAGCTTTGTATGCCTGCAGCATCATGACTGATCCCTCCTCACATAATTCCCCCAAAGGTCACATATCACAGACACAGCCATGGAGACCCCAACAGGCCCTTCAGATCTGTCTCTAAAAGCACAATGGAGGCGCCTAGGTGGCTCAGTTGGTTAAGCATCAGACTCTTGATTTCAGCTCAGGTCATCATCTCAGGGTCATGGGATCCAGCCCTGTCAGGCTCCACACTCAGCAAGCAGTCTGCTTGAGATTCTCTCTCTCCCTCCCCCTCTGCTTCTCCCCTCTCCCCACACTCTCTCTCCTCTCTCTCTAAATAATAATAATTTTAAAAGTACAATGGAGTCCTAGATCTTTGTAACAAAAAACAGTCTTGCTGATTTTTTTAACTATTCTACCCTCTGTATTCACTCGTGACCCAACTTAAGAGCTCAAAGTTTTTAATCTTTACATATAAAAAGTAATAAGCCCTCAAAAAGTTAAATACAGAATTATTTCCCTATGACCCAGCAATTCCACTTCTACGTAGTGGAAGTACCCCAAAGAAGTAAAAACAAAAACTCAAACAGGTATGTGTACACCAATATTCACAACATTATTCACAAATTAAAAGATAAAAGCAACACAAGCATCCACTGACAGACGAACAGACACATGAAATGTAGATTACCCATACGATGGAGTATTACTCAGCCACACAAAGGAATAAAGTTCTGACGCGTGCTACAGCATGAATTAACCTTGAAGACCTCTCGCTCAGTGAAAGAAGCCAGACACAAAAGGACAAATGGGCAACTCCACCTGTGTGAGGCACCTACAATGGGCAAATTCATACAGGCAGACAGACGAATGGTTACCAGGGGCTGCAGGGGAGGGGAGAGGGGAACTTAATGGGGACACAATTTCTGTTCAGAATGATGAAAAGTTTTCAGAAATAGTGATATTGGTTGTACAAACTGTAAATCTGATTGATACCACTGAATTGTACACTTAAAAATAGTCAGCAAGGCAAATATTTATGTTACATACATTCTATAATGTTTTTTAAAAAGAATACACCAAAACCATTAAATCACGTATCTTCAATAGGTAAACTGCATGTTAAGTGAACTGTATCTCAATAAAGCTAAAGGGGTCCTTGAATTCATACTGAAGAGGAAAACAAAATGCTGACAACAACCCTTCTGAGGAGGCTTCCCAGCAGCCCGTGGCAGTCTGCCCCCACCACTAGCTCTACCCTTCACCACACGCCACACTCCATGGGGAAAGAGGGCATGTGTGGGTATGAAATGAAGCGCACACACATTCATCAAGGAGAAAAGCACTTTAATTCAGAAAGGCAGAACAACTACTTCACATACTAAGTCAAACAGGTCTCACAGTATTCAATTCTCTCTCTTTTTTTTTTAATTTTTTATTTATTTTTAAGCAATCTCTATATCCAATGTGAGGCTCGAACTCACAACCCCAAGATCAAGAGTTGCATGTTCTTCTGAGACATCTCAGCTCCCTTCATGCACTTTTCTTAAAGACTGGAGTGTCCAACAGTTGAAAATGCACAAAGGTTAAAAATCGGTGAGGCACGTGGTCCTCAGAACAGGAAGGTGCCAGAACTGTGTCAGGAACACTGGAAAATGCAACCCCTCCCAGGGCCCAGCTGCTCCCTTGAGATCTGAGGTACACAGGCTTATGGGGAGTGACAAGGTCAGGAGAGGCTGGCACTCTGCAGCCACAGAGCTGCAGTCACAGCCAGGCCCCACCCACCAAAGCAGGCTGACTCCAGGCCCCACGGCACCTCTGCCAGGGAGAGAGTTCAGCAGCAACACCAGCACAGTCCCTTCTGGGGACACAGGACCGCCTCTGTGGCCAACTTCGGCTTGAGGACCCCAGCCCCACTGCTGCCCCACAGCACTTGGGCCAGACAGTGGCTCTGCCAGCCTTCCTGTTTTCTCTCACTGGCACTTCCCTAATAAAATCTCTGCACATTTAATCCTGTCTCAGCATCTGCTTCTGCTCAGAGGACCCACACTAATGCTGGAAAGCTAGTCAAATGCTAATTTTTGGATGATGTCACAGAACATGGCAAAGTAGGGAACTCCACAAATCGGTCCCTCCACCAAAACAACCATTAGGCCAGCAAAACTGACAGACTCAACTCGTTCAGAACTCTGAAATCTCATCAAAAACTTACAGAAACCAAGAGAGTGCTTAGTGAAGAAAGAACCTACAAAATTTCAGCACTTAAGGAAACCTGTTGGGTCACTGGCTGTCTGCACACATAATGGAACCAAGACTTCAGTGACCAGACACAACAAGGAATACAGTCATTGCAAAGAGACTGGAAGAAGTCACTAAATGGACAGGATCACCTTATAATAAGTAATAACAGCAAACCCCTGGGGGCAGGGGAGAACCTAATTTCCAGAATTACTACATTATAGTATTCAAAACATCCAGTTTCCAACAAAAAAAACTACAAAGCACATAAAGAAACAGAAAAGTACACATATATTTCAAAAGAAAAAGCAGAGAAATTTCCCAGAGGAAGCCCAGACATTGCACTAAAATCAAAGGCTTTAAATCAACTCTTTCAGATACGCTCAAAGACCTAAAGGAAACCAAGAAAACAATGTCCAAACAAACACGGAATATCAATAAAAAAAAAACTATAAAAAGACACCATATAGAAATTCTGAAACTGAAAAACACAGTAGCAGACATGAAAACTTCAGGCAAGCTGCACAACAGCAGATTTGAGCAAGCGGAAGAAAGAATCAGTGAACTTGAAGATAGGGCAACTGGCATTATCCAGTCTGAGGAGCAAGAGAAGAAGAAGGAGCAAATGTTAGCCCCAGTCACCTCCGGAGCCTGCGCCAAGACAAAATCACTGTTCCCCAGGCTGGCACTATCCTTCTCAGGGAGGAGACAGCACAGCTCCCTAAGACCCCACCAGACACAGCAAGGGCCTGCAAGAGGGTTCAGCGCACATGGATGATGTCGCCAGTCTGGAAGCAGCCAGCCAGTCAAGGGAAGACCACACCTTACATCTTCTAGATTTTAAGCAACAGCTTGACACTTCTCATTCATGACACCATCACCCACATTCTCTCACTCCAGCTAGTGACAGGTGGGCACCTCAACATCATAAGGTATGATAGGCACATGCACACCAGCCAGTCTCATGCACAAAAAGCAGAGAAAAGGCTCTATGTCCTTCAAGTTAAACTGGAGTTGGAACCACCCAGACAGGGATTTCACCGTGTCTGTGACACAGACACAGAAGACTGGTGAGCTGGACTTAATCAAAATGCAGGACTTTGGTGCAAATGACACCAACCAGAAAGTGAAAGAACAACTATGGAATGGGGAGAAGTACTACAGGTCCTTTATCTGCTGAGAGACGTAAATCCAGAATACGTAAAGAACTCACAGCAACGACAAAAAGACAGCCCAATTTTTTAAATGAGCAAAGGATTTGAACAGATGTTTATCCAACAAGATATCCAAATGGCCAACAAGCACATGAAAATATGCTCAAAGTCATTAGTCAGTCATGCAAATGCAAATTAGAGACACAATGAGATACCACTTCACACCCACTAAGAGAAAAATAAGCGTTGGGAAGGATGTGGAGAGACTGGAACCCACATACATGCTGCTGGTGGAAATGTAAATGGTACTACCATTTTGGAAAACAATTTGGCAGCTCCTCAAAAAATTAAAGATGGAGTTACCACATGACCCAGCAATTCCACTCCTAGACAGATACCCAAGAGAACTAGAATCATATGTCCACACAAAAACTTGCACACAAATGTTCGTAGCAGTGTTATTCATAATAGCCAAAAGATGAAAAATCCAAATGTCCATCAACTGATGAACAGATAAACAGTGTGGTGTATCCATACAATGGAATATTACTCATCCATAAAAAGGAACAAAGTATTGTTGCATGCTATAATACAGATGAACCTTGAAAACATCACGCTAAGTGGAAGAAGTCAGGCAGAAGACCATTATCATAGATTCCATTTATAAGAAATGATCAGCAAAGGCAAATTTGACCAGCAAAGGCAAATTTAGAGAGACAGCAGATTATTTGTTGTCTGAGGCTGGGTGTGTTCAGGAGAAATGGGTAATCGCTGCCCCTGAGCACAGGGTTTACTTTGTGCGACAATAAAAACGTTCAGAAATTAGATTACGATAATGGTTGCACAGCTCTGTAAATACACTATACACCACTAAACTGTACACTCTAAATGGGTGAACGTCACAGTATATAAACTTTATCTCAGTAGAGCTGAAAGATGAAGTAGAATCTTGAGGGTCTGAGAGCCCTCCTCACGCTTCACAACTCGAAGTGCAAAGCCATTACTTCTGACACCCCACAGCTCAGGTGCTACTGAGTAAGATGTCTCTGCACAGATGTCTTTATTCTGGACAGAAGTCAACTCCCGTGGTACACAGCATCTGTGGTGACACAGCCCAGGATGGGGCCTTCTCCATCCTTCGCAGGTATCCTTCCCTTCTGTCCAAAGAGGCACCACCAGCTACACCCAGAGCTGATCTCCACCAGTCAGACAGGGCTTCACGTCGCCACAGCCCCATGCTGCACCTCCCCATGTCTAGGCCCAACAGCCGGGACATGCAGGCTTGGAGCTCAGTGGTCCCTCTACATCTGCTGCACTGTGCCCCTGTCCCCCTGCTCAGGCCTGCTACCACGCTTCCTCCAGCCCTCCACCCCCTCCCCATGCTGGTATGAGCCCTGTTCCCAGGGGACCATGATGTCACTCCACATGATAAACACAGCAGCAGTGCACAACTTAATAGGCAACAGCACCCCCACAGGGGTGAAAACCCCTCCTGAGGGACAAGAAAATCTCAGATATTAGAATGGTTCGTGGCTTTCCAAATCAAAACACATAGTATTATCTGTGGTAGTAAAACTTCACGGCAGGGAGAAGAGGCAGTCAGAAAATCAGAAACGTCAATACAAGAAGGCAGGCCGAAAAACACAGGTCTATTCTGCTCTCTCCTGCACACAAATGCACTAGGCAGTGAGGGCAGAGGCCTGGTTGTACTCACGGCAGGCCACGCTGAAATCACAGGGTGAAGTGAAGAACCAACATGCTACGAACAGTCCTGACAATGCAGAGCAAACGTGTGCAGTACTCACCATCCTCGAGTCGAGAAGGGAGCAACAGGCCTCTTCTGCCCAGTTCTGCCAACGCCAGACAGCCACCATGCCAGGCATTGTCCGTCTCCTGAAAACTGAGACACACAGAAAGCCTGAGACTGCAGGGCTCATGCCAGCTTCTCCGTGTACACAGACTGCAGATGCACATCCTGTGCCCAGGAGCCTCCCTAAAACCCGCTCGTGAGTTTTCCAACTGTCGGGTGGCTAAAGAAATAACATACTGCAATTTAACTGAAGGTAAGCACTGTGTTCAGTATTTCTCTTCAGATCTCCCAATGACAAACACAGGTCCTAGGTGGGCTCCACATGCTGCCAGCAGAGAAAGCAGTCCATAGAGGTGTGTCAGCAAGACACCCAGGCTGTACACAGGCTTCCTGCCACAGCAGCGTGTGCCGGCTGACTACACACAGCCGGCGACTCACCCCATTCAAGGCACTAAAACCTGGGGACCGGTGAGTCTATCAAAATAAGGCTAGACTAGATTAGCAGAAAGGGGCAAGGAGACCTCCTTTCCTCTTTTCCTGGCTTAAAGTAAAGATTAAAAAGTTAGAATGAAATGCCATTTAGAGAACTGCTTTGCACTATTTGAAACACGGGCTTTTAATAAACAATTATGCCAATTAATCAAGTCATAATAAAATGTTATATCTAATAAAATTTTTCCTGAAGTGGTTTGGAAGCTCTCTTGTTTACAACTGTACCCCTGGCATCATGATTAGTGAGAAGCATTTCTCAGACTGATAAGAGCTGTCCTGAGAGTTTCTACATCTGGCTGCCAATATAAACATGGAAATTCACTTCACCAAAAAGCAAGAGACATTGTAGGGCTCTTTCTTATTCTAAATCCATCAATCTGATGCAAAGAAATGTTTAAGAAAACCAATTGAATTGCATTCCTCACTAGCAACAAGCACAAGAACATTCAGAAAGGAGAGAATGTAGGCTTATCTGTTCACTCAACAGATACTTAGCAAGTCCCACCCATGTGCCAGGGCCTGCAGACATGGACTCCCTGAGACAGAGTTGCTGACCTGCGGACCTCGCCATCAACCAGTGCCAATTTCTACTTCCAATTATAAATTTTTAAGTTCCAGGTATTTTTTTAAATGTCTGTCCCAAATGCTATTTGACCGTATCAAAATTTAATATTGTACTTTGTGTATTTTAGGATTTTAACTGGAAAGAGATGCTTTATGCTTTTCATAAGATTTGATAACATTTTAAAGAAACTTATAAAAGATCAGCATTATGATGACTCAATTATCAATAAAACAATCACCAGCTACACCAATGTCTGTTTCCAAACTAAATGGACTGCTGCTTGACAACAACTATGGAAAAGTGGCATGACCTTCTGTCAGGCCTGTGGCCTCAGGGGGAACAAGGAAGACCATTACCCTGCTGGCCCCTACTCCGCCCACTCCAGGGGGAACTCAGGAACAGTGCCTCCCCCGCACCACACCTGGCTTGTGGCCAGACTTCTGCCCCATACACTCTCCCCAAGGCCCAACACACACAAGCAGACGTGGACACAATCATGCAAAATAACAACATTAATAACACCACATCGGCTGAGCCAGGGCACACCAGTGCTCTGCCAAGTGGCTGAGGGCAAGTTCTGCCCCAGACCCAAGCACAGGGCAACCCTGGGAGGGTACAGGGTCACAGATGAGTGGAGACCAGCAAACAGCAAAGCCAAGAGCAGGTAGATTCAAGAGAGAAAAGCCAAGAAGGGCTCAGGGACCCTAGCCTCAGACCGCCAAGGGCAGTAGGAAGCACAAAGCAGAATGACCTCAGAGGTGACCAAGCGGAGCACGCAGAGGGCAAGCGACCGTCAGCGTAGAAGGGATGGTAAAGACATTCTCATTCATCTGTTCCCCTGGGCGTCCAACGCCCCGGAAGGACACTGGAAAAATGGTGCCCCTAGGGTACTAGGGGGAGGGGACACTGTGTGCAGGGGAGGGTCACAGAGAGGCACTTCACCATCTTTCCTTTCATTTTGAATTTTTAAGTAAAATATTGCCCAATTAAAAACACAGACAAAACTAAGAGAAGAATGGAAAGGAGCCATGTGGTGCATCCTGCTGAGACGGTGGGCTGCTCCCTAGGGCCACAAGGGTACCACCAAATGTTTCTCAACGTGCACCCACAGCACACCCGGGACCTGGGACCCAGGGCTGCAATCCATCTGCCAACTGGAGACCCCCTGTGCAGCTGAGTTCAGATGGCAAACACAAGGACCCTGGCCAGGCCAATGGGGCCTTGCTCTCCTCTTCCTGCAGGCACTCTACTTCTGCCGTGGACCAGACTGCTGGGTCTAGCATACACTATCTCTGGGGTCCTGCCCTGAGGTAATGCTGCTGGGGCCTGCAAGGGGCTAAACCACTGTTTTCTAAGGAAGGAGGGCAGGTAGGGCACAGGTACTAATGGATAGCTGCATACCCAGGGGGCGGGACATCGGGAAGGGAGCAGCAGCTAATGGATGATGGCCATGCTGCTCACACTGGTCCTGTGCGGCTCACTGTAAAGCCCCCCGGGGACATGTGTAGCTTCATTCCACATAACCTGGCCTGGAAACAGAGCAGGGAGTGAAGGGGCAGTCCCGGGAGTGGGGTATGCTCAGTTAATGGAATTAATGTTCTGTGCTGAGCTTTTCAGGAGAACACAAAAGGAGGGACAAGAATCATAGCAGCAAACTGTGCCAGGTCACCAGCCAGTCCGACAGCCCCCATCCCACCGCATGCCCCCTCCACCCAACAGGCTCCTGCTTCTCAGGGTCTTCAAACATTCTGGTCTGGGGGTGACTCCTTTCTGTGCCAGGTTCTGCAATCAGGCACTTCGCACCCATCCAGGGAGAGGCTGCCTCTGCACTCAGGTCCTTTTCCCCATCATCCTGCTTGTCACTTTAGGCTGCCAGCCCTGGGAAGCAAGAGCGGTAAGATAGTTTCTATCCTCCACAACCTAAATACAAAAATCGGAGGAGCTCATTAAAATGACAAGACAAAGGCAGAGAAGTGTCTGCACATTAAACTAACAAGAATGAGTGAAGCAGACCACGGGTGCAGGCCGGGACAAACGACCATATGTCTGGCCAGGAGAAACCACGTTCTTGGGAGTTTGATGGAGACGCCCAAGGTCAAGGGCCCCAGGCCCCCAGGCAGAGGTGCAGTGGCCAGAGGAGTGAGGGGGGCACAGGAGCACTGGAACAGCCACCACCAGGAAAGCTGGTACTGGGGATGCTGCCAACAGGGGGCCGGAGAGGGCAGGTGGGCAAGGAAGGAAGGAGGCTGGGCAAGGAAGAGCCTAAGGGAGGGCTGGGTAAAGAGACGCATTAAACCATCAGAGGCCCCATGCAGAAATGCTCTCAGGAAGGAAAAAGAGAAAAAGACTTGAGGCCAACCTGCAGTGCCCTGGGCAAAGGGGAGAGGAAAGGCTGGGGGTGGAGGACGCTGGCCCTTTCCACCCCCCCCCAAGGCCTGGCTCAAAACGCTGCCCTCTCCCAAGAACAGGAGGGCTCCAGCACAAGCATGCAAGAGCCACCACCAGTCGCCACCCAGGGACTCACACCTCCGCGCTCAGGACCAGCTTCACCAGCACACCCATCACCACGCCACCAGCAAAGTCCCAAGAGGATACCCTAAAATAAGCCAGCAGAATCCTCACGTGGACAGGGAGCACTTTCCTTCCTTCCAGTTCCTGCTGTGACTCTGGAACGCAGGCTGCCTACGAGGCAGACAACGGTGAAATGTTTCCACTGAAGAAACACTGGCCACACAAGCAGCATCACTCTGAAAAAGGTGACACCTGACATCCTGTTCCCTGCACTCCTCCAACTGTCGCTGAGCAGGCTGGAGACAGTGCCAGAGAAAGTCTGCCCCAGAGGAAGCGCACGTGCTCTGGGTGCTCCCAGAGCAGCCTCGGCAACTAAGGCACAAGACTGAGCAACCAGAAGTGCAGACAGCTCCTCTCCCTACATGCATGCATGGGCGGCCCAGGAAAAAAAGCACTGGGGCCCAAAGAACAACACCCCTCTTAGAAACACCTGCTTCCAAAACCCAGAGAGAGGTTTCCACAGGCAAAGTTAAGAGGCCTCTGGGACAAACTGTACCAAACATGCCTTGCACCCAAGAGTGCACCTGAGAGCACACCTATGTTACCTGGATCTCTTCCCTGCCCCCTGGCCTACAGGACCCAAGCTGAGATCCCAAGGACCCGCAATCCCCACCCACGCCCACACCATGGGCCGGCCAAGGGCCACCCAGCCGCCTCTGGAAAGGCTAAGCCAGATGCAACACAACAATTTCCACTTGTGACTATTGTCTTTGTTTTGTTAAGGGGGGGTGGGGGAGGGGCAAAGGGAGAGAGAGAATCCCAAGCAGGCTCCACGCCCAGCACAGAGCCTAACTCGGGGCTCAACCTCACAACCTCAACCGGGATCATGACCTGAGCTGAAATCAAGAGCCAGAGGCCACCCAGGCGCTCCACCACACACGGCTGTTTGAATTTAAATCCGATAAAACTAAACAAAATGTAGAATTAAAAAAACAAAAGTAGAATTCAGACCTGGGTGATGCTAGCCTCTTTATAAGGTCAACAGCCACATGTGGCTGGCAGCTACCACAGATCCAGAACATGCCTCACCACAGACGTTCTCCTGGATGTCACCTCAGGGACTCCAGGCTTCTTCGAAGGATGATATCGACATATGTACAAGTTCAAAACCACTTTTTTCTTAAGGTTTTTAAACATAGTGGGATCTAAGCTGATAAAAGAAACATAACAGAAATAACTAGAGTTCTCAAATTTAACTTCAAAAGGAAAACAAAAAGGTTTTGGAGGCTCTGACAAATAGCTCAGCTGAAAGAAAATGGAAAAGGATAGAGTGAAAGAACAGCCACTGCTTTTCTTCCCCCCAAAGATTTTATTTATTTATTTGACAGAGAGAGACAGCCAGCGAGAGAGGGAACACAAGCAAGGGGAGTGGGAGAGGAAGAAGCAGGCTCCCAGCGGAGGAGCCTGATGTGGGGCTCCATCCCAGGACCCCAGGATCACGCCCCGAGCTGAAGGCAGATGCTTAACGACTGAGCCACCCAGGCGCCCCATGAGCCACCCAGGTGCCCCAGCCACTGCTTTTAACCAGAAACGGGTCTCCCTTTGATCTTCTCACATACCTGAAACAATCTAACACGGACCCAACCACGTCATCCGCCAGCTCTTTGGGAAGCCTTGCAGCCATCCTACCAATTCTGAAAAAGAGAGGCAGCACTCCGTCAGCATCACCCGCCCGTTGTGAGGGGCACAATCAACGAGGAACCATCCCCAGCAAATTCCCCTCCCTCCGAGAATGGGAAAGAGAGGCAGACCCAGAGTGGGCCTCACACACACTCTGCTCTACAGGAGGCCTCATCCTAGTGACATAAACAGACCCGACACAGGCATCTCCTGAGGGGAGGGAGACAAGGGGGGGGTGTCCACAGCGCAGCAGCCTGCCGCTGATGGTCAGTGGCACCCAGCACCAGGCCTGACCCCTCCAGACCACCCCCCACCTGGCGGGCTACCCCACATCCACACTAGACATCCCCTGACTGGATCAGCATCCCTCCCAGCCCATCCCACTCCAACCACATGTGACTCTGGGTTCAGAGGTTGCCTGCTGCCAAAGTGAACGCCTTCCCCATGAGGGCACCTCTCTGCAGGCCGTTCCCTCAGGCATAACAGAAGACGAACACCACTTCCCCTCTCAGGGGCTCTAGGGTTAGATAAGGCTGGGCTAGCACCTGCTCGCTACGTGGGGGCTGTGCCTGCCTGGGCAGGGCACGGAATAGGGGCTGCACTGATGAGGACATGGAAGAGCAAGAAAAGGAACATCTGAAAGGTAAAAAAAGGCAAATCGGGCATGCTTATAATTCTGCCCGCTCCATACAGAAAGGCAAGAAAATGAAGAAGCCTCATTCCCCAGTAATGATTTTTAAAATTAGAACATAAAGCAATAAACGTTTATTAGAAAAAAACATTCCACCTTCTAAAAACCTCTAAGCTGTTCACAGCTCTCAATCGCACCTGAAGTGCTAAACGACAGAAAAGTGCTCCGCAGACCATGGGGTGTTTCACTGATAAGCCATCAGCCCCGGGCCCAGCTCCCCCCAGTGGGACAGCAGGCACCTACCCTTTGGCCGCAGACCACCGCACAATGGTGTCCTGGTCCTTCAGCCCAACCAGCAGCTGCTCTGTAAAAACACAGGAAGGCCGGGACCATGAGCTCCATGTACTCACCCCTGTTCAAGGTAAGTTCTTCGTTTCCCAGATTGAAGGTGTCACTCATGAGCACCATGAAGGGAATCACATTAAAAAATCTTAACTCTAATTACAAGGAAAAAACATTTCCTTTTCTCTGTTTTTAAACAATCACTTAAAACCAACACTTGCCATAATTGCTAAAAAGTAGATCCAGCCAACCGGGCGGAAAGCACCAGTGAGAAGACTTCCCAGAGATCAGTGTCTGCAAGAGGGTGCAGAAAAGGGGCGCTTACTGGGGTCTCAAGCGCAGGCCAGACTCACGGAAGAGCCACACAGTGTGCCCCAAAGGAAGTGGGGAGATGTCAGAGGCCTCTTGGGAAGGGCCTGGCAAGTCCCAGTCGACGGAAACCTTGACCAACAGCACCCAGGCAGCCTGGGAAGGCCCAACACGGAGGAAGGACAGGAGCCTGTGAAGGGCTCAAGTTCACTGTGACCAGTGCACTACAGGACCCGAGGGGTGGGGGGAGCAGCAGGTGTAGACAACTCTGGCAAGAAGCTCACTGTGAAGGGGGGAGAATGGACGTGAGAAGCAGCGAGACGGCACCAGAGGAGGTGCAATGCTGTCCCTCATGGACACAGAGGCTGGAGCTAAATGACAGTGGGAGATCCCACAGTGGAGGCAGGGGGACCCGGACAAGGAGGGGTGTGGCAGAAGGCTGGCAGGGTACGTGAGGCTGCTGCAGTGGGGCTCTGCCCCGCTCTGTGAGCAGGAAACACTCCCTCGGGTAAGAGTAGGGCAGGGCCCAGAGCTCTTCAGGTCTGCAGTGGGAGGGACATGGCAGGTGTGTGTGGCACGGGGCCAGGAAAGCCACCACTCCATCTCTCCAGGAGAAGGCCTGAGGCCATGGGCCAGACCCACCCAGGTAAGGCATGGAGGGGCTGAGGGCAGTGTACTGAGGTAGAAATACAAGGGCTCACACATGAGAAGCAAACAGTAAACAGAATGACAGGGCCCAGGGCCCAAATGGTCGTGGACAACAGGACCACAGGCCAACAGCCACAAGCTCCATGAAACGTGAGAGTGGGGAAGATCACAGAAGGCCACGTGATGCCAGCACAAAGAGGGGACGAAGGCATGCAGCCATTTAAATGCACCTCAGAGAAGCCTTGCCAGCACCCCCAGGACCAAAGGGCAGCAGGCCCACTGCAGGCTCACCAGGAGGCTGCAGGGACCTCACCCACCTATCACGCTCTCCACCTCCTCGGGGACGTCATAGTCTCCATCGCTGTCGGGAGTCTCCACGTGCATCTTTGACGCTTTCTGACTCTGGGCACAGAGCTGCAGGTTAGCAGCCAACGAGCGGCAGCCACGCTGGTACCTGCACAAACACACATTACCTCAGACCTGCTGCCACTTCCGCTGGAGCCTCAAAGAGAAATTATCTTGACGACTGAAATCAGTAATTTGGTGTCCCTTAGAATCTTAAAGAATGCCTGTGAAAATTCCGTGTGTTTTAGAGACAGGATGGAAAGAACATGGAGTCACAGCTAGCGTCCACAAGGGCTGCCAAGAAAGACGATGACCAATCTGAGCCACAGAACAGAGACCGCGCTACTCAGAGACCCTCGAGTGCTGGGTAGTGTCAGGTAGAAAGGTGGGGGAAAGAGCAGGACTGCAGGAGCACGCCCAACAGAAGCAGCAGGGAGGGCACTCATGGGTCCCGTGGGCGTCAGCCTTATTTACGAGGCGCTCTGCCTCCTGTCCCTACTGCCCCCCAGGCCCTTCGCCACCCTGGACTCTTCAGCTCACTCACCGCTAGCTCCTGCAGACAGTCTCCAGAGCCTCCCTCTCAAGCCCCAGCAGCCACAGCCCTCCTCCCCACAACCTGAGGCCACAGGCATCATCCATGTGCCATGAGGGCACCAGCACAGGCCGGCTCCAGCATCTGACTCTGCACAACTCCTGAACCTCTGGCCACCACAGTTTCCCCATCTGTCAAAGGAGGCCCTACCCAGAGGCTTGTGACGGGACAGATGCAAGGATGTGCAAAAGGCCCTTCATCACCACCTTTCCACCTGGAAGGTGGGCACCAGTGCGCCACACTGAGGCAAGCACGCATGGGCCAGACTGGAAGGTCGCCCTGGATCAGGACACTGCCTGGAGCACAGAAGGTGCCCAAGTCAAGGTACATTTTTCATCTGGGGGCTGCGGCCTGAAGCTGACTCCCAAACGCAGACAACTGGAGCTTCATAGACAGAGCACAGAACCTGGCCCCAGGAGGCCCACCTTCTGATGTTCATGCAATCCTCTCCCCTTGGTGCAGCCCAGACCCAGTGACTCCTTCTGATGAGAAAGTCACAGCAACAAGGGGATGTTCCTCTCAAGAAGGCTCAGGAAGACTGTGGCCTCTGTCTTGCCACCCCTCTCAGAAGCCACCCCCACACTGTGCACTGCACTATGGAAAGCCCCACAGCAAGACCTTTGGGAGGCCCCCACCAGACAGCCCACAAGGAATGGAGTCCTACCAACAATGACCTGAGCATGCTAGGGTGAGCCAACCCCCCCCCCGCCGCCACCAAGTGGAGCCTTGAGATGGCAGCAGCGCTAGCCAACACCTTCGTGAAGCCTTAGACAGATCCTGACCACAGGACCCAGCTAGGTGACAGCCATTCCCAATCCACAGAAATGGGGACATTAAAAATGCAGTATTTTAAGCTGCTAAATTTTGGGGTACTGTTACATAACTGTGATGTTATCATTTACAGTAAGAAATATATATTGGGTCTTTCTCCATTTCTGGATTAAGGTGTTTTCAGTTATGTTAATGAAGTGACTTTTGGAAAGCCCCTAGGTCACGTAAGGATGGGGACTGGTCACCATGAGCACACCCAAGTGCTCAAATCAGTACACAGGTTGATTATTTCATAGGAAAAGTACGTACCCTAATACTCAGTAACCAGAAACTACAAAGATGATAGACTTTAGGCTGCCATTGGATTTACCCTTCTGCCATTAACTACAAAACCTGGATGAAAGTCTTAAACCAGCCACTGGCACACAAGAGATGACAATCAAGACCGGGATACCATTCCTCACAGCAGGGAGGTGCCCAGGGGCACCCCAACTTCACAGATCTCTTCCTCCCCAAAGGTACTTTCTAAATCGCAGCACAAGAAGACAGCCTAAGCAGAGAGCAGCAGTCTTGCCTGGTGGATGAAAAAAATTCAAACTACAGAGATGGTGAGTATCCAGGGACAGATGTTGGAGAAAAAGTAGTTGCTACAAAGGAAACCCAAAATCATGCATAGACATCTCCTTAGATCCTTGGATAACCCCTAAGATGTGCGAGTACAGGGCAAGACCCAGAAGCGCCATGTGAGCAGCTGGGAGGCTGAGAGCTGAGCTGAGCCCAGAGGTCATGTAATGCTGGGGAGTCACTGGGACATGGGCCCAGCAAGGGAGACCAAACAGCCGTTTACTAGAAGCAAGGAGCATGCTGTAGGAGCAAGGGCTATGCTCCAGGGAAAAGGAACAGAAACAAGACCACCCTAACAGGTCCTTGGGAAGAGGGAGCGGCCTCAGTGAGTTACCAGCCTGCCGGACAGGCTTACTCCTCATTAAGGGAAGATAGGCAACAGAAGGAGGACACTGAAAATAGAAGAAAAATATAACAGAGATAAAATGGAAAAATAAAAAATGAAGACAGAAGAGACAAAAAAATAGTAAGAGGATAGACTTCCACTAAATGTACATGGAAATGCAAACCGAACAAAGTAATTATGGTACTGAGTTATTCCCCTTCGCACATCAACATTTATAGTCCCTATGATGACTGATTTTATGTGTCAACTCAATTGAGCTACAGAGTACCCAGATATTCAGTCAAACATTATTCTGTCTGTGCCTCTGAGTATTTTTGGATGAGATAAACATTTAAATTGGCAGACTGAATAAACCAGATTGCTCTTCCCAGGATGGGTGGGGCTCGTCCAATCAGTTGAAGACCTGAACAGAACAAAGAGGCCAACTCTCCCCTGGGTTAAGAAGGAATTCTTCCTGCCTTTAGACTCAAATGCCACCGTCAGCTCTCCTGGGTCTCCAGCTTTCTTACTCACCCCGCAGATGTCGGGACTTGCCAGCCTCCACAATCACATGAGCCAATTCTTTAGAAGTGTCTGTGCACACACATGCACACATCCTCTCAGCCTATTGGTTCTGTGTCCCTGGAGAACACTAATATGGTACTGAACACTAATTTTCCTTTTTTTTAAAGATTTTATTTATTTATTTGTCAGAGAGAGGGGGAGAGAGAGAGCACAAGCAGGAAGAGCAGCAGGCAGAGGGAGAAGCAGACTCCCCACTGAGCAAGGAGCCCAATATGGGACTCGAACCCAGGACCCTGGGACCATGACGGGAGCCAAAGGCAGATGCTTAACTGCCTGAGCCACCCAGGAGCCCCTGAATATTAATTTTCCATGGCATTTTGGAAACTAACCACTAACATTTAGTCTCATAAACAACTTCTTACAGAATAAGCTGTATGACCCAAAAGCTAATTTCAGTAAAACATCACTAAAACAACACACTTCTCTTGAATTTGCTGGAATTTGAGACAAAGGCTGAGCTGAAAACTTTACCAAACAACTCCTCCCAAACCACCCACATCAATACTTGAAATAAAACTGAAGACTCTTAGCGCTTTCCCTGCCACCACTGAGTCGCACGAGGGCGGAGGCTTGGATACACTCAAGATTTGGCTCCACCCATAACCCGCCACCACGGCCGAGGAAGGCCGTGCTGCTGGAGGTGTCATGGACATTAACACTGCTTTACAAGAGGGGCTGGAGACCACCCTCATCCACGGTGGCCTAGGACGTGGAATTCACAAAGCTGCCGCAGCCTTAGACATGCGCCAAACCCGTGTCTGTGCATCTGCAGCGACTGTGAGGAGCCTGTGTGTCAAGCTGGGGGAGGTGCTCTGTGCTGGGCACCAGATCAACCTAATGAAGGCTGACGACAACGAGAAACGGGGGGAATGGACGGGCCTCTGTAAACCTAACAAGAGAAGGAAGACCCCATAAAGCAGCTGGCTGTAGTTCTGTGGTGGTTAAGGACTATGGCAAAGAGTCTCAGGCCAACGATGTCATCGAGGAATACTCCAAATGCGAGAAATGAACAAATACAAAACTTGGTTCTTGTTCCTCACAAAAATACAAAAACAAAAAAAAATAAAAAACCCGAAGACTGTTAAAAACACAGTACTCCAAGCACAGCAGAGAAGTCTGTTTCTGTGGAAGCCACTAATTCAAAAGCAATCTGTGAAGTAATGTCAGCCTGTGAGTTAAGACAGTGTCCATCCACAGGCAGACAGCTTGGCTTCCTGAACCAACCCTGAGTGACAGCCTGCTTTCTCTAAAAGAAGCTAGTATTCAGCTTTATGGAGCTGAACGGAGCTTTCCCTATAGCGAGCCCAAACTGGCAAAGTCATATTGCACCTGAACAATGTCACAGAAAATGCAAAACCAAACTTTCCTTGTTACCACTCCAGCTCCAATTACCCTAACTGTAAGATGTAGGGACAGAAAAAAAACTAAAAGGAAAACTCTTCCTTTCAAAATCAGAAACACTGTTGAAACTAAGGAAATGAAGTGGAAGCAGAAGATAATCAGGGTTCTCTGTCATGGCCCCCTCAAGCCAGGCAATCACCACTCCAGCCTCCCCGACAGACACGCAGGCCGCGCACAGCACGGCCTGGTCTACCAACCTCCACTTCGCCACCCTGGGCTTCAGGAACGTCAGTCCTAGACGCTGCACAAGCTTCACCCCAAGTTTCCGGAGCAGGGTCTGGTTGCTGTTGGGAAGCCTGCAGCCCTCCAGGCACTCGAGAACAGTGGCAGCTGCAAACAACAGCATATTCGGCTCAGACTGGTGGGAAGGATCTGCTGTGAACTCCCAAACTGTGCTGTGTTTGGCACCCACAACATTAAAACCACAGATGACTCTGCAGGTCCCCCAGGTGCAATGTGAAGGTCCAAATGTACACTAGACCCCTGAATCTCTGTCTCATAAAGAACCCCTCATCCCACGTCGATTACCAAGTGTAGTGAGAGTTGAACCTGCTCAACTTTCTCACTGTGAAGCCACAAATGTCCAGGTTGGAGGAGGGGGAGAAGGGGGAGGAGGGGGAGGGACGAAGCCGTCAGCCATTTTCCCTTACAGTCCAAAATATGAACATGTTCCTAAA
>NW_024424897.1:406748-556744 GCF_017311325.1 Ursus maritimus
GTAGCATCACAGGGAAGCCAGGGCCAGGAGAGCGCACAGGATGGCATTTTGTATGAGAGACAAGGAGGACAAGATTTCAAGACAAGTTGTCACAGCAATTTCCCCAAAGACCCAAACAACATGCAGTGATGACCTGGGTACGAGTGACAGTAGCATAAAACAGACCCCGCGTCTGTGTGTGCAAGTCCACTGAGGAGGATTGAGAAGATGCTGAACAACAACTGCTCGTGTTTTCAGGTGTGACAGTAACATCAACCTGTGTTTCCAAACGTGTCCTACCTATCTTTTGGGGACACACACTAGAACAGACGCAGGTAAGACGGCAGGGTGTCTGGGTGTGCTAAGGAGGAGCACAGGGAAACAAAACGTCCATAAATTAAAAATGTGAAGCCTGTGACAGAAATGCGGGAGTTCGCTATACCACTCTCTCTTCCTTTATACATGTTTGAAATTTTCCATAATGAAAATTTCTTTCAAAAGTAGGCTCTACTATTCAAAATTTATTCACATATCTCCTAAAATATATAACTCCAAGAAGTTTCTCTTGGTCCAGGTAGTAAACGTCTCTGCAGCAAGAATCACAGAGCTTATGATCATAAACTGAGGCTCTGTCCAAAATTTAAAAAATGGGGCAAAAGGTCAAAAGGTGTGACCGTGGCTGCAGGAAGAATGCAGCTGTGACTGGGGTCCCAGGAGGTGAGCCAAAGACCTCAGGGTGTGTCCACATCACCAAGTCCCCCAGAATCAAAACCTGGCAGACACGGCATCAAGAACCCTGACCTCCCATACCAGGCCTAAAAAACCAGATTAAGGCACACATACACACAAAAAACAAACAACAACACAAAGAACTATGATAGTGTCCAAATACAGCAACTTACAGACAAATAGAATGTGAAAGAGACATACTTGATCACATACAGGCAAATTCACATCGCACACACCCTCTTACAAATAAACCTTACCATAGGGTAAACAGTCCTCACGTTTTCCATGCTTAAATATTTGCGCCTAAAAAAAAAAAAAAAAAAAATCTGTTAAATGTTACATATCTGTATATTAACAAGTTTAGAACATAAATCACCAAAACAGTTCACTGCACTTCCATAATTTTTATTCTAAATACCACAAAATAACAAACAGTTTCCATACATGATAAAGGAATTACAAGAGGCAGGAGAGGCAATGTCCTGAAAGGACTTTGTGAACAAGCAATGCAACCATACGGCCAGTGCACTTAGCGGGGGCAAGGCATCACCGCTGGCATGTACCCAAGCTGCTGCTGAGGGCATTAGCCATAAGGAGAGTAAAGAACCTCACTGAGTTTTCTTTAATGACCTGTGTAGGGTGCCTGAGTGGCTCAGTCAGTTAAGCATCTGTCTCCAACTCCGGTCATGATCCCAGCATCCTGGGATCAAGTCCCACATCGGGCTCCCTGCCCAGCGGAGAGTCTGCTTCTCCCTCTGCTGTCCCCCCCCACTCGTGTTCTCTCTCGCTCACTCCACTCTCTCTCTCCCTCAAATAAATAAATTTTTTAAAAAAATCTTTAATGACCTGTGTATAAGAAAAGGCATCAAAGGGTAGAAGTTACGGGCCCAAGCAGCTCTCACAATGGTCAGGAACCCAAGTATGCATTCTTGGAGTGTCATTCATGCTCAGTCAACAATGAGAAAGGGCTCCCCGTGCTTCTCACACACTTGCTCGTCCTGTGGGGCCCTGGCAAGGTGTCTCCCACCCCCTCTCCCATAACCAGGGACTATGTCCAAATTCACAGACCTCACAAGCTCCAGAATGCTCAACCTGTAACTTTACCCTCCACTTTCAGGTCTGGAAGAAAAAATGGGATAATTCACACAAGCATCCAAGCCCCTTAAACAAAGAATCCTAGCACTGAGCACTTTTAAGAATTTCTTACAAGAACTTCCTCTCCTTTAGAAACAGTATTTAACCAGCAAAGTGAGACCTACTTCTGTTTTAGATGTGAAGGTACATAAGCCCATGTGCACTAGACTCCTGTCCCCCCGACACGAGGTCCTGACAGTCAAGGAGTTGCTCAGCCCTTCGTGCTGCCCCCACTGTGTGGGCTTCCCAGACATGGCATACTCTCCCCCGCCACCTGGCCGGAAGGGACAGACAAGCTACCCTGTGCCCAGACTATCAGAACCCACAGAATCCTCACAATGGCTGCAGTTTCAAGCCACAGGCTTTGGGGTGGGTTGTTACCCAACAGAGAACTCCCAACTTAGGAAATTGACCCTGTAGGTAAGGACGCTACTGTCTAAGCCTGGACAGCAGACACCACCCTGAGAGCAGGATGAGGACACGTGGCAGGGACATAAAGAGAACCCACACCAGTGCAGAAAGTCTGCAGGGAAGGAGGGAAGGACTGTGAGCCGCCAGGAACAGAGCTGACAGCACTTGGCAGTTGGTTAAAGTGTTCTTTAGGGGGCGCCTGGGTGGCTCAGTTGGTTAAGCATCTGCCTTCGGCTCAGGTCATGATCTCGGGGTCCTGGGATCGAGCCCCATGTTGGGCTCCCTGCTTCTCCCTCTCCCTGTGACCTCCTCCCTGCTCATGCTCTCTCTCACTCTCTCGTTCTCCCTCTCTCAAATAAATAAAATCTTTTTTTTTTAAAGTGGTTTTTGGGTTCATTCACCAGCTATACTAGTAAGAATTTAAAATATCATGACATGCCAGAAGTGGTCTTTCATGTGAACACTCTTTATTTGCCAAATTCTTTACAAAGTCTCAATAAGAGAACAGAACAAAAGTGGTGAACACTGGCGCCGACACGGCCCCACCACTGGGCTCGGGCAGACGGTGACAGGCCCCTGCCTGGACACGCCTGGCTTGGACCCTAGCAGTCCCCACCCCACACAGAAGGGGCCAGCACTGAGGCCCAGCCACAGCCACTGTCTGGACTAATGGGAACCAATACCACATCCCTCATGGATACAAATGGAGTTCTACCCCTCTGCTCTTCCCAACCTTGAACCCCACAGGATAACCCAAGCGCTCTGTACACATGAAGAGAAGGGTCACCGAGTCCAAACCCCCTTGTGAACAGACTCAGGAGGGCAAAGGGATGAAAAGGAACAAAAACAAACAAAATCAACGAAGAAAAGGGCTTTGTTTTATTAGTCTGTTCTTTTTCTAAGATTTTATATTTATGCATTTAATTTTTTTCCAAAGATTTTATTTACTTGAGAGGGAGAGACTGAGCGAGAGAGAGCACGAGCAGAGGGAGGGGAGGGACACGCGGAGAGAGGAGAAGTAGACTCCTTGCCGAGCACGGATCCCAACCTCAATCCCAGGACCCCGGGATCAGGACTTGAGCCACAGGCAGACGTCTCACCAACTGAGCCACCCAGGTGTCCCAGTCTGTTTGAACACATAAAAGTGGGGCACCCTCACTGCCACTCACTCTTGAGGGCGTGTGGCTGTGCAGGCACACACGGGGGACGGTGAAGCTCAGCAGTGGGAGGAAGCGGCCAGGTAAACATGCTCCCGCCTTCTGACGGTCTGAAGTATTCATGAGCCAGACCATGAAATGGGAGGTGCAGTCTTCTCACAGAAGCATGAAACATGAACCACCTGCACACGCCTGTGAAAGCGCCCACTCGGCATAAGCAATTACGCCTCCTCGAGATCAGAGAGAACACCACCACGCAGCCCAGGAGAAGTGACCGTCAGGTCTGTTTCTGTTGTTCTAGAAACCGGCACAGCGCAAGGTGCAAACAAAAGGAGTCTCTTAGTCATCATTCTAAACTACCACACCTTTCCATTGCTACCCACCCAAGCCTGCTTTTCTGCAATGTGCAAACCAGCTTCCCCTCCCCGGGGCATGTTCTCTGAGCCTGTGAATCACAGGCCGCCAGGGGCTCGGGAGCCAGTCCACCCTGCTGCCGAGCAGGAGACACTGGTCTAAGGCTCCCTGAAGCACCACCAAGTCAAGGCCAAGAAAAGCAGCTCCACCCAGGACCTGGGAAAAAGGTCCCCCACACCATGCCGGCTCAGGGGTGCCCCTCACCGGCACCTGTGAAGTCTCCTATGGGCTAGTGAGCGTACCGTGAACCAGCACAGCACCTGCTGGGCACCTCAGTGTGTGGTCCCGTCCCACATGACATCATAAACACACCAACAAACAGGATGGAGCTCAGGCAACGTGGGCTCTCCCTTTCTGCACTCCGGACTCTCGTCCCGGTGCTAAGGAGCGTACCGTCCCTGCTCATGGCAGTCGTGCCACACACAAATGGGGATAAAAGTAAACACCATCAAGCGCTGACACAACCAGTTCCAGGACGGACAGCACTTAAGAGTTTGGCCCACGATCCTCCGCTGCACCACAGCAAGCCCACCCAGGGCCACACCTTTCGTGGAAGGCAGCAAAGCCCAAACGGCTCTGCATCTTTATGTAACACCAAAAGGCACTTTACAGAGGAATTCTGACACATACTCCATAGTTTGGAGGAAAATAACCCTCCTACCACCACCGGCTGGAACCCACTGCATCTGCTGGCTTACAAAGATCAAAGAGAGGGGCATTTGAAGGAAGGCTGCCACCTCCCCCAAAAATAACAGTAAGCTGAAACTGGTCAGAGAAGCACTGAGAAATACAGAAGCAGATGTGTCCTGAGAGCAGTGCCCATCCAGGCTGCACTCCAGGACCAGGCCCTGGCCAGGCGCAGGTCCACTCTGCAAAGGGGACAAGCCAGCCAGACCACAGGCACCTCCAGCCCCCAGAACAAGCAAGACATCTCCTCTCTTCTCTCAAGGGTGACCACTCTGGGTATGGCCCTTGGGGCCCCCACTGCCCACCTCATGGGAGCCTGTCAGACTCCATAAACTAACCTGACACACAGAAGAATTTCAAACGCTGCAAAGCTGAAAGATCTGAAAGCTCTCCATTAAAAGGGTTGGAATCAATCCATAAGAGCAACAGACATGGTCCTGCTGCAGCCTCCACGAGGTGAGGAGGGAAGGAGACATACCAGACAGACCCAGGGTTAGTCCCTCCGAGAGGTCTTTGCTATTCCCACTGGCTCCAAGAGCTAATAACTCTAGATAAAAATAATAATAATTATTTCTCAATCAATTGAAAAGTACCAAAAATACTGATCACGCATCTCCTACTTGCCTCACGCAGGGTATATGGAAGATGCAAAAGACACAATTCCTGCCCCAGAGAGGTCACTTAGTAACCAGCTGGCCAGGGCAGCCACAGGCTCAGAGGAGGGACAACGTCCCAAGCCATGCTGGCGTCTGGGCAGGGAGGGGCTGTGAGCCCAGCGGGAGGAGAGGGCCCCCCCAGCCAGGAGGCCCACAAGAGGCCCCCTCCCCCCAAGTGGAAGTGAGGAGAGAAGATCCAAAGAGGAGCAGGAGGAAAAGCAGGTGGTATGCCTCACCCACAGCTGAGAAGGGCACAGAGTCAAGCCTACTGAAGGACTTTGACAGGGCCAGTGACTTGAGCAAGAATACCCATGGCAGGAACCACTGAGAAGAGTCTGCCATTTTTGACCCACACCTCCATGCTCATGCCTCTCCTAACCCAAGGCACACATGAGGGAGCTGCCAGCACAGGGCCCAAAACCCTGGGGGAAACCAGCACAACCAGCCTGCTTGGCCTGTCCCTGCCCGGACCTGGCCCCCTGCCAGAGGGGCCTGGAGCACAGACCTCTGCAGGCTATCCACTCTCTGGCTCCCCCACCCCATTCCTGGGCCCTTTGCCACTGGTTCTCCAGAGTGGCACCACTGAAGGCTGTACAGACAAAGCACAGCTGCGGTCCACTGCCACCGGGGGAGGACTCCACAGACTGAGCCAGCTCCTGTCTGGAGAGAGTGCCAGAGCAGAGAGTCGTGTTCTAGGCCAAGGACAGACTCCTGGCCCAGGGTGGGGGATGGACCATGGAGGGGTTGGCCAGCACACCAGGAACGGAGGGCCAGGCCAGGGACACATCCCAAAGCCTCATCCACATGCCAGATGAGACTGGACCTGGGCCCTGCCTGAACATTCTCGTTTGTTGCTGGGCCGACAGAATAACAGCCACAATCTTGGACTCATGGAATCTGAAGCACAACAGATGCACAGTACTAGGGCTCTGGGACCAAGGAGAGGAACCAGGAACTAAAGGTCAAGGGTGAATCAGGAGAAACATCAGCCGCCCTCGAACAGCAAGGACAAAGCCTTGAGAAACACCTGCTTAGAGGGAGGGGTAAGGGGGGCCAGGTCCCGTTCACCTGAGAACCCAACCACCGAGAAGGTGGGAGCTACAAGGCCCCCGAATGGCTTGCAGTGGAGGCCACAGGCCAGGCTGGACAGAGGGCACCAGCCAGGAGGCCCACAGCTCTCGGCCAGCTCCACACCAGCCAGCCGCACCGCCGTGTGCTCCTCATCTCATCTAAGCAGCAGGGAGAGCCTGTGACCGACAAGGCCCCCTCCCCTCTAAGCGTGGGCTCAGCTGGGCTGCACCTGTCCAGCAGGACACGTCACGTCCTCACACAGCAGGTGTACAAACCAGGCCCGCCAATGAAATTAAAGGCGTGCCACACACCATGCATGTTTCAACAAGACTCATGCCACCATGCTGCCTGCCCCACATAAAATGCTGAGTTGCATAAAATTAAAACAGTATCAGAGTTGGCTGCTCCATGGATTTAAATCCACAAGGAAACTGAAGGTACTCATTTCACCTGAATTCTGCAAGAATACATGAACGCTACAGAAATGCACATACATAACTGAAACACACACATATTCAAATGGCTCTTACCCTATCTTCCTCCACCCAAAACCCTGCCCCAGCAAGGGCTACGACTAAAAAGCTCAGTTTGGACCATTTGTCCTCTGGCCACACTGAACCCTAAATGAAACCACAGAGTGTTACTCTCCAAAGAGCCCTAAAAGGAAAGAAATCAAAGCCTACGTGACAAGTGTTTTGGATGATCAGGTGACTTCCTTTCATCTTCAAAGAGCATGACAGGCACTAATTAGCCCCCACACCACCCTCTGGGGTAAGAGGTTTGTTATCTCCCTTCTACAGGCAGGGAGCATGGAGCAAGGCCTTCACCTCTGCCTGGGGTCACAGGAGCTGCTACAGGGCGTCCCGAGGCTCAGGACTGGCCCACAGCAGATTGGCTTCCCTCAGGGCAGCAAAGCACCCAAGGGCAGAGCCAACACACCCTGGAGCCTGGGACGTGCATTTCTGGTACACCCTGCCCTTGTGGCGTCGACAGCCACTCTACCCGGGCTGGAGACTCCTTTTATTTACTTAGACTCTAGGCAAAACCAAAAAGGCTTCAGTATTTGTCCTCACACATGCACTCAGGCACTGGGGATAGGATCACCTGGTTTTTAGTGTTTGCAACAAAACATTCTATCCTTTCACGAGAGCTAGGCTTTTATCAATGATAAACTGAAACAAACTTCATTGAGAAGGGGGGTCACGACCACAACTGGCAAAGAGGAGAGTGTTTTACTGCCACTCATCACACCTGCAGCATTTTTGTGTAAGACTCCCGTCTTCAGCAATAAAAATTCCCCCACCCCCCAGCCATTACAGGGAACACACGAAGAGAAACCCCACATCACCAGTCAGTCGTTAGGCTCTTCAATCTGAGCAGTGAAAGCCAAGATGGCACAACCATCAATAAGGAAGCAGAAGGTACGCATATTCAAATGATGACCATTTTCAGTTTTTAATATTGGGTTTTCCTTCTTTGAATTTCCTCAATTTGCAATAATCCTAATGCTTAAAGCAGGACTAAACCAGAGGGCCTTCCAGTGACAGGAAGCTACCGGACTCCTACTTCCCTAAACACAAGAGTTAAAATTCATTGCTGCAAGAGGAACATGCTTCCAGGAAAATAAAATCAAACCCTAGTTTCGATGGTGCTTGTTACAAGTTCACCTGTTTTGCCTAACTCACACTAATGAACAGGTGGATAGAAATGAAGCCAAGTGCATCAAAGGAGACAGACGAAATCCGAAAGCACAATACACCTGCAAGTTTCATCATGCACAGCGGACGCCCAACCTCTGCTGTTCAGGTCTGACGAGCTCATGGTGAAACCCGCTCCCTGCTTGGGAGAACCCAACACCCCACACCACTTCCTCCTGCCCAGGCAGCATCAGCAGTAATTAGACCAAATCACTGCTTTGAAAAGGAAAAGAGAAAAGGAAACAAGGCGTGTGACTCCAGAAAGACCCCAGGTTTTCCAGGAGGAAACACAGGGTCTTCAGAAGGCTCCAGAAGGGATGTGCTGAGCCCTGCAGACTGCCACTTCCCAGCAGTTTCATTTACTCACTTCCCTAGGATTTGGGTTGCCCTGTCAGCCAACTGCCCACCTCGCTGAGGGCGTACCTCTCCAGACAGCTCTGAGATATGACTGCCATGCTGCTTCAGTGCCCTGCTGGGGGAGGGGGCAGAAGCTTTTGGGAAAATCCCTCTATTCCTCAGGAGAAAGAGAAAAAGAGAACTACTCCTAAGAGTGGAGCCTGGAGACGTCCCCACTCCTGGCTGGCTCTCTGCACTGACAGGAATGCTGATCTGCTCCCATAGCTGGCAGGACAACACTCGGCGGCCTTTCCCACCCCAGCACTGGGTTTTGCCATCAAAGGTATGTGTCTCCCACTTAGGAAGAAGAAACAGAAAGCCTGGGAACAATGTAGAGACAAGCAATGAGATGATCAAAAATGTTTTAAAAAATAAATAAAAGGACCTAGGGCAAAGCAACTACAGGACTGGACAAAAAGGGGTCCCTATGCCCTTTTCAAGCCTTCAAGAAGAGCATCAGAACCCCAAGGACCTGAGCCCAGGGACAAGGGAGTCATCAGAAACTCTCGCAGGGCGCTTGAGTGCACAGGCCCATCGCTGTCTCTTCCGGAAAAACTGCGTCCTTGCCACCAGCCCAGACAGAAGCCACACAGGCCTCACCTGCCCACAGGTCCCTAGGGCAGTCACAGCAGGCTCCAGCCCTACAGCCTAGACACCCTGCTGGCCAGCTGCCCCTATGTGTATGAACATAGCTGTGGCTCCTGGAGGGGTGGCTTCCAGGCAAAGGCTACAGGAGACCCCAAGAGCCCGTCCCAGATGCAAATCCCTGACTGGGCAAAGGTCTAAAATAGGACCATAACCACAAAAGCAAGTTAGGTCAGAGGTGCCTGATCCCCCACGCCCATACTCACATGGATCTAGCATTTTGCCCTGCAGGCCACAGCAGACTGACAGGCTCCAGTTATATTCTGTCAGACCTTCCAGTTGTTTCTCTATGACCTAAGACTTCTCAATGCAATTCATGGCAAAAAATTAAGAATCCCCTTACACCCAAACCTTCAAATAAAGCATCTCTGCCCCATTCACCCATCCTTTACCAGAATTACCTAAACCATAAATGCACTTCCCAGGATTCAAGCAATGACAGCCTGGTGGGCACATGCCTGTGCTCCGCACCTCCCCCCTCCCATTCACATCCACACTAGGTGCCCTTCCAGGCCAGCCTCACCCTGCACTGACTCCCATCATGGCAATTACACTGAAAATCCCAATAAAACCCTCTTTAAGCACCACCTCCACACACAGCTGGAATGAGAGCCACCTGAGGGCACAGGCTGTGCGTCTACACAAGCTGATACCCCATGTTTCATCAGTATGACAGGTGTGAGGCCATGAGAAAAATTAAGATTTCAAAAACATAGAAAATATTTGAATTGTTAAATTAAAAAACTATTATTACATACCCAAGGGAACTAAAATGTATGTTCAAATAAAAATGTACACACAGTTCAGGTTAGCACTATTCATAAGAGGTAAGAATACCCAAACAGCGGAATATTACGTGGCCTTAAAAAAGAATGAATTACTGACCTAAGCTACACTGTGGATGAACCTTGAAACCTGATGCTAAATGAAAGAAGCCACTGACAAAGGTCACGTGTTGTACAATTCCACGTATAGGAAGTATTCAGAACGAGCAAACCCAGAGACAAACGAAATTAATGGCTGCAGAGGGGAATGGGGAGTGACTGCTAATAGACGTGGGGTTTCCTTCAGGGATGATGAGAATATTCCGGAAGTAGTGGTGAGCAACCTTGTGCATATACAAAATAATCACTGAATTATACACTTCAAAAAAGCAGATTACTTAAGGTATGTGAATTATCTCTCAATTTTTTTTTAAAGATGTTGAGAGAGAGCACAAGCATGCATGTGCACACACACATGCCCGAGCAGGGAGAGGGGCAAAGAGAGAGGGAGAAAGAGAGCAGCAGACTCCCTGCGGAGCGTGGGCCCCAAGACGGGTTCGATCCCACAACCCATGAGATCATGACCTGAGGCACAATAAAGAGTTGGACACTCAAACGACTAAAGCACCACTTCTCAATATTTTTTAAAAACTAATGCACAACATACCACATTCATTTACAGAATAGAAGAAAGCAGGGGGGGAAAACAGCACCTCAACAGACCACAGGAATTCAGAAAATGTTCTACTTTTCCAGGTTTCTTTAGAAAATGTCTTGAAATAGTCTCATCATTTGAAAGGCTGTCCCTCCTAAAGACAACAGCAACATGAATGGAAAGAAACAGATGCCGAGAACATTCCTGAGAGAGGCCAGGCAGTCTGGGCCCTAAGTGCCCAGGACAGGATGTGTAGTGAGAAAGGGCTTTCCCTGGGCCCGTATGGTAGCCCCAGCTGTCTGTCATCTTCTCTCCTCCCACATCCTGTGCCCACTGCCCTGGGTGATAACACCATCATCCCCACTTTTCACTGGCCCTCATGGCTTCCTACACCTCATCCCACCTGTCAATAGTCAGCACACAGGACAACACCCAAGAAAATGATGTCACACTGAGTCATGGGTCCACATGTCTCCATTTAAACGTAGTCCAAAATGCCCTGCTCTCCAGAAAGTGGGCCACGGGCCTCAACAGCTTCAGAAACAAGGCTAAGAACCAAGTCTCATCTGTGCAATTAAAGGGCAGAGCGGAGGAACCATGCCCACAACACCCAAGGACCATGAGGGCCTCGGCAGCCTCCCCTCTTCTGGCAACTATCCTCCTCATTAGCACTAGAAAAGGCAACATAACAGACAGATGAAACAGGAAGTGGGAAAGGGTGGGAGGTAGGGCACCAACCACTGCACTCCGGGCAGGTGCCTTTGTGTGTTTAATACACTTGTTACTGACACCCTAACCCGAGTAGCTGAACAAAATCAAATTTCAAATCACCTGCCTTATTTTATCATAGCTCATTCTGATAACTATACTCTGTAACACAATTACGCAGCAGGAAACCCAAGGAGGACACGCCCTGCCTGCCTGCCCAGCCCAGCTCTGTGGACACCACTGCCACCTGGTGGCGATGCACCAGGCTGGCTCAGGCCATCTCCTTCACTGGACTAGAAAGCCCAACGCTGACAATCCAAGGACAACCCTGGGTTTTAAGGTGCAGTGCTGTGCTGTTGGGGTTAATGGTCTCTATGTTCCAGCTACTTCAGAATGGACTCAAAGGCGAACAGAACTTGTCCCCTGCCCTGGGGCAGTGTTTACCAGGGCTTGCAGCGTGCCATCCATGGCAATGACCCCCTCAATGGTCTGGAAGGAGGAGCGGGCCAAGGTGTGCAGGCTCCAGTCCAAGAAACCTGCCATCTTCTTCTGCTTGACATCAGGCCGTGTGACAAACCTGCCGGAAGGAAACAAAAAGGCAGGTTGATAGCTCCACCAAGGCCCCAACTGAAGAGAGCTCACCCCCTCCCGGCCCACCACATATTCCATCAAGAGGAGTCTCCATGCCAGGACGTCTGTCCTCTGCATTATGAATTATGTCCTCCCTTCAAGACAGACATTCTAGGACACTCTCCAATCTAAAACACCAAGACCATAGCCCTCAGGTGGTCATTCCCCAGTATGACCTGAGGTCATACGCAGGCCCCACCACCCCCGTCTCCTCCCTCCTGCACTCCCACTCATCCTGAGGCCCCATATAATGCAGGACCACCTTTACCTGTCCCCACCACTGCCCAGGAACCCCACCAACACCTACTATTCAGCCCTTCCCTTTCCTTGGCCCAAATTCAACTCTGACTCAGGACACTGTACCACCTCATATGGCAAGGCCTGGCGCAGCAGCAGGCCCCAGGACCTGTCTCCTTGTATCTGTTATGGGTCTTCTTTCCCCCGACCCCCTCCGCCCAGTGCTACACAGACCCATGCAGGGCCCACAGGACCGCTCTCCCTCCATCTGCCGTGGGTCTTCCTTCCCCCCACCCCCTCCACGCAGCACTGCACAGCCCCATGCAGGGCCCACATATGCTCAGCTCTGTATTCCGGAAGCTCGGATGGCACATACTGGATCCTGCCCACTTTCTTACACGTCTGGTCTAAGCTGGCAGCCATCCCCAAGCCCCCACACCAGAGCCTGGGCCCCCTTTATGCCTCTCTAGCCAGTCTACATGCCAGGCCCTCAGCTATCCAACTCGGTCTCAGGTTGAGCCCATCCTCTCCTAGGAAAGCTTCCATTCTGGGGGCAGAAATGGGAAACAAGCAAAGAACATGAAGACACGGAGGGTGGTGGATGTGCGGCCTCCAAGAGAGGCCTAGGGACACCCTCCCAAGGAGACATGGGACCAGAGAGTGTCAGGAGACAGGACCTCACACTCCTTCAGCTGCCCCCGAACAGAACACATGTGGTGGGACTCTGCACTTAATGCTGCAGAAGCCCGTTTTACGACGTGCTGGCCCACTTCTTCCTTGTGTTTGCACCACGGATGTTATGGCTCGCTCCAGAGCAGCGCTCAGTGCGGTTCTGGCACCTGCCTCAGCAACCCTGCGGGAAACTCATCCCAACCACAAGCCCTCCCACCTCAGAGCCCTCTCTTCCCTCGGAGCAGCCACCACCCAGTGTATCAGCAGATGCTCAGCCAGTGCAGTTACAGCACCGCCCATTCTGGAACACTGTGAGAGGCCGGCTACACAGCACCAGGATGCATCTACAGCCTGGCAGACTGGCTGGAGCATTTACCCGTCCAGCCTCAACCATGCAAAATGCTTACTCGTCCCAACCACCAGATGGTGCAGGAGAGTCCTGCCAAGTGGTTGGCTCTGTTCCCAGGTCACCTTTCCTGGAGGACATCAGGGAAGGAACGAAGGTTTAGGGCTTCACCTCCCCAGCCCCCAAAGACACAGTGCTCCACAAAGTCCAACTCAGCATAACTCTACCAAACCCGCAGTACTGCTGGTAATAAAAAATAATGAAAACATTTTTCATTTAATAAATTTGGCAAACACATTAGGATCGCACACAGTACTGGTAAATACGGAGAAAAGATAACCTTTCCAGTAATTGCATGTAAAACCCCTAAAATGTCCATTCCACTTCCAGGAATTCATCTCTAAGAATCAATCAGAACGGTACAAAGTTTTACGTAAAACGTTCATGAGGACACTGACTTCACTAACAAGTTGCAGGGCAGCAGTCTATGTGTCCAAAAGGGGACTGGAGAAACAATAAAATATTCACACCATAATCATGTTTTAGAAAAAGACTGAATACAGCTCCAGGCCATCTGCTGGCACCTGGTATGACAAGCACGTGCACCAACACGCCCGCGGACAGCGCGCGCCCACAGACAGTGGCGCACCCGCAGACGGCGCGCACCCGCGGACAGCGGCGGGACAAAAGGCAGGAGCAGTTACATCTCTGGGGGATGAAGGTACATGTGGATTTTGTACTTTATACTTTTCTTTATTTTCCAAAACATATCATTACTCTTATAATTAAAAAGAAACTCATTTTTTTAAATCACAAGAAACCTCTGTCCAGTATCTCCCTCCCCCTGGTGAAGCAATGCTCTCGTGTTCCCCCTCACTCCTGAAGTCAGCTCTCCCATTCCAGCTCCACCCTATGGAGCAGCGAGGGCCTGCACGAACGCCTCGTCCAGTGCCCACTGCCCTACAAATTAAGGGCTTCTCTTACCACTTTGTGGAAGGTCATGGCTGCACACCTAAGTATAAGGGGACCCTGAACAAGGTGTTGCCCATTTTCCCAATCAAAATATCCAAAAGTTTTTACGGCCCATTTTCAACTTTCACAAATGTAGAGTGGGGGAAAACCAAATTTTCTAATTTATTTACTCTACATGCTTATTTTAAGTTACATGTCCTACAAAAGATTAATGTAGAAGAACTGCTTCCTTCCGTTCTCTCATTTCATGAAACAAGTACACACAGCTCTCACGCACGTCTTCGGCATTTTTCAGACACCAGGGCCACTGTTTGGGTCAGCTCCCGAGCTCATCAGACAAAGCCATGTTGACGTGTTTGAGGCACAGCCTGTTTTTCAGTCAACAGAGAATGTTTGGGGATTTTTATCCCAAGCCACAATGACCCAATCAAGCTCATGATCTGCATAAACCACAGCGTCAACGGCTTTCGAAGTGACCTTTAAAGACTCATCTAACTGCCACCACCCCAAAGGTGAGGTCTTGCCCCAGGTATAACTATTACACCTGTTCTAAATCTGCGCTCTGATGGGCCCGTCAGGGGACCTCCATGAGCCCCTAGCCCAGCACTCTAAGCTTCAGAGGCCTCCTGAAGCCAAACAGAGCCGATGCTCCCTCAAAGAAAGACACAAGTACTGGGCAGTAGGAAAGACCTCCCCAGGCCCATCAGCCCAGTGTCCTCCTCCAAGGTAACAGAAACACAGGGAATGCAAAAAAATATGTAAGACAAACCCTCTGGGAACACACCAGTCACACAGCAACCAACACAGCTGTGAGGGGGCCAACAGGTACTTACTTGGACACAAGGACAGCAGCTGCATCTCGGGCCTTGTCACTGACAACCAAGTAGGCCTAGAAGAAAAGATCAAGGACAGGCACTGTTACACACACCATATAAATTTCTGGGACCCACTCACCAGCCAGTTCCACACGCAGCAGCTCCCGGAGAAGCCAGCCCATGAAGCTTCCAGGCAGAAGCCAAATTCCAAAGCGGCACAAACCATCCCTAAACTCGACCTGCAGTTGCCAGCAGCTGCTGAATGCTGTGCTCACCACCTGGCAGGTGCCCCGTTGCACATGGCATGTGCCCGGACCCCCTGAATTAGACATGCGTAAAAACAGCAGAAAAATGAAACACAAATGTGTCACCCAACTGTAACACAGAATTGCAGGGGCACCTGGTGGCTCAGTCCTGAGTGTCTGACTCAGCAGGGAGTCGGCTTGAGAGTCTCTCCCTCTGCCTCTGCCCCTCCTCCCGCTCATCCTCCCCCGCCCTGCTCTCGCTCTCTAAAATAAATCAATCAATCTTTAAAAAGGGACCTGTCAACATGTTAGTGTGCAGAACACTTAGGAGGCCCCACTCAAACAGAAAAGGACCCAGGGTTAAAACAAATGACTAGCTTTTCTTTGGAGGCTTGCCTTAAGAAGTTTCCAGTTCACATCTTCACTAACTTTTTTCCAAATGATACATATACGAAAGATCTTTTCTCTGGGGGACAATCATATATCCAGTGCCAAACCTTTAGAAATGTACAGCCACTCACCTGGCAGTCCCATTTACAAGACAAATACACAAAGGGTATGTAAAGGTGGTTCATCACCGTACTACTTCTCATAGAACACAACCAGAACAAAACTAAATGTCTATCTATAAGAGAATTTTTTTTAAAGATTTATTTATTTGAGAGAGAGTGCGTGCATGTGACCCGTGCATGGGCGGGGGGCGCGGCAGAGGGAGAGAGAGAATCTCAAGCAGACAGCACAGAGCCCAACATGGGGCTGGATCCCACGACCGTGAGCTCACAACCTGAGCCAAAACCAAGAGTCAGACACTCACCAACTATGCCACCCAGGTGCCCCAAGAGAATATTTTTAAAATTGGGGTTCAGATGGAGGACCTTGTCTCTTAAAGATTTTGAGAAGACATGCACTCACTGACATAATAAGACATTCAGCATACACTGCCAGGGAAAAAGCAGCTCCCAGAGCAGCAGGACACCAAGGGCGCATGGGCAGCAGGGAGTGTGGTGAGCACCACAGGAACAGGACCCAAACTGCCGGGCTTCAAATTTGGCTCTACCATTTATGATAAAGTGAACCAGCTATGTTACTTTTTCTTTCTTTTTGACTATTGTCCCCTCAGTAAAATGAAGATAAAAAGAGTTAACTCTCAGGGCACCTAGCTGGCTCAGTTGGTGGAACATGGTGGGGTTGTGTGTTCGAGCCCCACACTGGCTGTAGACATTACTTAAAAAAATTTTTTTAATATTTCTTAATTATTAAAAAAAAAAGTCTTTAAGGGGCGCCCAGGTGGCTCCATCAGTTGAGTGTCCAACTCTTGATTTCAGCTCAGGTCATGATCTCAGGGTCGTGAGCACTGACTGGGCCTGGAGCCTGCTTGAGATTCTCTCTCTCCTTTGCCCCCCACTGCCACGTACACGCGCATTCTAATAAATAAATCTTAAAAAAAAAAAATTTATTTAAAAAAGAGGCGCCTGGGTGGCTCAAGTGGTTAAGCGTCTGCCTTTGGCTCAGGTCATGATCCCAGGGTCCCAGGATCAAGCCCCACATCGGGGTCCTTGCTCAGTGGAAAGTCTGTTTCTCCCTTTCCCCACCCCCCACCCTGGCTCATGCACTCTTTCTCTCTCACTCTAAAATAAATAAAATTTTTGAGTTAACTGCCTCATTAAGTAGGATTATGTGAGTCACTACACAGAAGATGATTAGAATAGTGTCTGGCACAGAGCAAGTACTCGATGAATGCCTGATCGCTGCTCACATCCTGTGTAATCCCTCCTGTCTGGGTTGGACACAGTGACAGGCTTCTAACCAAGAGAATTTGGCAAGGGCTGGGAGGTCACTTCTGTGATTTGGTGACACATTATTGTGACTTCTGTCTCGCTAGCAGACCCTGCCCCTTGCCAGTTTCAAGAGAGTATGCTGCCACGCCGAGGGGGCCACATGGCAAGGAACAGCCAACAAAGAACTAAAGCCCTTGGTCCAACACCCTCAAGGGTCTGGCTTCAGCCAACTGCCATGACGACACGGAGGCAGAACCTGTTCCGGTGAGCCTTGACTACAGCCAGGGAGACTATGATGCAGATTGCCCTGCAAAGTCACACCGAGATTCCTGACCCACAGAAACCGTGAGATGATAAATGTGTGTTGTGTTAAACCACTCAAGTTTGGGGTAATGCAAATATTATGCATATAAACAAATTATAGCATCACAAAAAGTTTGAAAAAATATACAAGTGTTATTATTTCTTGGCACTAGAATTTGAGGGACTTCGATTTAATATCATTCTTGCTTTGCTTTACTTTCTAATTTTTCTATGCTGATCATGTATTATTTACATAACATTAAAAATTAAAAATCAAATTTAAGATGGACCTTTATTTTCTCTTACAACTGCCCCCCTAAAATCTCTTATAGGTCATTATGATGCTTAACAGAGTATTTGCACTACCTACAAAGAAAGGAGATTTGCTAAGTAATTCATCCTTTCCCTTATATGAATCATCACATTTTCAAAACAGGTCGTGAAATGAAATTTTACCCTACTGAAAATCAGTAACAGCAGTTGAAGAAACATTAATGTCAAAGGCGTACCTGACTGAACTCTAACATAAAGACAGCGTGAGAATGAAAGAGAATGCTAGTTAGCAGCTACTGATCTGCATGACCACACCTACCTCTGCTATTTGGAGAATACGGTCCATTATGGACATTCGCGTCTGCCCAGGTTGAGTGAGGAGGCTCCCGTCGAGGCGTGAAAAATCAAAAGGGATCAGGCAGGTCACAGAGAGCCACAGTAAAAGCATGTAGCGGGTCTCCCAAGTCTAGGAAGTTAAATCAGAGTAAAATGACTCCAGTATAAAGGACAGAGGTAACCCGCATGCCCCACTCACAGTCCTCCCTGCCCTCCCTGCCCACTCAATCCCCACCACAGGCCCTTCGGATGCCATCCACCTCAGAGCCTGGAGTACAGACCATCATGAGCCCCTCCTGTGTCTCTACTGTACCCCACCACACACACCCCCGTCATAGACAGCTAGCAACCCTGTCAAATGAAAGAAACAGCAAAACAAAGAAAAAATCACCATATATCAGTATAATGGCTTCTCTTTACTGGCACCCTTCAACACACAATCGGCATTTTGAGAAAGTGAAAAACAGATAATAAGACAGAAAACAGAAGACTTAAGAATAAAAAAAATATTCTCAATGTCCAGTCAAAGAGAAGTGTCCTTATTTTAGGTAGTCACAAAACAAGACTCTACTTTGGCCCTGGAATCACCCATCAGGGGCACGAGAAGCAGAGGAGAGCTAGGGAAATAATCCCCCACGTCTTCAACTGAAATTGGGCACATTCACAGAGACAACTCACTGGTGGTGCAGTAATGATCTGTGTGCTCCTCTGAACCCACACTGTGCAAAATAATACTCCCGCAGCAATCTGACTCCTGGGAAAGGCCTGCTAACAAGGCTGGCCAGCAGTGGGCATCTGCGAACTTAGATTTCAGGAGGCTTCCCACCATTCCCTGAGAAGGGGGACTCTATGCCTGGACTATTTGTACAAACCATGTCGCTTATGTCAAAACCTGCTTTCCTTCTGGGCGTATGGCATTTCAGTCCATGCTCGGCAAAGTACCCACGTGACCAGTCCCCAAGAAACTCCTGCACACTGGTCTCTATGATCTTCCCTGGTAGACAACACTTCGTATGTGTCATCATAACTCAGTGCTAGGGAGACTTACAAGTGCCCTGTGTGACCCAACTGGGAGAAGACCCTGGAAGCTTACTTCTGGTGTCCTCCAAACTTCACCCCACATGCCTTTTCCCTTTGCTGATTTTGCTACTAATGAGTCACAACCATAAGAACAACTACATGCAGAGTCTTACAGTCATCCCAGAGAATCATCAAACCTGGGGGTGATCCTGGAGACCCCCAAAATAGTTATATTTCAATTTTTAAAAATCTGGAAGATTACCACCACACCATATGTAGGCATATTTTTTTTCTTTATAAAGAGCATATTTTTTTTTTTTAAAGATTTTATTTATTTATTTGACAGAGATAGAGACAGCCAGCGAGAGAGGGAACACAAGCAGAGGGAGTGGGAGAGGAAGAAGCAGGCTCACAGTGGAGGAGCCTGATGTGGGGCTCGATCCCAGAACGCCGGGATCACGCCCTGAGCCGAAGGCAGGCGCTTAACCGCTGTGCCACCCAGGCGCCCCATATAAAGAGCATATTTTAAAGGGAAATAATTTAAAGTAACATAATAACAGAAAAAGCCAAAAGAATAAAAGAAAAGAGAGAGAGGGATATAAAACAGCATAAGATAAAATTGAAGGAAACAGGAAGATAAAACTGCCAGTCAGGAGTGAAGCAAACAAGGGAAGAAAGAAGGAGAGATGAGGCTGGGACTGAAAAGGAGAAAAAAGACACTCACTTCATGGTCTCTAGGATTCTGATTTGTAAACATATCCAACACAGGCTGCACGTCAGCTACTTCATGAGGAAACAAACGAAGAAACGTTTTATATCCTCGAACCTATCAGATTAAAGAGACACTGAATTATTACATAATTAGAAAACACAGAAAGTAGCAAAATTATCTTTTTCCTCTACCATCAAAGATCACCACCTATTGCACCCAATGATCAGAAGAGAATTATGCCGTATTGCTGTGATACAACTTGTTAAGAATAAATAGGAAAGCTATCTTTGCTTCTTACATCTTTTCATAAATATGTTCTGTCCCAACTTAACACATATTATATATACTTCATCAGAAATATAGATATGTTACAAACTAAAAAGTTTTCCTTCTACCTTGTTTATACAATTGCCCTCTGACACTCAGGAGGGAATGAGTCCTCAAAAACCTCAAAGGCCCCCAAATTCATTACGGCTTCCATAAATGCAGTGGTACTACGCCTTCAGGAGAGGCCCTGCACTCATTCAACTGAGCCACAGAGAAGTACGCACATGGGCAGCCCACCCATGGGGCCCTCTCTCTGACCAAGGTCCTCTCTTCACCACACAGCAGGCACCACTATATTGCGTAGCGCCACAAACCCACCCAGAGATGGCTCTGAGTCACGCCCATGGTCAAAACTGCAATTGGTTACGTTTGTAGCCAGCACAGGGATATCACCTGGGAGTCTCTAAGAATGCAGAATATCAGGTCCCACCCCAAACCCACTTACTCAGAATCTGCCTTGTGAACAAGATCCCCAGGAAATTCACCTGCACATTAAAGTTTGAAAAGCCGTATAACTTCCATTTTCACCAAGCTTGTCCATTTTTTCCTTGAAAAAAGCTCTTCTGAATTAGTCATCTATCTCTCTCCCTCTCTCTCCTCCCTTTCCCTCCTCCACTTCCTTTCTAGCTAGGTGCTACTTGATCTATTCAAATGCAAGATGCTAAATATCTCAGACAGGGTTTCAGCCAAAGGACCCACGGATCACTATCACTAACATCTGATCCCCAACATATGGTAGAAAGAGAAAGAATGAAACCCACAACTTCTGTGTGAGAACCATCTTTCCTGAAAAATGACATTTGGACAGTAATTTCTGGACCTGGTCTTTAAGAAAGTGCTATGTAAATGTTACCTTGGTGATGATGTAAAGAAACTTGAAAGCTAGATGTATGAGGTCAGCTGGAGAGGTCTTATCTTGTACTATATCCAACAACAAGTTCATCATCCACTCTAGACAAAAACATGTGTAAAACATTTAGTACAAATTAAACATTAATATATTAAAACAAAATGCCAAAAAATAAACTTTATTTATAAATGTAAATGATTCAATATTAGTAAGCCTATATGCTCCAAGTATCAATAGAGCAAAAGAAGAAAAACATTTTCACCATAACAGTTTCTAAAAGAACAAAATTAATACAACATCCATCCTCGCTTTTAAAACACAGGAGAGGATACATGGGTGGCTCGGTCAGTTAAGCATCCGACTCTTAATTTCAGCTCAAATCATGGTTTTAAGATCCAGCACAATGTTGGGCTCCGCACTGGCAGGGAATCTGCTTAAGATTCTCTTTCTCGGGGCGCCTGAGTGGCTCAGTCGTTAAGCGTCTGCCTTCAGCTCAGGGCGTGATCCCGGCATCCCGGCATTCTGGGTTCGAGCCCCACATCCGGCTCCTCCGCTGAAAGCCTGCTTCTTCCTCTCCCACTCCCCCTGCTTGTGTTCCCTCTCTCTCTGGCTGTCTCTATCTCTGTCAAATAAATAAATAAAATCTTTAAAAAAAAAAAAAAAAAAGATTCTCTTTCTCCCTCTCCCACTGCCCCTCCCCCCACTATTCATGCACATGCAATCTCTCTCTCTCTAAAATAAAGTGAAATAAAATAAAATGCAGGAAAAATATTCTTATTTTTTAAAATTATTCTAATGCCTAATATCCAATACCATGCTTTACAAAAGATACCTCCTACAATTACTGTGATTTAGTGATGAGCGCATTCTAACCAACGTAATAAGGCAGAAAAAAAGGGTTTCCACCTCCAGTTATAAAGGAATAACTTATATGGAATTGCTCTATCACCAAAAATTAGAGAACGAGACAAATATGTTACAAATATATTTTCAGGGGCGCCTGGGTGGCACAGTCGTTAAGCGTCTGCCTTCGGCTCAGGGCGTGATCCCAGCGTTATGGGATCGAGCCCCACATCAGGCTCCTCCGCTGTGAGCCTGCTTCTTCCTCTCCCACTCCCCCTGCTTGTGTTCCCTCTCTCACTGGCTGTCTCTATCTCTGTCAAATAAATAAATAGTCTTTTTTAAAAAAATCAATAAATTTAAAAAAATATATATGTTACAAATATATTTTCAGACACTGGAACAACAGGCATTGCAAGGTAACAAACCGACGGGGGGGGGGGGGAACAACTGGGATCTACAGCTGCCCAGGCTGTTTGCAGGGAGGTAATTTTTAGAACTCAGCACAGGGAGGGGAGGACTCAAAGAGAGCAGAGACTGAGGTTCAAGAAGGCTAAGTCAGCTGAAATCTGCAGGGCAGAGTAATAAAGAGGAAGGTATGCAGAGAATGAGCTCCAGAAGTCTACAGAGGTCCCCTTAAGTCGTTGGCTGAATGTTCACAAGCATGGGAGGAGTCCACAAGGCCAGGTAAGAACAACTACCAAAAAGCACTGAGGCCGAGTTTCCAGCAGACATGGGACCAACATTCAAATTCCATCAAGCCAGAGTAGAGTCCTTGCTGAGCACCCAGAGCAACCAGCAGACACTCCAGAGCAGTATTTCCTTAAGTAGTAAGGCTAAATTAGAGAAAAACTAGAGAAAAAGCAAGACCTGCGCTAACAAGGCTTTAATAGGATCGAAAGGATACAAATGATTTACAACTACGCAGCCTAGCAAATTTGAGCACTCTTTTAGAGACAGAAAATTTAAGACCACCAACACAGTAATAATCACAGTGCCCATCATCCACTCAAAACTTACAAGACATACAGCTGTCTAAAGTTACTGAGACCCCTAACGGGGAAAATCAGTTCATAGAAATTCCCCAAAGAAGATATAAGCTTTAGAGCAAGCATCATAAATACTATAAACACTAAAACACGCTCAAGGATGTAAACGAAAACATGAACAATAGGAGGCAAGGAATGAAGCTACTAACACAATCAACTTCAAGAGCTGGAAAAATAAGATCTGAAATGAAAAAGTAACGAAATGAGATTAACAGATTACATACTGCAGAAGAGAAGATCAGAGACCTTAAAGACACAGTAACTACACTTCTACACTATGGCGGGGGGTGGGGGGGCTAAAACACCAAGCAGCCTCAGCACCACGTGCAGCAGTGTCAAGTGAGCAACACATGGGTAACCTGTGTCCCAAGGGGAGAGGAATGAGGCAAGGACAGAGAAATATGTATAGAAATAGTAGCCAAAATTATTCCAAATTTGATGAAAATTGTAAACCTATTAATCCAAAAGGTTCAACAAACTCAAGCAGGATAAATGGAAAGAAAATTACACCATGGCATGTCATAATCAAATTGCTGAAAACCAGCAATAAAAAGAAAATTCTACCAACTGCCAGAGAAAAAAGCCCACATTACATGGAGAAACAAAGAGAAGAATAAAGACAGACCTCTTGTCAAAACAAACACAAGCCAAAGGCAATAGGACCATAGCTTTTAAAATGCTGAAAGAGGGGCGCCTGGGTGGCGCAGCGGTTAAGCGTCTGCCTTCGGCTCAGGGCGTGATCCCGGCATTACGGGATCGAGCCCCACATCAGGCTCCTCCGCTATGAGCCTGCTTCTTCCTCTCCCACTCCCCCTGCTTGTGTTCCCTCTCTCACTGGCTGTCTCTATCTCTGTCAAATAAATAAATAAAATCTTTAAAAAAATAAAAATAAAAAAAAAAATGCTGAAAGAAAACACTGTCACCCTAGAGTTCTATAATCAGTAAAACCTCTCAAAAGCGACGTGAAACAAAATATCAAAAGCTGAAAGAATTCATCACCAGTAAATCTGCACTAAAAAAAATGGTAAGTTCTTCAAGCAAAAAATAAATGAGACCAGAAAGAAACTACAATCTATAGAAAGCAAAGAATAAAGATGGAAATGGTAAATACATGAATATTAGACTTGGGTGCCTGAGTGGCTCAGTCAGTGAAGCATCCGACTCTTGATTTCCGCTCAAGTCATGATCTCTGGGTGGTGAGATCGAGCCCCGCGACCAGTTCCAAGCTCAGCATGAAGTCTGCTTGAGCTTCTCTCTCCCTCTGCCCCTCCCCCTATTTTTTTTTTTTTTAAGATTTACTTATTTATCTTCAGAAAGACAGCATACAAGAGAGAGCCCAAGCGGGAGGGGCAGAGGGAGAGGGACAGAGAAACTCAAGCAGACTCCCCGCTGAGTGTGGAGCCCAACACAGAGCTTGATCTCACAACTCTGAGATTAAGACCTGAGCGGAAACCAACAGTTGGTCACTTACCCAAATGTACCCCTCAGGTGCCCCTCAACAAAGGTAACTTTGAACTTTTTTTTTTTTTAAATAGGCTCCACCCAGCGTGGAGCCCAACATGGGACTTGACCTCACAACCCTGAGATCAAGACCTGAGGTGAGATCAAGAGTTGGACACTTAACCAACTGAGCCACCCAGGCACCCTGAACATTTTTTAAAGAATGAAAATGTATAACCACAGATAAAGAGATCGAGCTAGCATTATTTACAAAATATATATTTACTGCTTTGAAAACCCAAAAGAAACTGAAAAGCTAGTGAAGTATTTTATTACACAACAAACTTTAAACATTACACCCAGTTAAAGAAGCCGGTCACAAAAGTCCACATATTGTCCGACTCCATTACGTGAAATGCTCAGAATACACAAACCCAGAGACAGAAAGCAGATTAGTGGTTGCCAGGAACTGGAGGGAGAGTGGGGGTGACTGCTGAGGGATATGGGCTTCTTCTAGGGGTGATAAAATGTTCGGAAATTAGTGGTGATGGCTGCACAACTCTGTGATATACTAAAAACCAATTAAGTATATACATAAAAGGGTGAACTTTGTAGATCTTGGATACCAGTCTTTTATCTGTAGTGTATCCAAGATCTACAAAAAACTTCTCAAACTCAATACATGAGAAACAAATAATCAAACCAAAAAATGGGCAGAAGAGGGGCGCCTGGGTGGCTCAGTCGTTAAGCGTCTGCCTTTGGCTCAGGGCATGATCCCAGCATTCTGGGATCAAGCCCCACATCAGGCTCCTCCGCTGGGAGCCTGCTTCTTCCTCTCCCACTCCCCCTGCTTGTGTTACCTCTCTTGCTGGCTGTCTCTATCTCTGTCAAATAAATAAAATCTTAAAAAAAAAAAAAATGGGCAGAAGATATGAACAGACACTTTTCCCATGAAGACATACAAATGGCTAACAGACACATGAAAAAATGTTCAAAATCATTAGCTATCAGGGAAATTCAAATCAAAACCACATTGAGATACCACCTTACTCCAGTTAGAATGGCAAAAATTGACAAGGCAGGAAACAACAAATGTTGGAGAGGATGTGGTGAAAGGGGATCCCTCTTACATTGTTGGTGGGAATGCAAGTTGGTACAGCCACTTTGGAAAACAGTGTGGAGGTCCCTTAAAAAGTTAAAAATTGAGCTACCCTATGATCCAGCCATTGCACTGCTGGGTGTTTACCCCAAAGATACAGACGTAGTGAAGAGAAGGGCCATATGCACCCCAATGTTCATAGCAGCATTGTCCATAATAGCTAAATCATGGAAGGAGCCAATATGCCCTTCAACAGATGACTGGATTAAGAAGATGTGGCCCATATGTACAATGGAATATTACTCAGCTATCAGAAAGAACGAGTTCTCAACATTTGCTGCAACATGGACGGGAGTGTAGGAGATAATGCTAAGCGAAATAAGTCAAGCAGAGAAAGATAATTATCTTATGGTTTCACTCATTTATGGAACATAAGAAGTAGGAAGATCAGTAGAAGAAGAAAGGGAAGAAGGGGGGGTAAACAGAAGGGGGAATGAAACATGAGAGACTATGGACTCTGAGAAACAAACTGAGGGCCTCAGAGGGGAGGGGGGTGGGGGAATGGGATACGCCGGTGATGGGCATTAAGGAGGGCACGTATTGCATGGTGCACTGGGTGTTATACGCAACTAATGAATCATGGAACTTTACATCAAAAACTAGGGATGTACTGTATGGTGACTAACATAATAAAAAAGTATTATTAAAAAAAAAAAAAAGGGTGAACTCTATGGCGTGTAAGTTATACCTCACCACATGAGCACAAGCAGCTTTCATCCCAGAGCAAAACTCTGAACAGACCACTCAGGGCAAGTAAAGCATTCCCCGGAGACATCAGCACCCCAGATAAAGGAAAGGCTTCATTCTGCCATTTGGAACATCCCCCCATGCTCAATGTGGTGGAGAAATCAACCAACTCACCTGCTCGCAGAGAAAATCTGCCCACCCATTCACCACACTGCCTGACAGAATCCTCTCAGGAGAGGTTTAGCCGGAAACACTCCAACTTATAAAACAGAAGCAGAGGAGCCCTCATCTACATCCATTTGGTCTCAAATATGGGCAGAACCAGTAACATGAAAAGACCAAATTACACAGAAACGCTGATGCCAGAGGAAAGAGGTGAACTGGGGGAAGAGCAGAGAACAGCCACAACAGGACCAAGAGATTCAGAAAGATGGCACAGCCATTCCACAAGAATAGAGACCAGAAAAGCAGATTATTCCACATGCTTATCTCAGTAACCCTCACCACCACCACCCCAGATGCAGTAAAACGGAAATAAAGTGACACAAATCCACAGAGAAGAAAAAAAACAACAGTCAGCTGTGACTTGGAAACTGGACAACTGCAGGGAAAGCCACGGTAACTGGAGCAGCCCAGCAAGGAGTCAGAGCTGAGGGCCAGGAACAGCCCAGGGCAGGGCAGGGCACAGGGAGGGCTGAAAACAGGAGGAGTCCTCTAGGGTCTCCCAGGCACAGCCCGTTTTAGGCAGACCAGAGGTTTACCTCTCTAGAGTGGTGAACACCATAGCCATTAGCCACATTTGGGGTTTTTTTTTTAATTTAAGTCAAATAAAATTTTTAATTCAGTTCTTTAGTCATACTAGCCATATTTCAAGTGCTCAGCAATCCCATGTGGCTAGTGGTGACTTTATCAGACAGCACAGATCTAGAACATTCCGTCATCACACAAAGTGTTACTGGACAGAGATGCTCTGGAGAGAGTAAGTCCGAGAGGAAGCCAGGATGCAGCTAACAACAGCCATGCAATCAACGCCTGACCCAACAAGGAGTAGGCACTCCAGGCTAGGAGGCCCACAGCAGGACGCTCCCCAACAGGGCTCCAGGACCCAGCAGCCAGCCATGTGCTCCCCAGACACGAACATCCGACCCACAAGATGACTTTGAAAAATACCAAATCAAGGAAAAGAGAACTTAGCGTAGTAAAAACAATGGACAAAACAAATTCAAAAACATCTTCCATGTGCAAAACAAAGATCAAAAAACAAAACGATGTGGGAAAAGCTAAGCGACCCAGGGATCACTCCTGGAAACTTAACAACCAATTCACAGGAACACCAGAAAGAGAAAGCAGAAGTCGAGAAATGACCAATGACACACCAGAAGTTCCCTATGCCAAAGGATATCAGTCTTCAGGCTAAAATTGTCCAGCTAATGCCCAGCATAAGAGAAAAAGCAAAAAAAGGTCTCCTGAAAAAGAAACTTGGACTTGGTAACAGTGGATGAGGGAACCATGCCCTCCGTCTTCAGCCAGCCAAGCTATCAACCACATACGGAATGCATTTATTCTGCCTGAGACAGGTGAAAATTCAGAAAGCTTACCTTCTACAAAACCTGCTGGTTACCTGAAGGAAAAAAAACAGCACACACGACACCAGCCCACTTTTTAAAAGGCACATATGTGTATGCTAAAGCTAATCCCTAATGCCTCGTATGGTAACGTTTGAAGTTTCAACAGCCCTGTGGGGTGGGTAGTGCTAATAATCCCCATTTTACAGGTGAGGAAACTCAGGCCAGAGCAGCTGAGTGGTGGCACTGGGATGCAAATCCAGGCAGTCTGGCCTGGGGCTCATGCACCTAACCCCCACCCTGTGCTGCCTTTCAATTTAAGTGACTCTCGCTACCTTCCTCCTTCCTAAGTTCACTGCCAGGAGTGTTACTTTTGCAGACAGAGAAAAGAAAAAAAATTATCAGTATGAAACAGGTCAAAAATAAACAATGAGAAACAAAGAACCAAAAAGCCACTTCCCTTATGCTAAGAAAACCTAAGCCTGTCTCCATCTATAAACACGGATGACCATAGATCATATATTTACACAGCATCCTCAGACACTGAGGATTAAATGGTGACCCCCCCTCCCCCCCGTAAAGCACTCGGTTCTAACAAAATGTGCCTGGAAAACAAACAGATTAAAACACACACGATGAGGGTGCCTGGATGGCTCAGTTGGTTAACTGTCTACCTTTGGCTCACGTCAGGATCCCAGAGTCCTGGGATCGAGCCCCACATCGGGCTCCCTGCTCGACAGAGAGTCTGCTACTCCCTCTACCCCTCCCCCTGCTCGTGCTCTCTCTAATAAATAAATAAAATCTTTAAAAAATAAATAAAATAAAATAAAAAAGTAAAATACACAGGAGCAAAGAAGAGGCTCTTAAGTAACAGCAAGGAAGACAGAAGCTCAAATACATCTGCCCACAGCCTAGGGCAACATCTGGAACTCCTAGGACTATCACAGTCCACTAGCATTAACTGGCCTAACAAATAAGGCCAGGGCACTTCATCCCTATACCCTCTGCTGGCAAACACAAACACAAACACACACACACACACACACACACACACACACAGCATACACCAAGGCCTTTGTGATCATCTGTAACTGAAGGATCAAAACACAAATCATCAGCCTCTGTTCTTACCAAGGTGTGGATCCAACAGATGAGGCTGCTCCTGGTATCTGTCCATTATTACTAAAAAGAAAAACACAGAAATAACATCACTGAGGCAAATATGCACACAAGGCCCAGGAATCCTCACTTTCCCCCTGAGTGCTATTTCGAGGCTCTTAAGAGCACAGGCCACCTGGAGCAGCCCCCCACCACCCCCGCTGCCAGCCCCACGCACTCCGCTTCCTCAGCACACCTTCCTCTCCCCCCACCATCAATCAGACACAGACACCTTCCACTCCTTCACTCCTCCCTCTGCAGAGCATACTAGGCACTGAGACCTCCCGGGCCCCAACTCTTCAGAGCACACGCTCCTCCATCCCAGGCAGCCTGGTTTCTGCTCCTTGCAGCAGCTGGCGCTGCTCCTATCAGATGCAAAGACCACTCCACCTGGGGCAGATATTCTGTGCCACACACCTCCACACCTGCCAGCTTCCCTGGAATGGGAAGACAGGCTCTCCCTGGCCCCTGGATACCCCCCTCACCCCACAACAGTTCTGTGCACAAGATACTGGCTTGCTAACCCCAGTCCACAACCAAAGAAACAGACCCAGAAGGGCAATGAAGCACTTAGCCCAAATGGCAAGTGAGAATTAACCCCGGGTGTGTCAGCAAAGCACATGCTGTGTCCCGTCTGCCGCCACAGTGCCCCTCCCCTAAAGTCAGAGGGTCGTCACCCCAAACCTAGGAAGGCAAAACTCGGCGAGAATTTCCTCAGCAGAAAGGGCCCACAAAGATGGTTTTAATGAGTCACAAAACGCTTCCGATCCCACTCTGGGATCCGGGGGAGTCGCTCCCTCATCAGTCATTAGAGACAAGTGCCCAGGGCTCCGCCCGCCGCTGACTCTCCGGGGGCTGGAGTCGGAGAACGGACACTGGCCAGTAACTAGTCCCGCGCGCTCCCCGCCGGTCCCCTTGCAGGGCCCAGGGCGCCGGGGGTCATGTCCCCGGACTGCACGGCCATCTGCTCCCCCGCCCTCTCCGCGCCTTTGTCTGCGGCACGCGGGTTCGCGGCGACTCCTCCTCTCGCCGCCTCCCGGTCCACACAGCCGTCTCGGAGGAGCCGTGCTTCGCTGGCTCTCGCAACCCGGCGGGGCAGAACTGGAAGTCCCGGCCGCCCCGCGGAGGTTCACACCGGGGTCCCCACGCCCAACCCTCCGCACCCCTCCTCCAAAGCCAGGGAGAGGGAGCGCCCACCGCCCCTCCGCCGCCAGGTGAGGCCGCCCGCGCACGAGGGCACGGCTCCCACAGGTGCGCTCCAGGTGCAAGCTCTCGGGCAGAGCAGCAGGTCCAGCCCGACAGCATGCACACACGGCAACCGTGCCGGGGCCCCGCGCGCACCTCGGAACCGCTCCAAGGCGCCCTCCCGGGCCGCACGGTCGCCGAGCACCGTCCGCAGGCGGCCGAGCAGCGCGCGAGTCTCCGCGCTCTCGCCGAACACCTCGAGGGCGCCGCCGCGGGCCAGCGCCTCGTCCTCCGCCCCGTCCTCCGGCGCGCCCGTGGCCGGCTCCTCGCCCAGGGCCATCCTCGGCGTCCCAGACCGCGCCCGTGGACTCGAAGCCCGGCCACGCCCGAGTACGGGGACAGGGAACGCCGGCTGATGCAGGCTGAGGGACAACGGCTCGGGCAGAGGCGGCGGCTACCGACGCTGGCCCCGCCCCGCGACCTCCGACCTCGCGCCTCGGACCCGCTACGGAGCGCGCCGGCCGCCAAAATAATGAGCGCAGAGGCGGTACCGAGCCCTGTGGGGCGGGGCCCGGGTAAATGGAGCCTGGATCTGGCGAAGCCCGGGACGCGGGAGGGCGGAGCCTGCTGCGCGGACTGGGGGCGGGGCCATGGCGCCGGCGGGGTGGGCGGGGTCTGAGCTCGTGGGTGGAGCCCAGGTGGGGTGCGGAACTGCGCCCGTGGGGGGCAAGGCGGGGAGGGGCGGGGGAGCGGGAAGGGGTGTCTAAGCCTGTGGATAGGGCCGGAGGGGGACGGCCCTGAGCTCACGGGTGAGGTGGGGTGGGGACGGAGCCTGGGGGCGGGGCGGGGCGGGGGCGGGCGCGGGCCTGAGCCAGGGTAGGTGGGGCCCGCGCTGGGAGCGGAGTCGCGGCCGGAGTCCCGGGAGGAGACCCGGGCCCCGACCCCCTGCACGCTCGAGCTGCTGCGCCAGTCGCACCGCACATCCCACAAACATTGGTGCTGCGACGCTGGCAGCTTCTGGGTTGAAAGGTCACATGTCTGGAAGGGTGCGTCTGGGGTGGAGTTCTTTCTGGAAAGTCTGAACAGGCTCACCCGTCGCGGTGGGACCAGCCTCCTGACCGCGAGGCCCGCTGGGCAGTCGTACTCTCAGAAGAGAGAAATTTGGGCGCCGCTCCCACCGCGAAACGGGTAACTTTGCGGCGGGTAATGAAGGCGTGGCCACGTCTTCCGCCTCGCACGGTGGCCGGCCAGCGCCCCACAGACCCCGCCCCAGGGCCGCCTGCCCCGCCCCCCTTCAAGGATGTCAGCCCCGACGTCCCCAGCCAACCGGCCGACGCGGCCACCAGACCGCAGGGGGCACCCCACTGCCCGAGGCTCTCCCCCACCCTCAGCCTCTCGTAATCCAGCCGCAAACACCCGCCGGAAACTGGAGCGCGGAGCTGGCCGGGCAGTGGCCGCAGCCGCTGTCCGTCCCTCACTACGGGGAGCGCCTATCCTTCCATCTGCCGCACCTGGGCAGGGGTGGACTCGCAGCTCCACTCAGCGCAGAGATGCCGCTCAAGAGAGGAGACCCACCAACTGGTCTCCAGTTCTGCTTGAGACCGAGTCCACCGCGAGGTGTGACCCCAACTTCCACCGACACAAATCCCAGATCTGTGTGGATTTCTATAACCATTATCATGAAAATACCCCAATTCCCCCCAGATCACGATACATAATAAGCCTGTTGGAAAGCTGTCAGGTGCCCTGGGCCCTCTGCACATGAGCCCAACCGCGGGGGAGACAACTAACACAGTCTTTGGTCCCGAACCCCCGACTTTATTAGTCCGGTGCTGCCAGCCCTAGTTACCTGCCAAGCGGGGAGGCAGGGACGCAGGCCGGCTGTTACTTGAGGAGCTTCCTCATGGTGCCCAGGGAAGGGCTCCTGTACCCCTGCCCAAAGTGGTTCCAGTGGTTTAGGTAGTTAAAGAGCTGGTACAGCAGCAGTCGCCTGTCGAACCCTGGAGCCTTGGGGATCTTCCGGTGGTAGGCAGTGAAGAAGGATCTGGGAAACCCCCCAAACATCAAAGCAATTGCCAGTTCAAACTCAGAGTGTCCATAGAAGGAAGCTGGGTCATAAATCACGGGCCCCGAGTCGTCCTCAGCCACATTTCCCGACCAGAGATCCCCATGAAGAAGGGCAGGGACGATCTCTAGACCACAAAACAGATCCGGGATCTTCACCTAAGAAAAGTAATCATTGCACACAGAGTTACCATGGGACTATGAGCCACGGTCTCCTCGTCCAATACTTGGAAATAAGCAAAGACGACCTCATGTTTGTTCAGGGTCCAACCGCAGCCTGGTCTATGAAGCCCAGAGATAAGGATCCCCTGAGTCCAGGAGACTGCAGCGTTATCTCACTAATTCAGGTCTGCACGCTCCACAGCACTAATGACGTCCATACAGTAGGGACCTCAGTGGATGTGGCCCAGTAGAGTACGGGCCAAATAACCTGAGTGGAGGGTTTTCTTAGGCAACTTGGCAAACTTTCTCTACTCTCCTTTTATTTCAGCACATATACGCCCGCACCTCTTCTGTATACTACTGGTTACTTCATCAGTGAGCTAAATAAAATTTCTTTGCTGTATGTTCACCCTGGGTTGGCACGCAAATTCTGTTTTTAACATTTTGAGAGCTACATTTTCAAACTAGTCACTCTGGGGCATCTGCTGCCCACATCTCTAAGAGGTGAGACATTTGTGCTTTGGAAAAGAAACAAGAACGGGGTAACAGTGGGTCAGAAAGCAATAGTAAATGCCACCATTTATGAGTCAAGCACCTGCGTTTCACGTGAGCAAAGCTTGAGGTTAAGTACTTAGTGACCCAGCCAGTGAGAGTTGCACTCAGGGGCCAAGTATGTCCTCAGGTACCATCCCCTTCCCAGGTTCCCCAGGCCAATAGTCAGGCACTTATGTGTCCACACTCGAGCAGCTCTGCTCCAGGCTCCATCTCCCAGAGGACCCCACACAAATGTGGAGGCTCATAAAAGGACAGCCCCTGTCCCAAAGAGTAAGCTCCGCGCCCACCTGTAGCTGTGACCAGAGTTCCCGTGCCTCTCGGTCAGCATAGTCCTTCTCAATGAGGTCCAGCTGCGCTTGGAGACGGTGCCGGGCAAAGAAGGTCGGCCAGTCATCCTGCCACTCATTCACCTGCACGACGAGGAGATGGGACTGAGGCCGCAGCTGGTGCCCCCAAGACAGAGCTACCAATGGAAACTGCCCAAACCCTAGCACAACCGCTAACAGACACAACAACTAGTACAGCTAGCCAACAGAGCAGAGAGGACGGAGCCATTAAAAATAGTCCAAAAGCGGGCAGATAAACAGGAAAAAGGGAAACAAAGAACAGAGAAAACAAAGAGCAAGATGACAGATTCAGCCCTAACCATATCGATAAGCACATCACATGCAAAGGGTCTAAGCACCCCAGTTAAAAGACTTGATTCCAGGCTGTGTACAAAAAAATGCACTTTACATATAAAAACAGAAATAGGTTAAAGGGATAGAAAAGATACGCCATGCTAACACTAGTCAAAAGAAAGCTAGAATGGCTGTAGTAATGACAGCGGATTTCAGAGATAAGAATATCCTAAGAATAAAGAAAGTCATTTCACAACGGCGAGCGGGTCAATTGATGAATAGAGCATAATAACCCTCAATGTCTGTGCCATGATATATGGCAAATAGGCACATGAGTAGATGTTCCACGTCACCGGCCCTCAGTGGGCACCACAGCACACTCGCCAGCATGACTATAATTTTTAAAAATGGAAACTACCAAGAGCGGCCAGGACGTGGAGGAACTGGAACCCTCATCCACTGCTGGTAGGAATGTAAAATGGTACAACCACTTGGGGAAATATTTTTGCAGTTTCTTAAAAAGTTAGGGGCGCCTGGGCGGCTCTGCCAATTAAGCGTCCGACTCTTGATTTTGGCTCAGGTCACGATCTCAGCGTCGTGAGATTAAGCCCACGTCGGGCTCCACACTCAGCGGGGATTCTGCTCGAGTTTCTTTCCCTCTCCCTCTGTCCCTCCTCCCGCTCACTCTCTCTCACTCTAAAATAAGTAAATAAATAATTTTTTAAGTTAAATCCGAACCTACCATATGACCCAGCCATTTCCCTCCCAGGTATTTACTCAGGATAAGTGGGAGCATTTGTCTCCACAAACTCTTGTCCACAAAGGTTCATAGAGGCTTATTTGTGAAAGCAAAACCTGGAAAGTACTCGGATGCCCAGCAGCAGGTGAACGGGTAAACAGACTGTGCTCGTCCTACAAAGGGACGGACTGTAAGCACAAGCAACAGCAGAGATGAAGACCTCAAGATGCTGAAGCGGAGTGCGCGTAGCCAGAAAAGGGCACAGACCGTACGATTCCACTTGTGTTAAATTCTACGAAATACAAACTATCTGCAGTGACAGTGGTTGCTGGGGCAGGGAAGAGCAAGAGGACACTTGGGGGTGACAGACAGACTCGTCCCAACTGTGGTGACTGGTTCACGGGTATGTATGTCAATATGTCAAAACTTGCCAAATTGTACGCTTTAAATGTGCGGCTTATTTTGTGCCAATCATACCTCAATAGAATTTTTTTTAAAGATGCAAAGCTGATTTCATACAAAGTGTTACCTTGGCAAACCTTTCAGGGGAAGGACTCTCCAAAGAGCATGCCTCGCAGTGACCTGCAGACCCATGTCCCTGGTCAGTGCTCTCAGCATGGACTCCCTGTGCTGGGTGCTGTGGTCCCTCAGCCCAGGGTCCACCCCTTTAGTGCTGGGTGTGCCTCAAAAGCAGGTGGGGAGGCCGTCTCCCCAACAGCCTGAGGCACAGGGAGTGGCAGCCCCTCCTGCCCCATCTGTCTGCACAGTCTCCCAGTGTCCAAGGCTCCATCTTCCTTCTGGATGACCAGGTTATAAAAGACACGACTGAGTATCAGAAGCTAGATACCAGCACTGGCTAGCCCAGTCCCTCCTCCAGGACACAGGGACTGTGATCCTCTGACCCAGAAAAGGCAGGACTTTCCCTGAGCTGCCAAAGGCAGGGCCCCCAGAGTGCACTGCTGGTGGGACCCAGCCTTCACTTTGTCAGAGGGGCAAAGCAACGAGGGGCTTCAGGCCCACCCTCTGAAGCCAGACTGTGAGTCAAATCCTGGCCCTCCACTCACTAGCCACATGGCCTCAGGGCACCGCTTTGCTTCTCTGCACATCTGTTTCCTCATCTGTAAAATGAGTCCAATGACACCTGCCTCCTAAGGTTGCTATGGCAACTGGGGGACTGGTGTTGGATAAAGCCCTTAGAGATGTGCCCAGGGAGTGGCTGTGCACAAAATGCCAGTGGTCCCAAGGGGGCTTAGAAACCAGGTGTCTGAGAAGCCCGCAGCCACCACTCAGCGTCACCCCAACAATGGCTGCAAGCCCCTGAAGGCCCACGCATCCCTCCCAAGGAGCAGGACCCTCCTGGAACTTCCGGGCTTGTCCAGGCACTCCATGCAGGACCCTCTGTCCCAGCTCAAGGTGGACTAAGTGTCCACCCAGGTCCCTCACCCCTTCCTGGTCAGGTGCAGCTGAGCTAAATAGGTTCACTGATTCCGGAGTCTAGAGAGGCACCAAGGGCTGCCTGTGTTCCTAATGGACCAGCCCCATTCTTGTCGACTTCACAGATCGGGGTTTTGTGTGTGACTTCATTTCTTTGTTCTTGAAAAGTCACTGTGCAACGTCTTTGGAGAGCCCACAGCCCTAAACTAACATCTGAGGCAGGACACCAAGCCCCGTTCAGCACACTGGCCACCAGCTCCAGGCAGATGCATGACCCTGGGGGACCCGGCTTCAGCGGAGATTTACGGAGTCCTCACAAGTCTGGGAAACCACTGTGTGTAGAGCTTGAGGGACCCCAGATGCGAGGACTGCCCAGTGGCCGGGCTCCCTAAGTCTGGCTCACGCTTCATAAGGATCTTACTCCAAGTGCCATCCACCTGGGAGACTCGCCCTCCGCCCACACAGGAGAGACAGGGGGAGACAAAAGGTTATCTAGTATATGCTTCCATTTACACGAAATGCCTAGAATGGGCAAATCCGTAGAGACAGGAAGAGGTGAGTTGTTACCAGGGCTGGAGGCAGGGGAATGGGGAGTGACTGCTAAAGGTATGTGATTTCTTTTGGAGGTGAGGAAAATGTTCTGTAATTAGACAGTGGCAATGGGTGCACAACATAGGCAATATACTAAAAACCACTGAACTATACATGTTTTTCTGGGGTTTTTTTAAGTAGGCTCCATGCCTAGTGGAGCCCAATGCGGGGCCTGAACTCACGACCCTGAGATCAAGACCTGAGCTGAGATCAAGAGTCAGATGCTTAACCGACTGAGCCTCCCAGGTGTCGCTGTACACTTTGAAAAAAATGGAGTTTATGTCACGAGAATTACAAGACTTGACCCCTGACATCAAATGACCTCACCTCCACCCACTTCAGTGCCCTACATTCATCGCACGACCCACCACCCCCAGTAAGGCCTCTTCCCTCTGCTCTGATGGTCTTCCGCCTGCCTCACAGCTTCCCGCCTCCTCCGAGCTCAACTCCGTGAACTTCTGCCTCTGTTCTCCCATCCCAGGTATCACGGCTCACACTCTGAGCTCAGAAATCGGGCCGTCGTCCTGGTGCCCAGAGGACTGGCGCTCTGGCACCTACGAGGGATGGGGCGACCAGCACTGGGGCCCCGGGAGCAGTCATCAGCTCAGCAGGGACATCCTGACGCGGGCACTCACCTGAGGGATGAAGCCACAGCACGTCACCGTGTGGAAGCCAAACTTGGTCACATACTGGGGCTCGGCACCCTCAGCCCTCCGGCCTGTCAACAGAAAGAGCTGCTGTTTTTCTCTTCAAGGCCAGAGCGCAGCAGAGCGCCAGGACAGGCCTGGGCTGCACTGCTGGGACGTGGCCGGTCTGAGGGTGTATTACACATTATGCCGCGAGTCAGCACGGGGATCGGCAGGACCCTCCTGCCTCAGGCACACTGGCCAGCAGGGCTGGGCCTAAACGGCGTCGTGAGCCAGTCCTACCCACCTGTGGGCGCCACGAGACTTCTCACTTAACAATCTCACCTGCACGCCGCAGCGTAAAGGAAGACAGTATGCAATTCGACCTACCGTGAAAACACCACCGTGAGCACCAACCCAGGTAGACACACGGGGCCAAGGGCGCGCAGAAGCAGCGTGAACGTACCCACTGTGTTCTCCTCCGCCTTCGACTTATCCCTGAGCTTCTGGTTGTACAGGTGCAGGTCCGCCATCTGGTCTCCGAGTTTTGATGCCTGACTGAGGAAAGAGGAGAGGCCGCCGCTGCACCCAGGAAATCACCACAAGCAGCACAAATGCTCTGCATGGAGAAACGTTCTAAATACCTTACAAACTACTCTCCATGCTTTAAAAAGTGAAAAATGACCTGCAGGCCGTGACCCTTTCTGAAAAACAAAATAGTATAAAATCACCCAGTGGGAGTGGGCTGGTGGCCTTCAACACAAGCCCTGGAAGGTGCAGGGAAGTAAGGAGCAGAGGCTTAACAGCTAAGGAAAAACCAGCTCCGAAGTTCTGTAAAAACGAATGTAAATCACATATTAAAAAAAGACTGAGAGGATATTCACACACCATGTTGGCATTGGCCATTCTTTGCTGATGGAATTACAGGCGGCTTTACGTCTTCTGTACATGAATTCATGGTTTCCACCTTTTTTAAACATTGAATATACATAACTCTAACAATTAAATAAAAATTTAAGGACCTCCGATACTTACTAGGTCAACCTCACTCTGCCCAATTTGCACTAACGTGCCCTCTCCTTCTGGCTCTTCCCTCTGCCCGTGCTCTCTCTCTCAAATAAATAAATAATCTTTAAAAAATAATAATAATAATCCGGGGGTGGGGGTAGGATCCTGGCCCTGCTTCTGGTAACTGGATGGAGGCACACACGGGCAATCAGCAAGAGCCTGCTCCCTTTGTCTCTCTCAGTCTCCCTTCCCCTCCCTCTCTCTCTCTCTCTCTCTCTCTCTCTCTCACACACACACACACACACACACACTCACTCACTCAGGCACCCTCACCTGCTCAAGCTTCTCATCTTCAGATGCTCCATCACAAAGGCGGCCCCACCTCCAGGCAGGTCAATCACCTTGATGGGCCGAGGTACCCGCACCAGGCCTGTGGTCTGGAGGGCTTCCAGGCTCGCCATCTCTCCCTCAAACATCTGCCGGGCCTGCACCCAGAATACGGCCATGAGCTCCAACTCCCAACAGGGACCTCTGTTGCCCCGGACAGGAGCAACCACGTGGGATCCCCAGGACCTTCAGTCACTGAAAACTAGCTGGAGAGCAAGACATCAGCTCCTCAGAGAGTGGGGTGCAAAGTGGCCCCTTTCGGATGGGAAGAGGCTGCAAGGATGAGGCTGTACCTGGGACCTGGGGTGGGCAGGATGCTGATGCCTGTGCCCCAAGTGCTTTCTCTGAGAGGTGAGGAAGCACAGGTGCAGGGGCGGTGCTGGGGGTGCTGGGAAGGCCATGGGAGTGGTGAGCGTGCCTGGGGGGACAGTGGGGTACTGCAGGATGCTGCAGGGGGCCAGGGGGCCACAGGTGCCATGGGGAGCCATGGAGGTTGCGAGGTACCTTGGGGTGCTGCGGGGGTGCCAGGCGTGCCAGGAAATAGAGTGGGTGCCTCAGAGTGTGGGTTTGTGGAGGGTCTGGAGCTGGACCTGGGTCCCCTTCCAGGTTACCTGCCCACCTCACTGCCTCAAGCAATCACAGCACAGGGACGCATGGGGCCGCATGCCAAAGTGACTGGGACAAACGTCTGGGGCAAGGGAAGGCAGAGCAGGGAGGTCAGCAGGGCCTGGCTCGGGTCCAGGGCCTGTCCCCAGAGATAAGCACCCAGCAGCGCTTGGGGGTTGGGAAGAAGCCTCACACCCCACCCAGGAAGAAGACGGAACAGTCTCCACTGGGACCCAACAGCCGTCTTATTTCTAAAACATTTCCCACAAATACCCCAATTTTAAACTAGGTGAACTCTCACCCCAGGTACACTATTACTTGGTTAAAAGTGTGCTTATTAATAGGGCCTGTGAACACCTCTGGCTATGGAATTATTTCTCATGAGCCTGAAGCATCTACTTCCACACAGGCAAAGAATCCCATCCTTTAATTCAAAGTACTCCAGGGGAAAATGAGGCAAGGCATCCTCCAAACTGCCAGCCCACCCCTGGGATTGTGAAGCAAGGGGTGGCGAGTGTCAGTCAGGGAGCACCCAGCAATCCCCAGCAATCCCCGGCTGTGCTCCCAGGGCAAGCGAGCCCCCAAACATACAGGGGCAGAGAACACCTGGGCTTCAGACTGCCTGTGTCCTGAGGGCCTCACCTGTCATCTGCTCACCTACTGTGTGCCAGCACCCAGGATTTCAAGGGCAAATGGTGGGATCCCGGCCTGGGGGAGCATTCAGCGAGGAGGGTTCCAGAGCCTGCATGAACCCTGAACCCAAAACTGCTTCCAAGTAGGTGGGGCCTATTTTGAGGGATTTTGGTTCTGAAATGAAGTTCCCGGATGATTCCCTGTGCCAACAAAGCAGGGATGCTGGACCAGCCCCTCCCCCTCTCCACCCCAGGTGCGTAGTGCTGCGGGAGGACAGGGAGAAGCCTCTCTGGGAGTCCTTCAGCCCATAGCCAGCACCCCCCCCCAACTCCTACACAGGGGCCTGGCCCACAGGGAACGGGGGGCCTCTGGGGAGTCCCCCACCAGGTCATCCCCAGCACCCGGGGTGCACTTACCAAGACTACCTTTCTCCGTTTGTAAAGTGTTAATATTTCCCACACAGTATATTTAACAGCAAATTTTAAGCAGGCGTTACCCAGGTGCAAACAGGAGCACAGGCCTGTGAGTAGAGGGGCACGAGCCGGGCCCTTGTGGTCCCTCGGCCTTCTTCCCGCCTCTTCCCACCTGGTGAAATGGACCCACGGGCTGTGGAAGAGGGAGCCCAGGGCGGGGCCCGGGGGGGGGGGGTGGCAGACGCAGCCCAGGACTCCAAGCCTCCCTTCCCCCATGCTTGATGGGCGCAGAAATTAAGGCAGACGCAGGATTATATATCCTGCAGCTGACAAAAGCCCCTATCCCTTAGAAAATGCTTGAGTCCTGCCGGCCCCGCAGGTGCCAGCTCCGCGAGAGCCCGGCTGACTCCCGCCAGGGACGCCGGGCCGCACCCGCGCCCCCTCCACCCCCACCCCTTCCCCTCTCCAGCCTCCAGCTCAGGCCGCGGGGGCTTGTTGGGGGACCACCTGCGTCCGGCGGTTGACCTTGACGAACACGGGGCCCGCGTCCGTGTCGTAGGCGCGCCCCTCGCTGATGCAGCCGGCCCCGGGGCTCCCGAAGGCCCGCAGGGTCGCGGTGCGCAGCTCGGCGCGCAGCAGCTGCTCCATGGGGGCGGGGGACACGGGGGCCGGGGAGGGCCCGGGACCGCGCAGAGGCCGACCGGGGCGGAGTCCGCCGCTGCCGAGGCCGCTGACCGCCGGGGGAGGCGCCGGGTCTGCGCGGCCTGCGGGCTCCGGGCCGTCCGCCCCGATGCGCGCAGCGTCAGGTCCCCGCGCTCCCCGCCCGCGCGCGCCGCGGCGGACGGACGCAGCCGGAGGGCGAGGGCTGGAGGAGGGTTTCCGTAGGGGGACAGGGGTGGGGCGGTGCCCTCCACCTGTGTCCGCACGGGGTGCCCTGACAGTTTCGTGGTGGGGCCCACCCATGGGGCGCCCTGCCAGAACGTCCCTGCAGAGGCTCCACGAACCCTTGCTGGACCTCGGCCCGGGCCCCAGCAGGACTCAGGACACAGTTCAGGGTAGAGCCCGCTGTCCCTGGGACACAGGTCACCGGCCCAGCTAGGCTCACACTGTCCAGACAAGGCTGGGGGTCTGGACCACATCGTGCCTGGCCCCAGACCCTGCCCAGTGAAGCCCGCTGCGGGGGCTGGGCTTGTTCGTCAGGGCACTTGGTGGCCCTCAGAGATAGGGGCTGCTCCCGGGTTCTGATAGCAAGTGCCAACCCCGCCCAGAATGGGACCCCTGATAAGAGACCTGCTGCCCTCAAAGGGAACTTCAAAACACACACGCCTGGGTGGCTCAGTGGGTGAAGCATCCGCCTTCGGCTCAGGTCATGATCCCAGGGTCCTGGCATCGGGCTCCCTGCTCAGCGAGGAGGCTGCTTCTCCCTCTCCCTCTGCCTGCTGCTCGCCCTGCTTGTGCTCACTCTCTCTCTCTGTGTCAAATAAACAAATAAAATCTCAAAAAAATACACATGCCCATGTGCACACAGCCATGCACACACCTATGCACAAGGTCACTGCAGAACAGCAGGTGGGATGGGAGAGACTGTGTGGCCTTCTGTGGAAAAGGCATCTGCCCCTCCGTGTCTTCCTCCTCCTAGACTTTTTCTCTCAGCCTCGTGAAGCCCACCTTCCTATCGCATCTTGAGGAAGGATTCCCGACAGGTGGATTTGAGCTCCTGAACATCTGCAAATGTCTTTATTCTTGATTGACAGTTTGGCTGGGTATGGAATTTCAGGTTGGAAATGAGGTCCTGTTCCCTCATAAACAAGAAGGTCCTGCTCCATTACTTTCCAGCTCATTTGGTGTTGAGATGTTTGAGGCCACTTTGACTCTTCCTCTTTGTGTGGAAACTCTTCTCTCTCTGGAGGCTTTTAGGGTCCTCTTGGTGTCACCAGGACCTGACAATTTCCCAGGGAGGTGACTGGGTTGAGTTTCCTGCCACCCCCAAGGCAGGTCAGGTGAGCTGTTTCAAGATGGAAACTTGGTCCTTCTGCCCTGTGAAGTTGTCCTCAGCTCTTTATGAGTTCCTCCCTGCTTTCTCTATTCTCTTTTTCAGAATTACAAATATTTGCTCTAAAGTGGGTCCCAAAGCTGCCAGAGTTAGGCACCCATGACCCTCCAGGCACCATATGGGAGACGCTGGTCTTCACTGAGCCTCATCCCGGGCCATGGGCATGGTTTGCTCAGCAGGGTCTGAACGTGGCCGGTGGCAGCCGGGCAGTGGCACAGCATCTTACTGGTCCTGAAACCCAGGCACTTGGGGTCCCTTCCCAGACCCCCCAGCTCCCATCTGAGCCACCGAATCCTCAGTGTGAAGACCATGCCAAAGAGAGCACTGTCACTTTGCGAAAGGGTCCCACCCTCCTCTCAAAGCTGCATTTGAATTTGAGGTTTGGTCAGAAGCTCAGCTGGGAGATGTGATCAGGTACACCCAAGTGCCCCCTGAGCTGAGTCTCCTTTCTCCCCACAGCCAGCCTCCTGGTTCTCCTGGCTCCCCCAGAGCCAGAATTAAGGTTGCAAAGGTGCAGAAGACACCTCTCAGCCCCAGCTGGAATCCAGACTCAGAGAGCTGTGGTAGTTCTTGGAACTCAGAGTGGATCTGCGGGGTGGGACAGACTGAGATAATGATGGGGTCGTGTGCATACAAGGGACTCCGCTGCTTGATCACATCCCTCACTGTGACATGGAGTCCAGTGGCACCAAGAAGGAAAACAGCCCACGGCCGGGTGGGGCATCTGCAATGCTGCTCAGAAAAGGGGCCCCAGGAAGACAGCAGGGTGGGGGGTTGGAGTCCCAAGGCCCTGGCTGCACCCTCAGCCGGACACCGTCCCGGTGTCCCCGCTCGTCCATCACCCCGGCCTCTATCAGGAGTTTGCTGGGGCCATGCCCCTCAGGCAGATGACTGTTCTCAGAAAGGGAGGGGAATCCTGCCACCTCTCCGCAATTCGGATGCCTTGATCACTCTGATGGCTGTTTCTGCACACATTACAGTGTGTCTGCATACTTCTGCCCAAATCCACGCAGACTGGCTAGTCTCACCCAAGATGGCTTTGGAAGCCAGTTCCACGGGGAAGACAGAGAAGATGTCCCCCGCGAGTGGGGAACCGGGCACCAGATGCACTTACGGGCAGGCACTCGGACAGCCCGTGGGGGTCATCATCAGCCCCATATGAAAGAGGGGTCCAGAGCTCAGGTGACTCACCTAAGAGCCTCCTGTGCTGGTCCTCTGACTCCGAGTGCAGTGTGGTTCCCATCATGCCAGAGGTGGAGGGCTGAGAGGCTTCGAAGAGGGTCCTTCTAGTTCCAAACCCCTACACTGGGACCCGTCCCAGGGATATGCAAGTCTCCTGAGACTCAGCGTACCAATTGCTAATTTCACATCTGTTTGGAGCAAAGTGCTACCCTCTTCCAGGGGCTGGGTGCACTGCTCCCTGCAGCAACGGGAACTTCTTTCCAAACTTCTTTTCCTCCCTTATTTGGCTGTAATTCTGATTCCCTCTGAATCCCAAAGTGTGCCAAACACCATCCCATCACAGAGTCGCACCTGCCTCCAGACAGTGCAGGCGTCCCACCAGCACTGTCCTGCAGCAAACAGGAGGCCCCCTCGGCTGCCTGGACCCCCTGGCATGGGAGCTCTGCCCAGCAAGATGCAGCCCGTTCCAAACGCACAAGGAACGCCCACCCTGCTGTTTGGGGCAGCCCAGGGTCAGACCCTCTTCTACAGGAGTTCCCTCCCCGATCTCTGCCCTGCAGTTGGAGCCTAGACGAGATCTCAAAACCCAAGCCCTGGACATACACACTAGACTATGCTGGTTGTAGGATTTCCCTGCGCTTCAGCTAGACTTAAGGAGGGAAGGTGAGCAGGATGTGGGGACAAAGGGAGGTGAAAACCTGAGACATGGGAACTGCGGTAATGGCAAACTGAGGGGGTCACACAGCCCTGCACTCAGATCCCACACAGGCCAAAATCTGGGAGGGCTCAGCCCGCTGAGGCCCCCAGATACGAGCACTGGGCCTGAAACCGGTCGTGCGCACAGAGGGTGCAGTGAGGTCTCTGACCCTGAGGGCACTGGAGTCCTGTTTCAGGTGGAGACACCAAGGTTTCGGGGCCACTCTCATCAGAAGGACACGCTAAGCTCTGGGGTGGGAAGGTAAAGCTCGTTTTCTGAGGACTTCCTTCCGTGGCCAGGTGGTACTCTGGCAGGGGCAGACCATGAGGCATTTGGGTACAGTACAACCGCCCCAGAGGTGACCCCCTCCCCCGCCTCTGGCAGCTCTTGGGGTGCTCGCAGCTGCCCTGAAGGGCTCAAACGTCTCGCAGCCAAGGGGTCGAGGAGCTGAATCCAGAGCTCAACCTGTGTGTCTAGCCAAATCTTCCTGATATTCCAGAGGCCAGCAGGCCACCCTGCAAGGACAGGAGGCAGGCTGCCGCCAGGACGCCATCCCCCAGCCGCCCTCTAAGTATGGCTCTAAATCGGAATTCATCCCGTTTCCCAGTCAGCCCAGACACCCAGAAAACAGTGTGATTTCTGTACTGGGATGACATGTGCAGAGAGGGGCTTTCGCGAACACTGCAACCCACCAGCAGCTCTGGGCAGGTTCCTGGGCCTCTGGGTTTGCAGGTTATGCCATCTTGACCACTCGTTGTTTTCTTAAGATTTTATTCATTTTTAAGATTTTATTTATTTGACAGGGAGAGCACGAGCAGCGGGGAGGGGTAGAGAGAGAAGCAGGCTCCCCACTGAGCAGGAAGCCCGATGCAGGACTCGATCCCAGGACCCTGGGATCATGACCTGAGCCAACTGAGCCACCCAGGCGCCCCTGGACAACTCTTTATATAAAAATATATACACGTGTAAAAAATTCTGGATGCAGAATTAGGTACGAAAGTGGGTATTTTAGAACGAGCAATCATACAAACTGCCAAGTTAGGAAGCTGACAAGTCCTGCACCACCACCAAAGCCAGGAGACACCAACATACCACGTATCCGCCAAGCACCCACCACACGCTGTGATACTGCGTCCTGCATGGGGGCCCTGGCCACACACGCGCTGATGGCACAGCTGCCAGGAGGAGCCTCTCGGGCCTCTCTCTACTGTCCACTGTTTACCAGGCCTCCCGCAGCGGCCCGCAGTAGCAGTCCAGCCTCCCTGAGTCAGACGGGAGAAGCAGTCCTCGGGCTCCATCTGTCCTTCTCTGGAAGCTCTGCACTGTCCTCTTACTGAACAGTCAAGAAAGAAAACTGCTCTTAAGAAACAACAGTTGCACCTGTTGGTTGTCACGACACATTACAAAGGTTCCTTGGCAAACACCTAAGATAAACGTTGAGTCACAAATGAAGGAAACACAGTCGTGTGCATCATTGCAATCCATGAAAGTTTATTCAAATGTTCATGCAAAAGACTTTCTCAGCGTCCATGCCATTCACGAATCCTCCCCAGCACTGTGAGACGAGGAAGGCAGAGCCGCTGGTTTAGCACTTTTTTATACAAAGGAGCAACTCACAAGCTTTCAAACGGCAAAGACGGGCGCTAACAGGAGGGCTGCACTGGCTCCACATCTACCCAAGACGAGCGGTTGGTCCCTCCCAGAATCGCATTCCAGACCGCGTGGCCTGTGGCAGGACGCAGAGGGGGCACAAGACTAGCGGTTGGTCCCTCCCAGAATCGCATTCCAGACCGCGTGGCCTGTGGCAGGACGCAGAGGGGGCACAAGACTAGCGGTTTGGTCCCTCCCAGAATCGCATTCCAGACCGCGTGGCCTGTGGCAGGACGCAGAGGGGGCACAAGACTAGCGGTTGGTCCCTCCCAGAATCACATTCCAGACTGCGTGGCCTGTGGCAGGACGCAAAGGGGGCAGAAAGAAAGGGAATGTGCTCAGCTGAGATTGGCCGTTAGACGCTGTCCTCACTACCGGTTTCACATCCACACCCGCGTCTAACCCACTGAGAAGCACCTTCCTGAACATCAGTCGCTCTGGAGATGAGACGGGAGGAACCGCTGGGGGAACGTGTCCTCAGCAGCGCCTGACGCAGCGGCCACTTCCCTGCTCGGCCTCCGGGCAGCAGTTTCAACGGGGCCCACACTCCATGGGTCCCTCTGGTCACATCACATCTCCAGTGAGGTTTTACCCAGCCAGGAAGTCTAAGGAAATGTACAACCTCGGGAGGACGAAGTTAGTGTGAAGACTCGGGGAAGACGCCCTGATGGACAGGACTGTGGGGACAGGAGGCGCCGGCCGCAGGTGTCGGCTGGGACCTGGTGCACCTGAACCTGAGGCCCCTCCCCAGCAGGGAGGCTCACTTGATGAGATTCCTCATGATATTCAGGGAGGACCCTCTATACCCTGATCCGAAATGGTTCCAGTGGTTCAAGTAGTGGAAGAGCTGATAGAGCTGCAGGCGCGCCTCGAAGCCCGGGGCCTCGGGGATCGCGCTGTGGTAGGCGGAGTAGAAGGAGCGGCTGAAGCCCCCAAACATGCCGGCTATCGCCAGCTCATACTCCGAGTGGCCATAGAAAGAAGCCGGATCAAAAATGATGGGCCCAGAGGCGTCCTCTGCTACGTTCCCTCCCCAGAGGTCTCCATGGAGCAGGGCTGGGACAATGTCCAGGTCACGAAACAGGTCAGGGATCTTTAGCTGCAAGGAGGAAACACATTCTCGGCAAAGTGACCAACACGTGCGGGAAAGATGCAGATGCTTTTCTGAGCGTGGCCCAACCACCCTGGAGGAGCGTGGCACACAGATGTGCACGGACACACACAGCTCAGGCAGGGAGGAGGGACACCGACAGCCACCCCACCGGCTGGCCCAGCCCACCTCCTGTCCAGACCTGGGCCACAGGTGGCCACACCTGCCACAGGGCTTCCCCTGCCGGGCTTGCAGGGCCTGGCGAGGCTCCTCTCACCTGCAGAGCAGACCAGAGCTCCCGGGCCTCCCTGTCCCCAGACCCCTTCTCCACCATGTCCATCTGGGGCTGAATGCGCTGCCGGGCATAGAAGGTGACCCAGTCCTCCTGCCAGTCGTTCACCTGTGTGGACAGAGGAAAATGCCAGAGCCAAAGGAAGACGCCCGAGGCGGCGGGGCACCACTGCAAGGGTAGGTTGTGGAAGGCGTGGCGGCTGACCAGGCAGATGGTGTCTTGTGGACAGGCTGGGACCCCAGGCCCTGTCCCAGAAGCAGGGGCCCTCCCAGTGCAAAGCACCAGAGGCCACTCTGAAGAGCTCTAGGACACATTCTTTCAACCTGTACTCATGTGGGAGCACAGAGCTCAGAGCTGGCTGGCCTTCCCCAACCGTGGCTCATTTCTGACCATCCGCCTGGCCCCGAGGACAAGCAGCCAGCACTGCCCTCCCCAGAGTGATAACATGAGGAGTCATGTGAAGCCCGGTTCAAGGAGACCGTCGAGATGCTGACCAGCAGGAGGGAAGCAAGAGACGCACACAGGAGCACAGGGGCAGTGGACACCGCCCGACGACACAGAACCCGTCCCACAGGCGTGCACGCACATGCACGGGCCTCTGTATGCACACGGGGTGAGCTACAGGCTGGTGAGGAAGGAGCAGAGCCAGCCCAACGCCCCCAGAGCTGCATGGAGCAGGTGGGACTGGGGAACCCCAGCTTTCAGCCACCCACCACCCCAAGCAGGTTCCTGACAACCTCTCCCACATTCCAAAACCCAAACAGTGTCTACTCAGGCCCTGTGCCCACAGGCGTCCCTGAAAGTTCCTGCTCACTCAGGATGCCTCTTCTGAGCAGCCGCTGCGGCCTCCGAGAGCGCAGCCGCCATCGTCCCGCTCCACATCTGCCGGGCATCGGACAGGGCCCCGGGGCCCGGATTCCCAGGGAGCCAACCACAAAACCGTAAAGCTGAAGGTACAATCCCCTTGCATCGTGCTACCCTGGAGGATTTAGTAGGAAGTACATTTTTCTTAACTCTAATTTTTACACAGCTTCAAATCCAGCATCCTGACTTGCTGGTCCTGTTTCTCTGAGCTTGTCTAGCATGTGAGCTGGGTAAACCTCACATCAGCCTCTTAAAAACCAGCCAAGAGAAGGGAGCAAAGACTTTTACTAAATTTCATAAAGAGGGGAGAGGCTGTTCCGTCCCTGAGCAGCCGACCTGACTGGAAGGCAGAAGCAAAGCCCTGGTGTTGCTCACCTGGGGGAGGTATCCACAGCACGTCACCACGTCAAACCCAAACTGGTCCACGAAGGGCCGTTCCACCTGCCCGCCTCCTTTCCCTTGCAAGCAAAGGAAAACAAGGGAGACAACTAATTCCCACATGCCCTCGGGCTGCTCTTGGAGATGAGGGCAGCTTCAAGGTCTGTCCTTGGTGTGCCCTTCACTCGTGTCCTCATCCAGACATAAACAAGGGCCCTGGGCTCCACAGACCCTCAGGCCCCGGGAACAGAGCCTGTACACTCAACAATGCAGGACACCCACACTGCCCAGGACAGGCACCAGAGGACGCTCAGAGGAGCGACAACACTGCGTCCAAAACAGCCACCCACGACCCATCAGGAAAGGATGGCTCTCGGGGGCCAGCCTGGCCCTGGAGTCCCCCCCTCCCAACTCAGCAGATGCCGAAGGCCTAAACCCCATGGGCTTGGAAGGGGGAGACGGAGCCGGACCGGCTCTGTCTGGCGCACTGGAGTCTCGGTCGTCTGCTCCTGGAGGGTCAGCTATCCCACTAGCACAGTGACCCAGGGCTGCACACGGATTATCAAACACGAGAAGATGAAAATACCAGAAGGCACTCTCAATGTCAACACCACACTAAGCTCTACCAAGGTTAGACATGAGGGCCACCATGCTGTGCCTCACGTGGGGCTGTTCTCAGGAGAAAAGGCACCACTCAGAAAGCCAGAGTAACTCTGACAGGCTTTCTTCTGGGGAAGGAGGGGTTAAAGGAACCATAACAGGACAGGGTTTCGAGTCCAGGAAGCACTTCTTCCAAATGCGCTGCGTTACGGCACAGAGTCCGCTGTACCCCAGCCTTGGGGCTGACACTCCTTTCCTTGGGCATCAACAACACAGACCCCACCCACATGCCACGCCGGCCAGACATGTTCGAGGGGCCCTCGCGCCCACACGGCCGCATACCCACAGTGCCAGCCTCCTTCTGGAGTGTCTCCCCGAGCCTCTTGTTCTCTAGGTGCAGGTCTGCGAGCTGGGTTCCAAGCTTGGCGGCATGGCTGTGAAATAAATAGCGTCAGCCGAGTGTGTGGCACATAATCGCGGGGTCACAGCCTCCTGCACAGTCTCAGGGCACGGAGAACAGGTCAAGGGGATACAAAGTCCGCTTCGGTGAAGCAAAGGGGAGATGATGGGCCCTGGTTGTCTGATGCTCTTTCCCTGGCAACTGGGTTCCTGTCAGCACCTCACCTTGGGAGATTCCTTTCCTGTCTGCCTTCGGCGTGTGGAGTACGTGTCACTCGTCTGCAGAACCCATGATGCATGGGGTCCCGGGTCCCTCAAACTTACACCCCAGAGGCAAGCTCTCAGATATGAAGGAAACACTCGGAAGAAAAACAAAGCCATGAGGCGCCTGGGGGGCGCTCAGTGGGTTAAGTGTCTGCCTTCGGCTCAGGTCATGATCTCAGGGTCCTGGGATCGAGCCCCGCATTGGGCTCCCTGCTCAGTGGGGAGTCTGCTTCTCCCTCAGCCTCTGCCCCTCCCCCCGTGCTCTCTCTTTCAAATAAATAAATAAAATCTTAAAAAAAAAAAAGTCTGAAGGCTCGGAAAATGCTTTAGAACAAAAGCAAACAACAGGGGCGCCTGGGTGGCACAGCGGTTAAGCGTCTGCCTTCAGCTCAGGGCGTGATGCCGGCGTTATGGGATCAAGCCCCACATCAGGCTCCTCCGCTATAAGCCTGCTTCTTCCTCTCCCACTCCCCCTGCTTGTGTTCCCTCTCTCGCTGGCTGTCTCTATCTCTGTCGAATAAATAAATAAAATCTTTAAAAAAAAAAAAAAAAAGAACAAAAGCAAACAACAAAGAAAGGAAAACAAAGCCAAGCAAAGGAGGAGGAGGAGAAGGTGCCCAGACAGACCTGCTCAGATACCGCATGTCCAAGTGCTCCATCACCAGCATGCTGCCCCCTCCTGGGGCGTCAAGGACCTTGATGGGCTTGGGCACCTTCACGGTGTCTGTTCTCAGGATGGCAGTTAGACTTGCCATCTCACCTTCGAACATTCTTTTGGCCTTTCCGAAAAACAATGGAGGAGGGGGAAGAGAAGGGAGAGCAAGGTTACTTCTGGAAAGTGTCTGTGCAGACCTGTTCCCTCAAGCACCACAATCTCAAGGCGCGGCTGTGACGACGGCGGACCACCAGCTGTGTCTCCTGCTCCGGCAGAGTAGGCTATGCATGAAGCCGCAGAGTAAGAGGGACGCCGCTTTCTCGTTCCGGCCCCTCTTCGACACTCTGCTTGACTCTCTCCAGAGAGGGAAGTGCAAGGCCTCTAACTGCCCACCACATGTCAGGTGCACAGCTGGACTGCGCACGTGGGCCATCCTCAGACGGCACCTCGGCCACAGTCCTGTCCCACCTGGCCCTCCACCTGCACATGCCAGGCATCTGGACTCACCTCTCACCTGGTTTGAGGGCACCTCCAATCTCGCACGGGAAACCATCCCATCTTACCCGCCATTTCCAACCTCCCCCTTGAAGTCCTTGCTCCCCCAGGCGGCAGTGACTGTCCTTCACCTCATCTCCTTGCTCACCACGACAGGGACCCTCACCGAAGGCAAACCCCAGCCCACAACACACCCCGAGCTAGCAACCTGTGTGACAGCCCCACAGGGTCTGGCCCTGCCCACTTTCTACGCTCACCTGGGGTCCCTGCCCTGGGCTCCAGCCCTACACCTCCACGCACACGTGTGCACACACCAGCACACACATACACGTCCCTGTGCTCCTGGACTACAGCCTTTTTTTAGCTCCTCACAGACCGAAGCCCCCATGTGCAGGGGTGCCTCTGCTTGGAACACCACCTCCACCTTTCGCCAAGTAAGACCCTTCCTCAATCATGCTTCAGACTTCGTATGCTCTGACTTCTCAGACAAATCTCAAACTTCCCAAAGTAACTGCTCCCTTTAAAGTAGCTTTTTCATTTTTCTTTTTTTTTCAGTCAAAACACTATAGGAGTATGAGCAGAAAAGGGCACAAGTGGGAGCATCTGACTCCAATTTTCACGAAGTCTGCACACTGCGTGACTGCCCCCCCCCCCCGGACACAGACAGAACACTGTTGCCCGGAAGCCCCGGAGGCGCCTCTGTTCCCCAGCCATTCGCGCCCTCCCCTCCCCCCACAGATCTGTCCGGTCCACTTTGTCCTTCTGCGTGCTGACACAGACAGTCTGGCTTCTTTGTCCCGCTGCCTTTGTTATGCTGGTGCATCAACAGTCAAGAGTTTACTCTCCCTGCTGCACAGAGCTCCCCGTGCGAGTGTTCCAGAATGGGCTCGCCCAGTGTACTAACAGCTTGGCTTCCAGCGTGGGGCTTCTACAAAGTGCTGCCAGGGACGTCTCTCCACATACTCTCAGGACGGACTCTATGACCTCAGGCAAGCTGCTTAACTTTCTGTGCCTCTCCCTCTCCCGTAAAAACGGGGTTAGTAACAGCACCGCGCTCACCGGCTCGCTGCCACGAGTAACTGAGCTAGCAGCTAACACTTACCTAGCCCATTCTGAGCACTTCAAAACATCACTATTATTACACTACCTTGGAGAGCTAAGGTCATTGAGGAAGAAGATAAGAACGGCGCCTCGAGCATTTTCGGAGCATTCTCTTTAGGAGATGCAGGGAAAACAACTACGCTCCAGCTACACTTTGTACCAGAGCACTGGTCGTGAAAAGGAAAGTAAGGGGTAGAATAAGATCAATAATCATGGGGGAAGAGGTGGAGAGGGATCTGTGAACCCAGCCAGAGGTGAAGCCTCTCTCGCAGAAGTGTCTGCTGCTCCGTGAGAGGAGAGGGAGGAAGAAGCAGGCAGCAGGTGGGGCACAGTGCTACAAAAAAGATCTGGAGCTTAAGGGAGGAGAAGGAGAGGAACCAACGGCAAGTATGCAAGACAGATAAGAACAATCTTATTTAGGGGCGCCTGGGTGGCTCAGTCGTTAAGCATCTGCCTTCGGCTCAGGGCGTGATCCCAGCGTTATGGGATCGAGCCCCGCATCGGGCTCCTCCACTGGGAGCCTGCTTCTTTCTCTCCCACTCCCCCTGCTTGTGTTCCCTCTCTCCCTGGCTGTCTCTCTCTCTGTCAACTAAATAAATAAAATCTTAAGAAAAAAAAAAAAAGAACAATCTTATTTAGAGCAGGCCAAGTCAAGCGGGGTGAGAAGGAAAAGAGAAGAGCAATCAGGTAGTCTTCTAGAAGTGTGGAAGGTACTTTCACTTCCTACAAGGTAAAGCGTAAAAGAAAGCCCTGTTTTCATACAACCAGCAAACGTGTAGGTACAGCTAGTTGTCTGCATGACTCACACAGTATTTTCCACAGAAAGCTAAGAAATTACATGTTCAGAACTATCTGCCAAAGGAGCAGAAGGAACTTAGGGGAGAAAGATTAGCAAAAAGAAAATGGACTTTGGGGCACCTGGCCAGCTCAGTTGGTAACGGGCAGCTCCTGATCTCGGGGTTGTGAGTTCCAGCCCTAGGTTGGGTGTAGAGATGACTTAAAAATTAAATCTTAATTAAAAAAAAAAAGAAGAAAATTGACTTTGATGACAAAAGAACAAGAACCTGAGGACACAGCAGTGCAAGAACAATGCTCAGAAAGCATCACTACGTGGGCCCATTTTAATCCCTGGAAAGTATTTGCTTCCCCTGTAATTAACACCCATTCTGAATTATAACAAAAGCCAGTGAAGGTGGAAATACAAACAGGAAAAGGATAGATGCCACATAAGTGGGAAAACAAAACCAGAAACAGAGAAGCCCTGCAGAAGAATGTAAGAGCTGCCTGAGGAAACTCCAAGCACGAATGCGGGCAGTTTCCTATAAAAGGGCGGGGCGGCAGGACGTGCCACTGATCTCTGCAGAACAGAGCACTAAAGTGTGTCTTGAGAGAACAGCCACGACTCAGAAAGAGATCGTCCCCATCACGAAAGGTGGGATTCACATCTGGGAAGAAAATGAAAACAACCGCAAAAACGCCTTCTAGGGAAAGAATAACAGCACGCCAGGCGTGTGACATGAGGACTTGGTACTGGGGTCAGTCCCCTCAGCCCCATCTGAAACAACGCATTGTCAACTGCTCACTGCCTCCTGGAGCCAGCCTGGGCCTTCTGGCTAACAGTACTGGGTGACCCAGCCAAATTGGGCACAGAAGCGACACCAGCAACCAGGAGGAAGTACGGCTTCAGCAGTGAGGTTCACCTGTTTTCTACAGGGCCCTCTCGAAAAGGTTCATGTACAAACAGAATTTTCTGGAGCAGGTGACTACAGTGGGCTGAAGCTGGTGCCCCCTCCCCAGTTCCTCTGTCGAAACCTGTCCCCCCGTGTGACCCTGCTGGGAGGTGATTAGGCTCCACAGGCTGGAGCCCTCTTAATGGGATTGGTGCTCTGACAGATGAGACCCGAGGGAGCTCCCTCCCCCTGACACTGAAAACACACTGAAGTCGCCTTCCCATCATGGAAGTGGGCTCTCCCCAGGCACCTGCCAGCTCCCAGAACTGAGCTGCCCGGTCTGTGGTACTCTGATCCCGCGGCCCAAACTCACAAAGGCAGTGGCTAAATGTTTGCAATAATCCAGAGAGGATTTTGATCTCTGCAAGTTCAAATAAATCCCAGAACAAGAAGCTGCTACTGCCAGTCCCTGTTCAAAACTCCTCCAGCAAGGGATTTCTCAAAGTAGCGGCCCGCCACACCCCCCACTGCAAAGCCCCCCAGAACCACCGTCCACACTGCAGCAGGGAGCATAGTTGGGCGCAGGGGTCCCCAGACGGCCGCCCAGAGTGTCCGCTCCGCCCCCCCCCTCCCGGGTTTATATGGCTCACCCTGGGCACGCGACCCCAGGAACGCCCAGACACAGCCGGAGGAGCAAGGGGGTCAGCAAGTGCCAAGGCCCTGTGGCCCTGCTGTGCGGACCCCCACCCGGGCCTTGAGCACCTCCACCCCCCCCCACCCCAGACCCGGAATCCTGGCCCTCGGACCCTCCAGACTCCACACCAGGACCCCAGACCCCGTCCTGAATCTCGACCCCCACGCCGGTTCCGGACCCCGAATCCCGGACCTCCGACCCCCCAGACTCCCCACCAGGACCCCAGACCCGGGCCTGAAGCCCCACCCAGACCCCAAACGCCGACCACCACCCACCCCGCCCTGGCCCGGCCTACGGCGGCCCTGACCTCCGCCTTGGAGTTCACTTTCACGAACACCCGTCCTCTGTCCGTGTCGTAACTCTGGCCCTGGCTAATGCACCCGCCCCCCGAGTGACCCGTAGCCTTGACGAAGTCGCAGCCCAGCTCCCGCTTCAGCAGAGCCTCCATGTTCAAGCAGGCACGTCCGCGGACTGCCTCAAGCCAGGGAAAAGCCACCCGCGGAGACGCACCGTGATTGGGTGAGGCGAGGGGGGCGGGACCTAGTCACGGGAACACACGGGGATTGGGTGAGACGCTGAGGGGCGGGACCGGGCCCCCAGGACATCCTGGGATTGGGTGAGGGGATCAGGTCCCTTGGGTTGGTTCTGAAATTCATACCCAGCGGGAGGGCGAAAGAGCTCCCCCTTCTGGCCTCCGTCTCCATTTCAAGTGAGGCTTGCTTTTATTAATTTTCATACACGTGATTATCAATTGGCATCCGCCTCCCCTAGTGATTTGAGTCTGCTTTGCTCCCTGTATTAGTTGGAGTTCCCCCAGGGAGGAGATGACAGGATTCATAGGAGAGAGATTTATTTCAAGGAAGGGCTCTGTTAACCTTAAAAATAAAACTGTCAGTTAATTTACCAGCAAAGATGGGGTTATTTAGGAACAGCAGAGAATTGCAACCCAGGAAGAGCAGGCTTAGCAGAACCAGGGGCAAGTCTGGAGAACAGGGAGAGGAGGCTCTCTTTTAGAGGAAAGGGGTTATAAACATGACACCTGGATAACATCCGTTATTGAAAACAGGTGCAATAATTGATTATTCACATCAACAATGAGCTAAATAAAAGTTGCGTAAACAACAGAAGATTCGACATATTTGCAGAAGTGACACCAAAACCTACAACGTTTGTCAACAGTAATGGCTCTGAATGAACAAGAATGGTTACAGTCCCGTGCGTACGCCCTTGTGTCTTAAATACTGTTTTCTACTTGAGATTATCAAACTCAGAATTATTTCAGGTTTAGTCTGTTATTTGTTGATCAACTAAATGCGAGTCAACTCAGCTGATGTACAGAAACCTATTTAATTAGTATGCGTTTACATTTTATGCCCACGTCTTACACTTTAGTATTAAATATAAATGAATAGCAGAGGGAGGGGACTGCGTTGGTCTCTCATTGGCTGGGCTGTGGCCGTCTCTCATTGGCTGGGCTTTGACAATCTCTCATTGGCTGGGCTGTGACCACCTCTCATTGGCTGAGCTATGGCCGTCTCTCATTGGCTGGGCTTTGACAATCTCTCATTGGCTGGGCTGTGACCACCTCTCATTGGCTGAGCTATGGCCGTCTCTCATTGGCTGGGCTGTTGCTAGGGCAGTGGGAAACCTTCCGTCCAGGAGCTGGGTTAGTAAAGCAGTACCACCTGCAAGGTGCCTCTCTTTCTGTTGGGTCTGTAACTGATAACCAGTGCTGGGCGCAGAGCTCCACCTGTCGGCCCCCAGACTCCATTTGGTGAGACTTTCCTTGATTAATTTTCACAGCTGACTGTAAGACGTAACTAAGCAGATTCTGTAAACAACAAAAGGAGATTTTATAAATTAAAAACATTAATTAATCAAATTAATCAATTACATGAACTACATTAAAAATTAAAATGTAGAGTCTACTTGGATGATTTAACAGCTTGGATGAGAGAATTAGCAAACTGGAAGCAGAGAAATGAAGAGGGGTACTTGGGTGGCTCAGTTGGTTAAGTGTATGCCTTTGGCTCAGGTCATGATCCTGGCATACCAGGTTCGAGCCCCACACCTGGCTCTCTGTATTTCCCTCTGTGCTTTGCTCTACCTCAAATAAATAAAATGTTATAAAATTATTTTTAAAAATAGAAGTCATGAAGAATGTGGCACAAGGAGACAAACGGAAATTACAGGCAAGGTAAGGCACATGAAAATAGTAGACATTTAGCTGGAGTTCCGGGAAAGGAAGAGGCCATAATTGAACAGAAAATGGCTGAGAATTTTCTAGAACTGATGAAATACACCAACCCTCAGATCCAAGTTCTCCCCAAATCTTAAGCTAGATAAACTAAAATTTCACACTTAGGCAAGTAACAGTAAAATTTCAGGTCACCAAAGGCACAGGAAATCTCTAATGTAGCCAGCAAGGAAAGTCAGATTGCTTTGAAAACATTAACATCTGGTTTCCCAACACTAATACTGGAAGCCAAAAAATAGTGGAATGATTGTCACCAAAAGAAGATGACTGCCCAGGGAAACTAAGTTTTTAAGAATGAAAATGAGATAAAGACCTTATTCAGGAAGATGGTGGAGTAGGACAACCTTAGGCTCACCTCATCCCACAGATACAGCTAAATAACACCCACATCAGTGTAAACAACCCAGAAAATGACCTGAAGACTGGCAGAACAGACTCTTCACAGCTAAATGTAGAGAAGAGGCCACATAGAAGAAAGTAGGAAGGGCAGAGACACAGTAGGGAGCCAAACAGAATAAGAGACTGTCCTTAGCAGGGAGGGATGCAGGTGCTCGGAAAGGGGAGAGGGCCAGACCCTCACACCAGCCACCCAGGCATGGGGGAACTGGCATGAAAACCAGAGGGTCACAATTTCACAGGTTCATACAGGCTTAACACTTGGAACTTTTAAGACATTATTCAGACTGAAGACCATTTTCTTTTATTTCCAGTGATGAAATTTTCTGCCAGCAGACCCTCCCAGAGGAAAACCAAAAGGATGCTTTACAACCAACAGAAAAGTGATCACAGGTTGTAAAGCTGAAATACAAGAAGGAGCAAAGAACAAAGAAAGCAGTACATAACTTGAGAAAATCTAATCAAATAGATTGTACAAAATAACGGTAAGCCTTGTATGATAAAGAGAATTTGAAAAATAATTTACTTTTTAACTTAAGAGTAAATTGTCCTAAGGTGTTGTGTTGTTTGTTCAAGAGTAAAGGTAAACATGGTGATTACCTTTAGTCTTTGATAAATTAAGCGTGCAAGTTGTAATTTCTAGAGTAAGTACTGAAAAATAGAGAATTTATAATTTTCCTATTAGTAGAAGGAAAAAATAATCCCAAAGAAGACGAGAGTAAAGAACATGGAGAAGGTGGAACAATAAAAGCACACATAATAAGAGGGTAGATTTAAAGCCAAGTATATCAGCAATTACATTAAATGAACAAAAGACCCCAGTTCAGAAACAAAGAATATAAGACTTGAAAAAAGTGAAACACAACTGGTTATTTATTCTCTGTAAGAGTCAAAAGTAAAGCATAAAAATAAGAAAGGATCCAGCACTCGGCTGGTTCAATCGGGGGAACATCCAACTCTTGATCTCAGCATCATGAGTTCATGCCAAACATCGGTTGTAGAAATTACTAAAAAATAGTAATAAACTTAATAAAAATAGGAAAGGTTAAAAGAAGTGCCATACAATACTAGCCAAGAGAAAGCTATAAATACAACTACATTGATAAAAGACAAGTAGATTTTTTAAAAAGATTTTATTTATTTATCAGAGAGAGGGAGCACAAGCAGGGGTAGCTGCAGGCAGAGGGAGAAGCAGGCTCCCCGCTTAATGGGGAGCCCAATGCGGGGCTCAATCCCAGGACCCCGGTATCATGACCTGAGCCGAAGGCAGACGCTTCACCGACTGAGCCCCCCAGGAGTCCCTAGACAAGTAAATTTTAAGGCAGGGGTGTCAGCTGCTGCACAGACCGTGACATAAACTCCCTGTGGTGGTGCAATTGGCAGAACTGGCAAAATGCATTAGTGACAAAGATGGTCATTTCATAATGCTGAAAGGTTTAACACATTGGGAAGGAAAAACACGTTCAAAGGTAGACATAGCATCACACACAGTCAATGGCACTCTATGAGCTGTGCAGTGCACAACTTGCATAACCATATTCGGTGTCTCTGCCTAAAATGAGAGACAAAACTATAGCTCTTTCAGAAAAATAAAATCTAAGAGAGGAATAAAACAAGACACAGAGACTCAGCCATAAACTACATTAAAGTCATTAAAACGAAGACTTTCTTTTCATTTAAAGATAACTTAGAGAGAATGAGAAGACAAACCACGAAGTGGGAAAGGAGATTTTTCAATACATATAAGTCACGAAGAGCTAGAATCCCTATTTTTAATCCCTAAAATGTAAAAACCTACACATTAATAAGAAAAAGGCAAACACTGCAAGGAAAATCCAAATGCTGTTACCTTCAGGTCATCAGGGGGAGAAATTAAAAATACAGTTAGATACTTTTATACACAACCTCCGACGGCTAAAATTAAAACCTGGCAACGTCAAGTGCTGGTGAGGGTGTAGAACAGCTAGAGTTCCATACCCTGCGGTGGGAGTGAACTTGTCCAACCATGTAGAGCTCTTTTATTTTAATTTTTTTAAGATTTTATTTAATTTTTTTGTCAGAGAGAGAGCAAGCAAGCACAAGCAGGGGGAGGGGAAGATAGGGGGAGACGCAGGCTTCCTGCCAAACAAGAAGCCCAATGTGGGACCCCATCCCAGGCCCCCAGGATCATGACCCGAGCCGAAGGCAGACGCTTCACGGACTGAGTCACCCAGGAATCCCTGTAGAGCTCATTTTGGACAAATGAACTACTAAAGCTGAACATTCTGTATCCTGTGAGCCAGAAATTGTACTCCAAGGTATAACCCCCCCCCAGAAATTCCTGGGTATGTGCACCAAGAAATACGTACAAGGATGTTTGGAGTAGAATGACTTATAATAGCCCAAAACATAAATAGCCTGGGGTGAACACACCCTTCAGTGACCCTCAGGAGTCATGCCCTGTTTAACCCCCTCCTGAGTGCACACAGAATCTGTGACTTGCTTCTGACCAAAGGAGTACGACAGAGGTCACGGGATGTCGCTCTTGTCATTATGTTATATTACGCGGCTCAGGTCGTGGCCTTGTGCTCGCAACGTGTGCACACGCGGTGGCTCCCCGGTGGCAAGCCGAGGCCCATTCCCCTCGCACTGCGCATTTGTGCTGCCCCTCCCCCGGGGACAGCCCGGAGGCACTGAAGCGCTGAACGAGGACCCCCGTGTGTGTGGACGGGTGGAGGGTGCCCAGCAGAGGCTCCCTAGTGCTCCACAGGGACATCAGCACATGGCCCAGCCGAGCACTTCCCCAAACCCTAGTGACGTGTGCTGCTCCCGCACTTCTCGCAAGGAGCCCTCCTCGCTGAAGAAACGGGGGCACTGAGGCCCAGGGACGGCGGTTGCTGGCCTGAGGCCATCCAGGCGGGAAACCGTGGAGTCAGGATCCATCTCTGGCAAACCTCTGACTCCCTCTGACCTCAAATCTGCAAAACCAAACTCACAACACTCCCCAGGTGGGTGTACGGGCCACTTCGGCGGTGACACAAAGGAGCATTCCCAAGAGCGGGGTCGGTTCTCGGGGGCACCTCGCGGGTCCTCAAGGTCGCGCCTGTCCTGTGGGGGTCCCGCCGCCCACCTCCCGGCTTCCCAAGGTCCTGACCCAGCGTTCGCTGGGTCCCAAAGCTCGGGGGGGGGGGGCCTCATTCCCTGGGACCCCACCACGCAGCCCCTCCTGCGAGCCCCTCGTCTGTCCCCCGCCAGCAGGCCCGAGTCCGGCGCAGCTGGGACCCTCCCGCCCCGGCGGGCAGGGGTCGGGCCGGGCGAGGGGCAGCGCGCTGAGGGACTCGCGCCGCCCCTCGGTGCGGCCCGGAACGGCGGCTCACCGGGCTCCTGCCTTCCGTCCCGAGCGCTTCCGCCTGACCCCCTAGCTTCGCACCCAATCCCTTCCCGACAGCAAGGGCCGGGGAGCGGGCCTGGGGAGGGGGCGGGGGGGACGCGGAAGATCCCCTCCCATCTCCTCCCGGGTGGGCTGCTATGAGCCGTCCCAAGCAGGATCACCACAGGCCAGCGTCGGGACTCGGAGGCGTGAGCCTGGCTGGGACGTGGAGGGTGGCGTGCGAAGGACCGGGCCTCCCGGGTGCGACAGGGGCGGGGGCGAGGGGCGAGGGGCGAGGGGCTGGGGGCGGGGGCAGCGGGTGGGCGGGGTCCGGGCGGAGCCGTGGGCGGGGCATAGGGCGGGGTCTGGGCGGGGCAGCGGGTGGGCGGGGTCCGGACGGAGCCGTGGGCGGGCGGGCTTGGACGGAGTGGGCGGGGCATAGGGCGGGGTCTGGGCGGGGCAGCGGGTGGGCGGGGACTTGACGGAGCAGTGGGTGGGCGGGGTCTGAGGGGCCGCTGGTAGGCGGGGTCTGGGCGGGGCAAATCGCTGACAGAAAACCTACGTTAAATTCATTGTCCAGCGACTCTCGGTACTTTCTGGAGCATCCATGAGGCTACAGTTTCGCCTAAAATAGGTTTTCTTTCTATGGCAGAAGAACAACTGGCCCTTGGCTGTGACGTCTTGAGTCATCAGCAAACATGCGCTCAGTGTGAGGCGGGGCTCAGCTGTTGCTTGCTATTTACTTCTTGTCAGCAGGGGAGAGAAATAAGAAGAGTGAAATGGCTTTGGAGAAAATACGGTCAGCCCCCTTGTGGTTCTTCGGTCTATTTTTATTTAAGCATCAGAGAAAGAAACTTAAGAAATGCTTTTCCATAGTCAAATGGGGGAAACATTTCACGTTATGTAAAGAGATTCTTTGCATGTCATCCAGAGATGACAGATGCTCCTTCTTTCCTTCGCCTTCCATAGTGAAGGACCCCTCGATGGCGCTCTAGACCAGAGGCCACCGCACAGTGTCACGCAGAAACCAGCCGTGTGGCGTGACCTCCGTGCTTCAGAATCAAGACAGGTGACTGGCAATTCCAGGGACAAACATAGTTACTGCAGGACCCGGCCATTCCACGCCGACAGAGGGGACATAGAAGCATACGTCCACAGAAGCTTGTACACAGCTGTTCAAAGCAACTCTGTTCTCAGAGTCAAAGGGTGGAAACAACCCAAACGTCCAACCACAGATTAATAGATAAGCAACATGTGGTCCATCCCCTCTGTGCAATATTATTCACCTTTAAAAAGGAAGGGAATTGGGACACTTGCCACAACATGGGTGAACAGTGAAGGCACGCTAAGTGAAATAACCCAGTCACAAAAGGATGGAAATTGTATGATTCTATTTATACGAGGTTCCTAGAGCCGTCAGATTCATAGACAGAAGGTAGAATGATGGTTTCCAGGGGCTGGGGAGGCGGATGGGGAGTTAGTGTTTAATGGGGACAGAGTTTCTGCTGGAGAAAGACAAAAACGCTCTGCAGGTGGGTGGTGATGGTTGCACCGTGTGAATGTGCTTCACGCCACCGAGCTGCACACCTAAACACGGGTAGAATGGTAAATTTTATGTTGTATATATCTTACCACAATTTTTTAAAAGATTTATTTATTCGACAGAGAGAAAGACAGCCAGCGAGAGAGGGAACACCAGCAGGGGGAGTGGGAGAGAGAGAAGCAGGCTCCCAGCGGAGCAGGGAGCCCAACATGGGGCTCGATCCCAGGACCCTGGGATCACGACCACAGCTGAAGGCAGATGCTTAACGATTGAGCCACCCAGGCACCCCTATATTTTACCACAATTTAAAAATAAAAACAAAACAAAACTGGGGCTGTGTTGCTGTACTGACCAGCTCCAACATTGGAAGCTGTGGTCATGGCCTCTGGTCCTCCCAGTTTCTCTGAGCCCCCCTTTCCTCAGTATGGTAGTAACGACAAGCTCCACCTCTCTGGGTTGCCACGAGGTTAACATGGGCAACCACAGACGTCCCGGGGCTCTCACCATAGGCCTGGACCACTCTACACCCTTGCCCCTGGCCCCAGGGTACAGCATGGGAAGATTCTCCTCCCCTTTACCCTGGAGTCACATATGACCTGCACCTACCACTAAATGTCACAGTCGGAGGAAACTGAGATCAGTCACAATCAGCTAAAAGGTGTTCATGGGCGCTGCCGGGAGTTGGGGGGGAGACCTACCTGTTCTCATCTCAGGGTAAGGGATTGCCATGTGCAATTCTGGAGACATTTTTAGTGGTTACAACTGGGAGAGAAGTGCAATGGCCTCTAATGGATAGGGGTCAGGGACGCTGCTCAGCATCCAGCAATGCACAGGACAACCCACCACAGAGAATAATCCAGACCCCTGGAGCTGGTTCAGACCTCCTGCTCTGGACCCCGAGACCATCCAACGGCACCGGGAAAGGTTAGCTGAGGGATTGGTGGGCACAAACTTCCCAGCCCCGGCTCTCAGTGGGCAGAACTTCACACTCCAGAACTCGTTCCTGCTCTGCGTGGGCCCAGGGCCCCTCCCCACCATGGGCCCTGTTGGGGACTGAATATGCCCGCCCAATCCATATATTGAAGCCCTAAATCCCAGTGTGATAATACTGGGGCCTTTGGAAGGTAATTAGAGCTAGATAATATTGTCAGAGTGGGGCCTTTGGAAGGTAATTAGAGCTAGATAATATTGTCAGAGTGGAGCCTTTGTGATGGGATTAGTGTCCTTAGAAGACAAACACCAGAAAGCTTGCTCTCTCTCTCTCCCCACTGTGTGAGGGCATAGGAGGAAGGCAGCCATCTGCAAGCCAGGAAGAGTCTCACCAGGAACCAAAACAGACAGCACCTTGGTCATGGACTTCTAACCTGCAGAACGGTGAGAAGTAAATGTCTGTGGGTTAAGCCCCCAGCCTGGGATATTTTGTCATGGCAGCCCAAGCTGATGAAGACAGGCCCCTTCTGCTCATGAATGGCAGGGCTTCTCATGTTTGCATGTGTTTGTGAAATCTGCACCTACTGCTTGTGACAAGGGAGCACATTTTCGAGTCTCTGTGCCTTTCCCAGAGCTGCAGATAGCCCAGAATGTGCAGATGGCAGGTGTGCAAGTGGGTCATTTTAATTAGATGGGAGGCACAAGGGTGCACCCAGACCCCACTCTGCCCAGCACTGAGTGCACCACCAGGCTCACCCACATCTCAAGGGTGGAGCCCCGGGGGTCCTCTGGTGGGGACCTTGATTATGCGTATTCGGAGAATTTTCTAAGATGAATGCATACAAGGTTGCCAAGCATGAAGAGATCTTCCCTGTGGGTTGCGGTGGATCTGAGAGCCAGTCAGGCCAATCTCCCTGGACCGCCCATTACTCCCTAGATGGGGAGAGAAGTCTGGGGACTGGAGGGTCCCCACCTTGTCCTCTCCCCCAGCTCCCGCACAAACGCACGGATACAGGCGCACGTGTGCAGACACATGCACACGCACACACACGAGCGGAGGCGCATAGAAGCACACGAACAAGCACGTAGGCACAAACACGAACACGTGTACACGTACACAGGCGCACGCGCACACACAGGCACGCGCACCCACGCGCTCTGGGACAAAGACGAGGTTCTGGAGGAGCCGTGGGGGACACCGTGAGCCCAGGCTCACCCGGGACAGGGACCCTTGGCGCCAGGCGACCTGGCCCTGGCCTCCCGGCTGCATGTCCGCTAACGGAATCCGCCCTTGCGGATCCCCCACCCGGACCAGAGACGTCTCCAGGTGGCAGGACGTGGAGGACGCGGCAGCGGGGTGACGACCCCTGCAGTCCGGCCCTGCACCGCCCTGGCCGCTCCGCAGAAGCAGGAGACCCAGCCCAGCCCCTGCACTCCCCGCCCCCTGGCTCCGCCCCGCCCCGCCCCGCCCCGCCTCCGGACCTCAATGGCTGTGGCCGTAACAAACTCAACTTTCGCCCCGCCCCCGCCCCGCCCCCAGCCCAGCAAAGGCGGCGAGGACCAGATCCTCCCGGGAGGGGCGGGTGGACTATGGCCTGGAGGCGGAGACGAAAGAGAGATGGACGGGCAGCCCAGTCAATGAGCGCGCGCAGCCGCCCTAGCAACTGCGGCTCGCCAATGGCGGGGCGTGGCGGGCGTGGCGGGGCGGGGCTACGCGCTGTCAGCTGCGGGGGCCGCCGGCCCGCGGCGATCTGCGGACGGCGGGGCCAGCTCGGCGCCTTAGTGCCCGGCCGCCGCTTCTGCGCCGTCCCGCGGGCCGGGCATGGGCGCAGGCGTCGGCGGCGGCACGATGAGCACCCTGGGCAGCCCTGTCCGCGCTTACGACTTCCTTCTCAAGTTCTTGCTGGTGGGCGACAGCGACGTGGGCAAAGGCGAGATCCTGGCGAGCCTGCAGGATGGCGCGGCCGAGTCCCCGTACGGCCACCCGGCGGGTGAGCGCGGGGCCAGGACGGGGGAGCAGGGCCCAGGGAGCGCGCGGTGGGCCGGGGGAGTGCACGGGGGCCCGGGGAGCGCGCGGCAAGCTGGGGCGAGCGGGGCCCGGGGAGCGTGCGGCGGGCCCAGGGAGAGTACGGGGGGGCAGGAGAGCGCGCGGAGAGCTGGGGGTGGGGTGGGGGCGGGGCCTGGGAGCGCGCGGCGGGCCCGGGAGTGCAGGGGGGACCGGGGGAGCGCGCAGAGAACCAGGGAGCGCACCGGGAACCAGGGGAACGTGCAGCGGGCCCGGGAGCGCACGGGGAGACGCGGGAGCGCGCGGCGGGCCAGGGAGCGTTCGGGGGTCCGGGGGAGCGCGCGGCGGGCGAGAGAGCGCACGGGGGAGCGCGCGGCGGGCTGGGAGGAGAGGGGCTGGGGGAGCGCGCTGGGCCCGGGGAACGCGCGGCGGGCCAGAGAGTGCAGAGGGGGACCAGGGGAGCGCGCAAAGGGCCAGGGAGCGCACCGGGGACCAGGGGAGCACGCGGCGGGCCTGGGAGCCGCACCGAGGAGACTCAGGGGGAGCGCACGGCGGGCGAGGTGGAGCCGGACCCAGGCACCAGAGTAGCGCGCCGAGGAGCTGGGGGTGCAGGGACTGGGAGAGGGGGTGGAGTGCGCGAAGGGCCACGGATCAAGGAGCGCGGGGCTCATGGCCCGCCTCTCTGCCTGAGTCGGGCGCGCGCTTCGCGGGAGTCCCCTGCTGCACCCCCAGTTCCGCACGTGGGGAACACAGCGCGTCCTCCATAGTCTCACCAAGATCTGCTTCCCCGCGGGAGCTAGCGGCTGGGCAGAGTGCTGGGGTAGATCTGACCCGGGATGATGGCGAGGCGGAGGAGAGCGGACGGACCACGCAGGTGGGGTTTGGGGAGGAGGTAGCCGGGCTGCTGTGAGTGGGCCCATCCGGGAGGCCACAAGCGCGTGCGACGCGTTTGGAAAGTATGCGTGGGGGTTAAGGAGCGGGCAGGAGGGAATGGAGCGTGGGATCCGAGCGCAGCGGGTGGAGGCTCCCAGGTGGTGGCTCTGCGCGTGGGTGAGATGGAAGGGGAAGGAGAGGGGAAGCAAGAGAACTAGTCTGGAGGCTTCTCCAAGGTTCCTGGTGTGTCCGAGGAGCTCCTCGGCCTGGCGAACACGCGCGGGAGGGCAAGAAACCCAAATGACCCTCGAGAATGCGGCGTGAGGGCGAGGAAGGGAAGCACCATTGAAGGTGAAGGAGTGTGGATTCCAGGTCGAGGGGAGCCAGAGGACTCAGAGCTTGAGGACAGTGGGCAGAGGGTCCCCAAAGTTTGAGGTTTGAGGGCCTCAGGCCCCAAGACGGAGTGGACATTAGGAGGGAAAGAAGGGCGGGGGAGAGGAGAGGAAAGTGAGGTGGGCAGAAAGCTGGGCCAGCAGGCCAGAGCAGAGTCAGGGTCTTCACCCAGGCTTGCTGTTCTGTTGGTGCAGGTCGGCGGCTGTGAAGGGCACCTGCCGGCGATCACCTTTTCACTGTCATGTCGGGGCTCCAGGCACACTTCCAACACAAACCTGGCTGCTCAGGGTCTTGCCCCTGTCTGTCTCCTGGGCTTGCTGTCGGGTTCTCCAGAAGCAGAGGAGGTCAGCCCAGGAAGTGGAGTCTTGACGTTCAAGTCAGCCTAGGTGTACTTTCTGCCCTGTCCAGGCAGCACAGACTTGAGAAGACAGTGCAGATGTGAAGTTCTGGGTCTGCAGGACCTCACTGGGAGATCAACTTGATTTGATGCAAGAGGGGCAGGAGGTGTAGGGCAAAGGTTGTGGTAGGATGCAAGGTGGGCTATGTGGGGATGAGGTGGCAGAGGGAGGGAACCTGTGGCTTCTGAGCAGGGACGTGAGCAGCTTAGGTGGAATGGCCTGGGACAGGTCTTTAAGATTGGAGGTGTGAGGGTGGGGGGGAAGTTGGGGAGAGTTTTGGGTTGGTTCTAGAGAACCAATGCCAAGAACCTGGGTTCTTCCTGAAGCCGCCAGTGTGAGAGTCACCCAGGAGATTTGTGAAAATGCAGATTCGGTCTCTGATTGCAGATCTGTGTTATCCAAGGTGATGCCATCAGCCATGTGAGATGTTTTAAATTTAAAGGAGTGAAAACGAGATACAATGAAAGGATCATATTAGCCACACTGAAAGGATCATATTAGCCACATTTCAAGTGTTCAACAGCAACGACACTTGGCTGGTGAGAGGTGTGGCAGAGCCCTGCTGGATGCACAGCTCTGGGGCTTGAGCTCCTGGAGGACAGCAGGTTTTATCTGTTTCTTGGGGGGGGAGGCAGGAGGGGGGGGGCGCGGGTGTCCTGGGGCCTGGGGCTCAGTGGGTGGAGGATTAAACATTGAACAAATGAATCACTGTGCTTTTAAAACTGTGTGCCTGGGGGAACAAGCTGTAGTTTTGAGTCCTTAGGGTAAGTGAGTGATGTGTGCAAATGGGAGGAATGTGGACAGAAAGTGTCCTGGTTGTTTGAACAGTGGCTTGGGGACACTCTGTTGCATGACTTTCTTTTTGTTACAATCGAACTGAGCACTTGTAAAAGCAACTAGTTAATGCTTTCTTCTAAAGGATTTCCCTCCACACAGAGGGAGGTTTTAGGTTAAAAAGACACTTTCCAGGGGATTGTAAGAAGTTGGAATCATTATCAGTATTATTATTATTAAAGACATGTTGTACTTTGCATCAGTGCTCCGAGCATCAAGCACCGGAAGGGGAGGGTGCTTCCAGCCTCCTGTTTCCATCACCACCACGACCACCCCCCCCCCACACTGCGCATGCACCCCGGTCGCTCTGACTTTGCCCCAGTTTCTGTAGTGGGGCTACAGTGGCTGTAGGCCCTCAATATCAGATGTTTACGTGGCTTCGGCGCTGACCACGAGCCTTTCCACCACCACTGTGTCTGTGACTTCTGTATTTTGTTGGCCCTCTGATTAGCTGCATTTCATTTCCAGCCATTTTCCAGGAAGGGCTCGTGAGCACTTCATGAGCGTTTTCATGTTTGAGAATGTCTGTGCATTGTCTTTATCTGTGAACAGGGTCTCAGTTAGGTTAGAGTGTATCCTCAGGCTCTACGTTCTTTCCCTCCACACTTTGTCCCCATGGTCCCACTGCACCCCTGAGCTCACTGGCTCTGAGCTGCCATGGAGCCTGAGGTCCGCTGGTCTCTCCTTGTGGGTGTTTGCCTTTTCTTCAGAGCTCCTCAGCTTCAGCAGACCTTGTCTCGAAGCCTAATGCTTGGTGTTGAACTTCCGGTACGGTGCGTACTCTTTGAATCTGCAGATCTTGTATTTAATTTCAGGGAAATTTATGTCCCTAAAGCATCTGTTGCATTGATTTGGCGTTTGTCAGGTTTCCTATTGCTGCTGTAGCCGCAAATTTAGTGCTTAAAACACAGATTTATTATCTGACAATTCTGGGGGGCCACAGTCTCCCTGGGATGAAATTGAGGTGTTGGTAGGGGTGTGTCCTTTCTGGAGGCGCCAGCCGTGAGTCTGTTGGCTTGCCTTATCCAGCTTCTAGAACCCTCCTGCACTCCCTGGCCCCAGGCCCCTTCCTCACCTTCGAAGCTGGCAACAGTAATGCTACCTGTCTCATGCTGCACCATCCAGCCTGACTCGGTCTCCCTCTTCTGCTTTTAGGAGCCCTTGTGATGGTGCTGGCCCTATATGTTAATCCAGAATAATCTCTGTATTTGAAGATCAGCCGATCAGCAGCCTTAACTCCCCTTTGCCATGTAACCTCTTGGAGTCACAGATTCTGCAGATTACAGTGTGGATACCCTTGGGGGCCGTTATGCTGCCTGTTGTACCCGTTATCCTTGTGTTGCGCTCCACATCCCTTCACTTCTCTCTGCCTGCTTCCATCTTTTTGTCGCTCTCTTCTGAATTTCTGTGGGCATCTCAAACCTTTCCAATGTGTTGGTAATTTTTATTTTAGTAAACTGTTTCTAGCTGTTTCTAGCTTTTTTATTAGTTTAGTAATGATGTTGTTTTGGTCTGCAATTTTTTTTCCTTACTTTTACAATTTTCATTTACAATTTTTTTTTAAAGATTTTATTTTATTCGACAGAGATAGAGACAGCCAGTGAGAGAGGGAACACAAGCAGGGGGAGTGGGAGAGGAAGAAGCAGGCTCATAGCGGAGGAGCCTGACGTGGGGCTCGATCCCATAACGCCGGGATCACGCCCTGAGCCGGAGGCAGCCGCTTAACCGCTGTGCCACCCAGGCGCCCCTTCATTTACAATTTTTAAAAATCTCTTTAAATGGTGCCCTTGGGGGCAGAGACAGTTGGGCGTCTGACTCGGTTTCAGCTCAGGTCGTGATGTCAGGGTGGTGAGACGGAGCCCCGTGCTGGGCTCCACACTCAGTGGGGAGTCAGCTTGAGATTCTCTCTCCCTCTGCCTCTGCCCCTTCCGCTTGTGCTCTCTCTCTCTCCAATAAATAAATAAATCTTTTAAAATTTTCTTTAAATAATTTATTTCATTAAAAAAATCTCTTATTTTGCCGACTTAATGTTTTTGTTAAATTGTTCCATTGCATGAAGTAATTGGGATGAATGTCCTTCTGTTCCTTGGGTCATGCTTCATTTCAGGTTGGGTTCTTTGTCTCTTTTTCCTTTTATAACGTTTTGTTAAAGTGTGCTATGCATGTAGAATAGCTGAGGGGCCCACCTCCCACTTTGGGGCCTGCTGGCCCTGGAGCCTCCCTCAGATATGGAGGGTTGGTACCTCATTCGGCCTCTTCTCCCAGGTAGAAGTGCTGAGGAAAAGGCCTGGACAGCCCAGCTCATGTGGGGAGTGAAGTCGGGGCCACCGCTGAGGTCTTCCTCTCTGCTCGCTGGTGAGGGTCTCTCCCCTTAGCTCCAGCTGGTGGTGTTTCCGGCACCGCGTTCCCTTTCCTTCTCTGATTGCTGAGTTTCTACGTTGGGAGAGGGAAGTACAGGAAACGGACACTAAACTCTGCAATCTCTTGCCTCCCAACTTTTTTCCCAAAGAGACTCACTATTTCCTGATTACTTTCTCCTGGCTGCTTCTCCAGCTTCCCTTTGCCAGTAGGAAAATCCCATCTTTCTCTGTTTCACTTCTGCTGACAGCTAGTAATAATTCTATCCTCCCCCTTATTGAGAGTGTAGAGCAATCAAGTCATGAGATAGGTCATGTTATTGGGCCCAGAGAGGGTGAGTAACTCTCTCAAGATCACACAGCGTGAGTGAGAACGGGAGTGTGAATGGTGTGGCTCGCTCTGGGCCCCTCTGTGGCCCGTCTGGTTCAGAAAAGTCTCAGAGAAGTGGCTTTTCTTCCCTGTGAGGACAATCAAAGCGCTTTTACTTAGTGGCCTTGTCTTGGGGTTTTTTGCTTTTCTATTTGCCTTTGACAAATGTTCTGCCGGGAGAAGCATGCTCGCTCCCTGCTGCCGTCTATGGCGCTGCAGACCGTGGTGGATTTGCTGATTTTACAGCTACTCTGTGGTTTCCCTTGGCAACCCCTTCAAGATTCGAAACACGATTTATAAAGCCATCACTTTCAAGTTTGAACTGAGAGCCGAATCATATTTTATCCCTAGTTCTTTGCAGCGTAATTCCTTAAGAAGGAGATGGTCTTCTACTTCCTCACCTCCCATGGTACCACCAAAAGCATATGGGAAATTTCAATGTATTCATTTTTTAGATTATTCATAAATGCTTCCATGTATTTGACAATAATAAAACTGCCTTTGTGTCCGATTTTCTCCTTAAACCCAACCGTTCAGTCCTGCCTCCCTGCGGTGGGGACTGCCCCTTTCATCTAGCCTCTGACTCCAACCCAGGGTGACCCTGCTCTCGGGTGATGGGCAGGGAGGGGCTCCGATCCAGCCAGCCCAGGTTCCTGCTGTGCAGAGGGTCAGTTTCGGGCTGGAGACCCACCCAGCACCCCCTGCGTCCTGTCACTAGCTCTGGGTGCCGCAGTGGGGTAGGACGACAGCCGCGTGGTCCTGCCTTGGTCCTGCCGGTCACACCTGCTGACTCCTTGCTCAGGCCTTTTGGGGTGAAGAGAAGCAGCAAGGTGTGTCGGAAGCGATGGAGCCTACCACTCCCATCGCAGGCTGTGAGCTGATATCCCATTAAGATTTTTTCTTTCTTTTTTTTTTTTTTTTAACACGTGAAGCTTTCTTCCTTGGCTTCTTCAGCTAACTTAGCCGCAAAGAAGGAATTGTGTCTATGTAAACAGTGAAAAGAACTGCAATGTCCGGGGAATTGGGCTTAAAAACTTCGTAGATGTCGATTTATCAGATTCACAAACAAAACCATGTAAAAGGCAGTCACCCCGTAGGCTAGCAGCTCCCTCTGAGCTCTCCAGGTTCGCCTTCCTCAGAAGGCTTTCGCTTTCCTCCTTGGAGGCCGCGACCAGCTTGGCCACGAGACCTGGCGCTCCCTCGGCCTCCCCTCCAGGTTGTTGGAGCAGCTCCGGCACCTCCTGAGGTTGGACCCGCTGTCTGCAGCACGCTGGTGGGAGAACTGCCGGCCCCCGCGTGGCCTGTGGCCAGAGACGCCGCACTTCGGGCTTCTGGAAGCGGGTCCCTGCCCCCTCGTTTGTAAACGTCTCAGTTCCAGAGGTACGGCCTGCCCCCACGTCTGTGAGGACCTGGAGGTCTCAGCCTGTGGGCGCGGTGCTCAGAGCCACCTTCTTCCCCTGGCTGCCGGCAGCGCCCCTCCTGCCAGCGCGCACTGTGCCTGCCGTCTGGCCGTTTCTTCAGGCTCGTGGTTGCTTTTTCCATCTTGTCCGCGGCCCACCGCCTGAGAGGAGCCGCACACCACACACGGTGTGAGACTTGTCAGTGACGGGTTTTAGAGGCTTTCAGACACCTCACAGGACCCAGGGTCTCTAGGTGTATTCACTCTGTGTCTATGTCATGTACTCTACACAGAGCACACACGCGTGAGCATGGTACACGTACACAAACACACGTGTGCATACGTACGGAGACGCGGGTGTGAGCTATTTGCGTTGCTCTGATTAAGGCACGAACTTTCTGAAGATGCTTATCAGTGAAGACGCAGACTCTTTTTTTCTTGGTTCTGTTAATGTACAGAGACTCGTCGAACACGGTGCCACTTGGGTCGCTCTTGAGATGGTTTTATTTGTGTCACACCTTATGCTTGCCCTTCGCAAACTTTCTAATCGGCGCCGGCCCCATGGCTGAGAGCTGGCCGTGTGGTCCGTGTCTCCCGAGTAGGCCTGCATTCCAGGAGCCGACCTCTGTTTAGCGGCGTGCGCGGTGTGGAATCGGGCAGCCCAGCACACGTCCGTCGCTCATGGGGAACTCACGTGGGGGCTGTGTTCAGAGACGCAGCTGGGGAGAGAGGGAGGCTTCCACGCTGCTGGAACCACAAGGTGGGAGATGAAGGCGGCTGTCCTGGGCACGTAGAGCAGCCTCGGCCAGCCACCTGTCACAGCACGGTCCAGCTTGGAGCTCAGCCTGGCCTGCCGGTCTCTCCATGGACATCTGAGTTTCCCGCCTGAAACCACCTGCTAACGGTCATCCCTGGGGAGATCGTCCCATAAAGCGGTGGCAGAGAGCCGCGAAGGTCGGCTCCACTGTCCTGGGGTCTCCTTGGCTGAACGTGAGCCTCAGGCTGCTTTTGGCTTATGTGGGCTGTGTATTCCCTCCTCTGGCAGCCAATAATTAATGAATTCCCTTCCCCAGATGGGACTCAGCCGAGTTTGCTTGTGGATTTGAACCATGTTGTGACTCATGACACAAACGGCATTTTATTTGGTTAAAGAAAAAAAGACGTTTACAGAGGCAGAATCGTAAGCATATGTATTAAATTCTAGTGGACCCCAATATAGAAGGCTGAAAGGTATTGTCTTAATGGGGAAAATAAATTGGTCAATGTGAAGAACATTAAATTATCTTTAGACTAAGAAAATTCGTTTGGGAGTAAAATCTATTTCTTCTAGTCTACAGTGATGTGCTCATTCTGAAAGGTAGACCATTGCCTCATGGGTTTAAATAGCATCATGCTGGTTTGGCGTCCGGGAGAGGCAAAGCCAGAGGCGTCAGACCTGGGATGCATCCTGTGAGGCTGGGCGTCTGCGCTCACTGTCCGTGAGCACTGGGTGGGACGCGCAGTGGGGACGCAGTGCGGGAACGCAGCTGGACGGTGCATCCATTCCCTGGGGTGTCTGTGACAAACAACCACAGACTAGGGGCCTAACAACAATGGGTGGGTTTATCCTCTCATGCCTCTGAAGGCCAGGGGTCTGAACTCGAGGTGTGGGCAGGGCCTCCCCCACCACCCAGACCCAAGGCTGCAGGGGAGAATCCTTCCTGGAATCTTCCAGCTGCTGGTGGTTGTCATTGTGGGCAGTTTGGACAAGGAAGGGAATAGACCTTGCAGTTGACCTCTGTCTCCCGAGGGGCCAAGCACCCTCTGCCTCTGCTCTTCCCCTGGCAGGTGGTGGTCAGCAGAGCGTGGGGACCAGCTGCAGATGACACAGGGTCTCTATCCTTCCCTCCCACACCGTCTTGAGTTCATCACACTGGGCCCAAAGGATGTGCCACTGGGTGGGGGGAAACCTGGGAGTGACCCAGGCCCTGCTGTGGTGTCTGAAAAATCACCCAGCCCTGGAGCTCAGGGCTCAGCTGGTCATGATGTTAGCCCCGGCTGGGCTGAGCCCACGCCGTACCTCCTGTCTGAGCAGGATAGCGGCATCTGCGCTGGCCCAGCTGAAGAGTGGTTGCCCTCTTCTCTCAGCCAGGAAACGGCTCAGAGGTGTCCAGCTTGGCGACCCACCTCAGGGCACCCACCTCTCCCGCGGGCTGTGGGGGTCTGGCTGAGCGTGAGCCCAGGAGGCAGCTCTGTGCCCAGCAGAGCCACGGGGCCTCCCCCAGCCTCCTTCCCAGAGAGGAGACCCCTGCTGCCGCCCACCAGGACGGCTGCCGCTTCTGTGGGCTTTTCAGGGAAGCCAGTGTGGTTGTTTTCCAGTTGTCCTGTGATGATAACTGCACAGCAGAGGGGCCCGCATCGGCCCAGCACCTCCCCAGCTGGCCCCCCACTTCCTCTCCCTCTGTGCATGGTGACATGCAGGCGCCCTCGCCCTCTGATGCTTAGCGCGTGAGACCAGGTATTTACCATAAACTGAGGCCCCTGGCATCTTTCAGATGAGTGGGGAAAATGACTCTGAGTTCCGGGTGCTTCACCCTGAGCCGTCTTTGGGAGTACAGACAGGCGAGAGGGCTTGCTGTGTGCCTTTGGGGCAGTCACTCGGCCGGGCACGGCCATGTCCGGTGCTGAGGGCATCTCCTTCCCCCACGATGTCATGTCACCTCAGCTTCTGCAACTGCACAGGTAGGAGGCTGAAGCAGGAGGCTCGGAGCTCCTCCTGAAGACACGTGCAGCCTCGGTGGGTGGGAACGTGCTAGAATACGTCCCGCTGGCTGACTGAGCGGACTGTCTGAGCAGAACGTCCCAGACAGGAGGTGTTGGGGGCCTCAGCCCACAGCGCCCCATGGGCCGGGGGGAGACCCTGGCTGAGGTGGGCTTTACAGAAACAGTGCCAGTAGCATCGAGAACCATGCACTTGAACATAGGAGATGCTGCCCCCATTTCCCTCCTGGAGGGTGGTGAGGATTTCCCAGCTGTGTCTCCCAGACAGCAGGCCTGTGCAAAGTAGGGTGAGAACGGGGAGGATGCCCCTCCTGGCCTGACCTGCCAGGCGCTGGCGGTGGTCTGAGTCCAGGTCCGGCAGTGCCCCAAGTTAAGGCCCCGAGGCACGGTGAGGGCAGCCCTGTGGTTTGAAACTGTTGGGACTCTGGAAAGAGGGGCTGTTGTCTGGCCACACCCAAATAATGGTTCAGAGATGATCTCGGCTACTCCCCGATCTCACTGGTGGTGGGGTGGTGTGCAGGGGGGCCGGGCCCCACGCTGTGAGAGCCCAGTGTCCCTGGATGCAGACAGTCAGCACAGAGCACTGGGTGCCTGGGCCAAGGTAGCCGGTGGTGGTCCTTTTCCCGCCCGGCAGTGAGAAAGTTTAGCTCCCAAGGTGGGGAAAGAGAGGTTCAGGGCCGCTAGGAGTGGGAGCTGTGTGGACAAGCTGCGACAGCCAGGCCAGGAGGGGACTGGAGGCCCCCGGACTGTCCCTCACCTGGGAGCACCTGATTCCACCGCTTTGCTATAAAGAGAAAAATGAGGAGGGAGAAGCATTTGGGGAACGTACTTTTCCAAAAGGAGATATGCAGAGAGATGACTGGTGTCAATGTCGGTACTGCCCGCTGTGTGACTGTGGTGAACACACTTCACACCCCTGCCTGGAACGTGACTTTGCTTTTAGAACCATTCAGAAGCTCAAGGGGCCCACCGAGGGGCCAGTGCTGGCCTTGGCCGTGGCTGCGGCGGGGCGCCCGCCCCGAGCCCTTCCCACCCCTTGGCTCTGCGAGGCACCCGCATCTCCCAGCAGACTGTCCCTCTGATCCGAAGAGCCAAGCACAGCCAGGTCTGGCAAGGACACATGTGTGTACGTCTTCTTTGGGGTGAAAATCATATAGTATAAAACGAACCGTTTTATTTTTATTGTATTTTTATTTTTTCAAGATTTTATTTTTAAGTAATGTCTACAACCAACGTGGGGCTCGAACTTACAACCCCGAGATCAAGAGTCACACGCTCTGCTGACTGAGCCAGCCAGGCGCCCCAAAATGAACCCCTCCTCCCGGCCTCTGGCAGTCGCTGGTCTGCTTTCTGATGTTTTCATTCAGCATTAGACACATTTCTCAAAAGTCAGCTACTCGAAGACGAACGTGTTTGTAAGTGGTATTTAGCCAGTATTTACACCAGAAGAGAAGTCTCCTGCGTGACGGCACACGGTTACGCCTGCTCGCTCACTGAAACAGAAATAAGCATGTGGTGCGTGAACTGAATTATTTATTCATCATGCGGAGCTGAAAGCGGAGCGAATGGCTTGGCATTTGACGCCTCCTTTTCTTTTTTTTAAAGAAGGCTAAAATTATCTCTCTTCTCTCTGTTATTCTGACTCACTCAATGAGCATTCATTCCTACAGGCTTTGTTCTAGAAGCTTTGGCGTGTTTTTATTTCATTTTGATGGACAGAGTGTTCGTTGAGTGAGCTGAGTGCAGCGGACGTGAATTACCCCTTTGATCGTCACCGCGACACTATAAGGTCAAATGGTGGGCTCTCGGGGGCTGAAATGCACGGTAGCCGGCAGCAGAGGTAGGGAAGAGGAGATGCACTAAATAAGGGAAGAGCAAACACCTAAGTAGGAGAGAAAAGGAAACATTGCAGGAATGAAAGAGAACAGCTCCGTAAGTAAGTTTGTGGGGAGAGGAGATCCTGACCAGGGAGCGAGGTGGTCTGGGGATTCTGTGGCAGGCACAGCTGCGTTAGACCCGGGCTTGGGGACAGAGTGAAGCTTTTGCTGAGGGGAGGCCACTACAGGCGGCCGGCATGCAGGCCGTAAGTAGCCGTGGCCAGTGCGTTCTTCCAGGTGGAAGGGGAGACTGAGGCACAGGAAATCGCTGCTTGTCAGGACTGGGATTTGACCCCAGGCCCCACAGAGCTCCTCCCTGTGGGGCCTTCACACTTGGGAACCTACGTGGCCCCGGTGGGTTTGACCCATCTCCACTCCCCCCTTCCCCACCTGGAGAAACCAAGACACATCACGTGGGGAAGCGGCGCCTTCTCAAGCTTTATCTCCCACCCCACCTGCTCGCCCCGGCTCGTCCCATCCTGAAGTCCCCACGCTAGGGGTGAGCGTGCAGGGCATGCGGCCAAGCAGTGGACCTGGAGAAGGTCGGGCGTCGCCACCCTGAAAGAGCGAGTGCGGCGGAGACCACAGTGTTGGTGTTCCCAGGGGTCAGGGGTCAGGGGTTAGCGTAGCTGAGGGGCGGGTTGTTCCGCAGGGCTGTTCTCATGAGAACTATCGCCGCACAGTCGTTGAGTTCGGTTTGAGTCGTGATGGCTGATGAGTACATCATGGTGGTTGAGCCCTTACCGTTTACTGTTAGTGAGACTGAGACGCAGGTCATTGTACTTTGCTCTGAGAAGTTATAATATTCCATCATATATTTATATGGGCTGCTTAAAAAGGCCATCAGTAATGAATTCTTTTAAATTTATGAAAACTTATTTTTTATTGTGGACCTAAAAACTCAGTACGTGAGGACACTTGGAAAATCAGAGGAGCCAACCCAATTCAAACAGTGAGTTAATGTCCTAAAGGTTAAAAATGAAAAACCTCTCCAGCCTGTGGATGGTGAGAGCTCTCTTTTCTTGTCTGGGAACAGACATGCCAAAGCCCATGTTCCCTCTAGACTCAAAAATAAACTCCCAGGGGTACTTATTTGTTGCTTCACATAGATGGTATAAAACCTTCAGTGTTCCGAAGGAAAAATCAAACATTTCCAAAATTAACTTTGAAGTTGCCCTCTGTAAATGTTTTTATGTGTTTATATATGTTTAATTATATGTGCATATATTCTACTTACTTATTATGTGATTATACATCCTATGTATTATGTATGATATATTCTTTTTAATATGTGTATACATATTGTTATAGGCATATCTATTCTATTTTAGTGTGTGTGTGTCTCACGTCACATATGCCCAATGCTGAGCACTGCAAAAGGAAGAATATAGGCATTTGAAGTTGCCTTCCAGAGTTTCGTGGGAATTTAAAGGACTATGAAGAGGCTCTTGGTGGGTCACTTCAAAGAGTAATTTCACAGAGCCTGAAGGTACTGACCTAAGCAGTTTCCAGAATATCTATGCTCTGCCCTAAACCCTTGGGCAATATGCCCTCAGAATGCAAAGCAAATTTGTTGTCTCCTTCCCCCACGCATACTCTATGGCCCTCAACCTACTTTAAAGACCAGAGGTTTTATGAATATGGTGTTCTTTTTCTTGGGGCTTTTATGGGGGGGGGAGCTCAGTCTAAGCACTGGAGGTCCGTCCAGGGAGCTCAGCTAAACTACTTGGAAACAGCACCTCGTTAGCACCGCATTTGGGGACCTTGCTTTCTGAGCCTTGGGTGTGGGGTTTTATCTTTTGGTGGAGAGCTGCTAAGATTTCACACCCATTCCAGGACTTTCTCAGGGTGAGGCCCCCGTGTAGGGGCTCCTCTCTCTTCTCCTGTCTGCCCCCCAGGAGCACATTCCCCTTTAGATTCGTAACTCTTAATCCAGCTTTCCTTGTCAAGGTACGTAGTATGGCCTCATCCCAGAACGTCTTCAAGGCTGTCTTCTTGAGGTTTGCATGCTTTGAGACACATTCCTGAGTGGGTCTAAAAATGAAATAAATCAAGCACCACGAAGCCTGGTGGTGTGGTTTTACTAAGCGGTTTGGATTCTTGGGATCACAAATGGTGTTGCATCCGCTTTTTGGAAGGGAGTATTCGTGTCCTGCTTTCTCTGGTCACTTAATGGAAACTCTGTCTTTCACGGGCTCTCCCTCCCGGGGTCCAGCTGAGTGCATCCTCTCATCCACAGACCTGGCAGAAGCATTCTGGCCACTCACTCTGTGGACACAGGCTTCTCAAAGAAGTAGAAAATTGGTTTAAAAATGTTAATTGCTTTTTCTGATTTTTAGGGGGGAAAAATGCATGCTCGTTGAAGAAACTTAATATAGGGAAAGGTTGGGGTAAACAAAATAAACACAACCCAGAAATTTCCAGCTGCCACGTGGGGCTGGTCCTCACTGTCCCCCCCCCACGCACATACACAGATACACGCGTGTATTTTTTTTACATCAGTGAGGTAATGCTTCGTATCTCGTTGTATATGAGACACATTTTACTTTACGTTCTTAGTGTGATAATTTGGGGAAATGATATCCGTGTTTTAGCCTGGGAGTCGAGCTCAGGTGGAACAGACCCAGGACTGGAGGTGGGGCAGGAGGAAGGGTCACAGAGATGAGGGGGCAAGACATGGGGCTGCACGGAGCTGCCTGCAGACTGGGGGCCTGATGTCCAAGTACGCGTCTCCTGGCTGCTGCCGCCCTCCCCTCAGATAGCAGGCAGCAGCTGCGGAAGCCTGGGCCTTGGGGCGGCCAGGGGACCCAGGCGGCTGGTGCCAAGTGAGGGGAGGAAGGTTGGAGGCCCTACAGAGTGAACATTGGGGCTGGTGGCCAGGGCCCGTGCAAATCCAGAGAGACCCAAATCAGCGTCCAGTCTGTCTACTTCAAAAACCGTGACTCTGCCCTGGTGAGAAGTCCTTTCTCTCCCCCAGGACAGTTCTCCTCTCGGGTGCTGTTTGCTTGAGGATAACTTTGAGGCCAGCAGCCCTTACGCTGCCCCCACCCCTTCCACAGGCATCGACTACAAGACTACCACCATCCTGCTAGACGGCCGGAGGGTGAAGCTGCAGCTCTGGTGAGTGGGGGCCCGCCCCGGGCTCCAGCAGGACATGCCAGCCCCAGGAAGAGAGGCTTTCCTGGCCCTGGGAGGGCACCAATACCGCCTCTGGGAGGAGCCCCCTCCAGCCCCAGCAGACCCAGGGCTGCCCCACAGGACGTGGAGATCTGCTTGTCTGGGCCACTGATGCGTCATCCATGGGGGGAGTGCTGGGGCCTTTGTGGGTCCCCGGGCGTCTGTCCAGAGCATGGCCTTCCTGAAACCCTTCTAGCTCCCCAGCACCAGGAGGGGCCCATGAGTGTGATAGGGACAGACCCGTGGCAGGTGTGGGAGGCTGGGAGCAAGAGGCCCTCCCCCGGGTCTGGACTGGGTCTCTTTCTCATGGCCCCACCTGGCAGCCCTGGCTCTGAGGTTCAGGTCACACCCCCCTGCCTCTGCCCTTCCCACTCCAGGTGGGGTTGGGGAGTGGGAGAATTGGTGTTTCCTGCTTTGACCACCCCCATGCAACTTGCCTGACTACTGTCTCCGGCCCCTCTGTCACCCCTTCTCCTGGGCCACCTGCATGGTCCTCTACTCTACCCAAACATGCCTAAGCCCCAAGCCACATGAGTCTCCTCTAACTGGAAGCCGGTCCTCCTGCCGGCCCCACCCGCCCCTTCCCAGGGCGGTCAGCAGGGAGCCTTTCTCCACAGTGTCCCCTTGGCACCCTGTCCCTTCCCATTGCCTGCCCCCCCCCCGGGATGTTTGAGGTTGTGGGTGAGGCCTGTGTCCTCCAGGCTGCCCACGGCTGAGGGTCAGCGAGGCTCAGGCAACCTGTTGTCCTCAGACTTCTGCCTGCTCCGCCTTGCAACCTGCACCCAGCCCTGAGGCCTGCAGGGTCCAGGGCTTATCTGGTCCTGGCTCCGTCCCTCCCTGAGACCATCCGAGGGTCCCGCTGTCCGCCCATGCTTGCCCCGGCCTCCTAAGGCTGCCCCACATCTCCCCTGAGCAGCATTCGGCATCTCTCCTGATGGCGTGTTTCGTCTGAGTGGCTCATCCTTGTGAATGCTGTCACGTGCCCACCCCCTCCGCGGCTCCCGCCACACCCCAGGCTTACCCACAGCACCCCACGTCCACGGAGTTCCCACTTCACGATAGCCACCAGTGTCCCATGAAAGCAGTGAGTCATGCCCCAGGGCTGCTCTGCTCCTGTGTCTCCTTGCCCACAAACTTCCTAGCCGCTTCCGCCTGCGGCAAAGCTGGAGCTCCGTAGCGGCTGACCTGGGACTTCTCCAACGATTTGCTCCTCAGCACCGAGGAGCTCCTGCCACGTCCTGGGCCACGGAAGGCACCTCCGGCCCTCCTGAACCCCAGGCCCTGCCCTCCCTCGTGGTGGCTCATCTAGGACTCAGAAGGCAGGGGCAGGTCACCACCTACAGGTGACGAGGAGAAAAGAGAGGATTGCGCCGCAGATTGTACTGAGGATGCGCCTAGACCCGCGGTCCCGCCCTCACCCGCAGGGATCACCTGGGGCTGTGGGCGTGTTCACTGCACTCTTGGATGTGTTTACAAAAGACGCTGGGCATCAGCGCCTGTCGGTCCTCAGAGGCACTGTCGGGAGAGCAGCTGTGGACTCCATCCCACGGGAATGTGCTTTTTCTTTATCCTGCTTTGTGGTGCTCGGAGCTCCATTCTGGTGGTTCCAGGTGTCCGCACCCCGGGTCCATTCCTCGTTTTGGTAAACTTAGGGATCTGCGGTGGGATGGCCACCGAGTGACAGTTGTCAGATGCGTTTGCTATGGCTCCCAAGTCCCAAACCCCGTTGTCAGGAAGCAGCAGTGATTTCTTCTCACTGGCCTCCAACATCTTTTCCAGGGATACATCCGGGCAGGGAAGATTTTGTACCATATTCCGCTCCTACTCTCGGGGCGCACAGGTAACATCCCCTGAGCCAGGAAGTCAAACCGACTGAGTAACAACGTTTGGAATGTTCTTTAACGGCTGCCTGGAGGACAAGGCAGTTAAGCTCATATGCATATTGATGCAAGAGGCTGAAAGTGCCAAGGAATGTTTGGTGCCTCGCAAGCCTTCCTCAGCATCAGGGGTGTGCGTGTGCGTGGCTGCACGCATGTGTCATGTCTGCATGCACGTGGGCCTGTGAGCTGTGTGTGCACACGTGTGTCTGCGTGTGTCTGTGCATACATATGCATGCAGCGGGGCTGTGTGTGCACCTGTGTTCACGTGACCGAGTGTGTGTGTCTCTGCATGTTCAGGAGAGCACTCTGTCCAGGTGGGCGGGCCCTGCTCCTAGGAAGAGGGTGATCTCTCCAGTCCCTCCACATCCCGTGTCCCTAGAGCGGCTGGTGGGTGTGGGGGACTGAGCGCTCGTCCCCAACTCACCTTGACATTTGAGGGTTTAGTAACGAGCTCATGAAATATCATTAGAAATACTCATTTAACTACTACATTTGGTAGATAAATAAAAATAATATGTTTTCTGTTAAAATAAGTAAAATGATCATTTAGCTGGTTGTGAGTCTGTGACGGAGTAGCCTGCACACTGACCAAAGCGGTCCAGGGCTGTGCCCGCCTCTGTCCGGTAAGGTAAGCCTGGTGCCTCTCCCCAGGGGGTGATCCTGGTCTATGACATCGCAAACCGCTGGTCCTTTGATGGCATCGACAGGTGGATTAAGGAGATAGACGAGGTATGACATGGTGTGCCAGGCACCGTCCACGTGGGTGTGTGGGGGTGTCGGGCACGTGGGCCAGGACACAGGCTTCGGCAGCACAGAGGCTGTGTCACCTCCCAGAACGGGACTGGGGCCCTAACCTGGAGACCCACCCAGTCCCGGGGGTTGGGGCCACGCACCACCTGCTGTGTGGAGTGGGTTGGCAGGTGGTGTTTGGGCCGCCAGACTGCCAGTGTAGACACAGAGGGGTCAGAACCACACTCGGGTTCCTGCAGGCTGCTGAAATGCATGGCCGTAAACAGCAGGAATTCATGCTCTCACGGTTTGGAGCCCAGAAGTCCAAAATCTAGTGTCGGCAGCGTCGGCTCCTTCCGAAGGCCGGAGAGGAGGACCCTTCCCGCCTCCTCCAGCGTCTGGCGGCTGCCGGCGGTCCTTGGCCTGTGGACCCATCACTCTAGTCCCTGCCTCTGCCGGCATGTGGCTTTTCCCCTGTGTCCTCTCCTCTTCTTACAGGGACACCAGTGACTGGATTTAGGGCCCACCCCAGTGACCTCATCTTAACTAATTACATTCTGCAAAGGTCCTATTTCCAATAAGGACACATTCTGAGGTTCTGGGTGGGCACGAACTTGGGGAGGATGCCATTTACCCCATGTACCAAAGGTGCCAGCAACCACAAGAGCTCGCCCAAGTAACCCCCTTGCCTCTCTGTCACCCGTCAGCACGCCCCTGGTGTCCCTAAAATCCTGGTGGGAAACCGCCTGCACCTGGCCTTCAAGCGGCAGGTGCCCACGGAGCAGGCGCAGGCCTACGCGGAGCGCCTGGGTGTCACCTTCTTCGAGGTCAGCCCTCTGTGCAACTTCAACATCACCGAGTCCTTCACGGAGCTGGCCAGGACCGTGCTGCTGCGGCACGGGATGGACCGGCTCTGGAGGCCGAGCAAGGGTAGGCACCCGTGCGGCCGTCCTACTGCCCCCAGCCCTGTCCGCCTCCCGGGACCCGCCTCCAGCCGCCACGTCCATCCTCAGAGTCAGTGCATTCAGTCTGAGAGGAATCACTAGTAACCAACCGTGTGTCGAAGGTTCACGAGGGGCGTTTCTGAGGGCTGTGCTGGACAAGGGGAGGCACGTGAGCACAGGCGTGTGCAGTGAGGAGGGGGCACCTCCCCGCGCAGAGCAGGACGCCCCGAGGGCCGGCTGGCCGGGTTTTACCCCTGGTTTGGGGAAGAGCGTATCGTGTCAGGAATGATTCACCCTCAGCTCGTTTGGTTTGAGGGGGAACTGGAGAACAGAAGCACATCGAGCGTTGTTGGCGCCCCATACCCTGAAGTCGGAACTCCATCCAGACCCCTCGGTGTTAATCCGCCCAGAGACCTGTGTCCCCTGGTTTCGTCTGCGGGGTTGGGCCTTCGTCACGGGTTACCCCTCGGGAGCCTGGCAGCGTATGACTGTCGCGAGACGAAGGGCGGGATCGACAGTCACTGAGTCGGGCAGCACAGGGCTGCTGGAGGGAAACTGGGTTCTTCTCAGTTAGGGATTCTCCGCCTCAGCACCGCTGTCAGCTTGGGCAGGGTTGTCGGCTCGCGGGCGGGGGCGTTCGGGTGTTGTGCCCTCTGCCCCCCAGCTGCAGAAACCACAAGTGTCCCCGGGGAGTCAGAACCACCCCCAGCTGAGAGCCACTGTGCAGAGAGAGCTCTTCGCTGGGACCCCCACCCCCGCCCCGGGCCTGACCTCTTCAGGGGCTGGGGCGGCGATGAGGCTGCACCAGGAGTGCCCCCCCATCAGGTCCCCAAGGGCCCCACCCCGGGGAGCCTGACTCGCATGAGGAACGGTGTTGGTGAGGCCGAAGCATTCCTTCTCAGGCGCATTCTTGAGCATGTCCCTATAGAGCTGGACACACGTGCTTCCGATGTCAGCGGTGCGGTTGGGGAGGTCACCCCTGACACCCTTGGTCTCTCGCCCCAAACCGAGGTCAGGCGACTCCTGCAGGAGGACCTCACTGGCCACCGTCTCCCCTCCAGGTCTGCCCCCCTCTTGGGCCCGGAGGGAAAGACGGCAGGGGTCTCCAGTCCAAGGTGACGAAAGCAGGGTGGCCCGTCTCCGGCCCTGCCCAGGGCCCCACGTGGGCACAGTGGCTGGAGTGCTCAGCCCAAGTCCTGGGGAAGGAAGGCGGGGAGGCGAGCGGGCTGCCCTGTGGTCAGCAGCTGGACAACGTGAACTAAACGCGGTTTCCTTTCCTTCCCCAAGTGCTGAGCCTGCAGGACCTGTGCTGCCGGGCGGTGGTGTCCTGCACGCCCGTGCACCTGGTGGACAAGCTCCCGCTGCCCATGGCCTTGAGGGGCCACCTCAAATCGTTCTCCATGGCCAGTGGCCTGAACGCCAGGATGATGCACGGCCGCTCCTACTCGCTCACCGCCAGCTCCACCCACAAGAGGAGTGGCCTCCGCAAAGTGAAGGCCCCCCGCCCGCCCCAGAGCCCGCCCAGGCGCTGCCCCAGGAACAGCTGTAAAGTGTCCTGAGGAAGGCGCCAGAGCACGGACGCCGGCCCCTCGGGGAGCCGCTGCGCCATCACACGCGGACGGGCGCGGAGGCTGGTCCAGGCCCAGGAAAGCACCTGCCGATCCCCTCGGGGAGATCTCTCGTGCCCCAGCCGCTCCAGAGAAAGCACAGCCTGATGACGTTCCTCTGTGGATGTGCATGAAGCTGTTGTTTTCAGCGTGGGTTTGTCCGGGGGGTCGGCACTGCTCACCCCTCGGGACGTGACATTCTGGATGATTGCACGCCTTTTCCCAACACGACTGCCTTTGTAAGAGCCGCGACACGCGTGAGGAGTGCGTCCTGGGGACTCTGGGAGCAACCGGAGAGAGAAATTAGTCTTCGACCTCCCAAGAGGGCCTTTTTGTAAACCTCTTCACATCAAAGTGCGGGGAACCGGAGATTAGGCAGGGCGGGTCTGACACGGATTTCATAACGTTTTTGCTATGTTATTACCATGTTTGGGATTAATAAGTGATTTATATGCATATTTTTCTGTAAATCTACATTTTTTTGTACAAGATGTTCCACAAGGTATGAAGCAAAGGGAAGAAAATGCCAAAGATATCTCTAGTTGTGCCGAACGGCCACAACATAGTCACAGCAGATCCAGATCCGCAAGGAAATTATCGTCCGGGAATGAAGTGGACACTGTTACTGAAGACAATGTTTCTCGACAATAAAATGTATACTTGTTTCTTGGTAGGACTGGTGGCTGGTTCTTTCTGATTCTGTGTATTCACATAGCCCTTTATTTCATTTGCTCCACCGCCTGTCCTGAACCACGGCATCCGCTGATAAAGATTCCCTTCCCTGGAAAGAAAGGCAGAGGCAGAAAGTGGGAAATGTCAAGGAGAGGCCCTGTAACATGCGCCTGTCCAGGAAAAACAGCAGACAGGGCTCCCGACTCCCCCTGCAGCACTCACAGCTCTGTCAGGCACCCCAGACAGACAGACAGACGAGGCCCTTATCACTGATCCCAGGTGCGCAGAAAAGGCTCCAGGCAGGGTCTCACCCTCCTGCTGTCGCTGCTTGACATCTCTCTGCAGCAGCTCGTGGTTACAAAGAGGAACTTTTTAAAAACGACTAGCAACGAGAGAATACCCAGTTCTCAGTTTCCGTTGATGATTTACAGATTTTTAGAAATTTAAGGGACCCGAGAATTGGAAGCAACATCTCTACTGAGAGATGAACAACTGAGGGCCAGAGAAGAGAAATGAGGCTGGCCACTGCTGGCCACTGAAGGCCTAGGGGCAGGCTCGAGGTTGTCCAGCCCCCTGAGCATGACGGGGACAAATGTCCACAGGGGAGCAGCCTAGGGGACTGCAGGTAAACCCTGAAGGGACAGTGCCTCCCAGGGGCTGCCAGCCTGGGAGGATGTCCTGCTGGGGCCACAGCACCTTCTTTCTGCCCAGCAGTGGATGAAGAGACAAGGGTTGACCCACTGACCATGAGCACAGAGGCAGCCAGGGTGCCCAGGATGGATGTCATCTGACATGCTGTGACCGATGCAGGGCCGGCCCAGCTGGGGCATCTCTTTCCCACGTGGGTGACCAGGAGTGATGTAAGGAGAGGTCCAAGTTGAAGGAAGCCCCTGCGGTGACCCCTTCTCCCCTCTGAAGAACATGCTTCTGGAGAACTGAAGCTGCATGTCCCCCAGGTCGAGGACGGTGGTGGGGCACTGGAACGTGTCCCCTGGTGGCAAGGTCACACCAGACCCAACAGGTCTCTTTTCCCTTCCATTCAGTTCCACCTTCAGCTGAAGAACTCCTTAAGGCTACCACTCATGTTCTAGAAGGGATATAGCCTCTGTGACCTGGAGCTCTTCCCAGATGTTTCCAGAACACACAGGCTCCCGGGGGACAAAGGATGCCTGGAGCCACCAGAGGCCAGCAGAGGCGGGAAGGAGCCCCCAGGGCCCGCCCACAGCTGGATCTCAGACCAGGGCCGTGAGAGGGAAAGTCTCCGCTGTGCTGAGCACCCCCAGTGTGGGGCAATTCATTATGCTGGCCCCAGGACCCTCCACAACAAGAAATTACACTTCACAGGAGAAAGCACTTTAGCAAATCAGAGTGGCATTCCTATGAAAGAGAAACAAACCGAAATATGGAACATATTACGAAATAAAGCATGCACGTTTTGGTGGTGAATATACTGAAAATACAATCAAATGTAAACTGAACCCTAGAAGAGCTGCTCTCACACGTTGTCTCTTCCATGGCCCTCCCACTGGCAAAGCCCACCCAAAGTGTAAACAGGAGTGCCCGGTTATGCCCCAAATGTTTGTAATTCTCTTTTTAAGCATCTAGATTCAAAATGTATTATGTACAATTCTGTCTTCAATTGCCCTGTACTGCAATGCAGAATAATCTCCTGGACTGAAAACCCACAACTTTGATGAGCAACTATCTAGGCAAATGTTCAATCTGGAAAAAAGGGTCAATTACAGGCTCCCTCACGTTGGTCTGCCAAGGAGTCAGAGTGCAGCCGCCGCCCTTTGCTGGAGACTCACCTCATTAAAGCAAGTGCTAGGGAACAGGGGAAGCGTGGCAGCTGCTGCGGATCAGGCCGGATGCAGGAGTCCCCGCCGGAGAACAGGCTCCTAGCCGGGGGAGGGGGCACCTGGTGCTCGCCCTGTTCGCTCCCAGCGATGCTCAAGCTCTCTGGTCTTACTTTCCCCCGGGGCCCCCGCCTCTTCTGTGAGTGTTCTCACTGTGCTGAGCTATCGAAGGCTGTTGGCCAAACAGGGGAATTGGATGAGGTGGGCAGAGTCTCAGCGCGCGGTGGCTGAGGGCAGACGAGTCAGTGTAGGTAATGGGGTGGCTTCATGTAAGCAGGCTGGCAAGTGCGCAAGGAAGTTCCCTACCCTGGCATGAGGGCCTGGTGCTCCCTGACCAGAGGCTGAGCTGTGTCCTGGGCTGGCAGTATTTCCACCCTTGTTTGAAAACCCTTAATAACCCATAATAGACACACACACCTCGCGGAGTACCCCGTCCCCAGTGGAGACCCTCCTTGGCTCACAGGGACACACAGGGTATTCTGAGGCTCTGTGATGCATTTCTCTCTGAGACCTGTTTTTTTTTTTTTTAAAGATTTTATTTATTTGACAGAGATAGAGACAGCCAGCGAGAGAGAGAACACAAGCAGGGGGAGTGGGAGAGGAAGAAGCAGGCTCACAGCGGAGGAGCCTGATGTGGGGCTCGATCCCAGAACGCCGGGATCATGCCCTGAGCCAAAGGCAGACGCTTAACCGCTGTGCCACCCAGGCGCCCCTGAGGCCTGTGTTCTTAACACACTAGATGTAATTTTCCTCTTACAAATACAAAGTTGGGGTTTAATAGGGAACACACATAATGCCTATGCCCTCCATCCCTGGCCCAAACTCCAGTCTGCGCCCCGGAGATAAGAACGTGCCCCCTCCCACCAAGGAGAGGGGGTCAGTGAGGAGCCTGGCACTCATTTCAAGCCACTTCTCCCATCTTCTGCCTAAAGACATGTGAGCTACCAATGGGCTGTGGTGGTTTCCTAGGGCTGCCAGAAATAGATGGCTCCAACAAAGAACACCCATGTCCTCACCGTCTGGGGGCTCGGCGGAGGGGGGGGGGGTCCTCCCTGGCCTCTTCCAGCACCTGGTGGTGACCGCAGTTGTCAGCACGAGCTGGCTTGCGGCTACATGGTGCCAATGTCACCCTTCCCATCAAGTGGCCTTCCCTTCTGTCTTCTCCCCTTCTCTTCTCTACCCATCATAGATTTAAGGCCCGCCCTAAATTCAGGGTGATCTCATCTTGGGATCCTTAATCACACCTGCAAAGATTCTCCAAATAGGGTCACAGTCACAGGTTCTGGGTGAGCATGTCTCGGGGGGTCACCACTCAACCCATTCCTGAGGGTGGTACAGCTTTGAGCTTCTGGGGTTAAGGTAGAGTGGCTGTGGCGAGGAGCCCCCCAGCAGCACCCCAGCCTACTTCCTTCTGTCACAGAAAGGCCTGGAGTGAGACAGGCATTGTAGGAGGCCCCAGACCAAAGGAAGGGCTGAGTCTCTCCCTTCCCAGAGTGTCCGCTTTGGTGACCACAGGTGCCATGTGCAGAGGTAACCACCAGACGGCTGTGGCAAGGCTCTCCAGCAGCAGGGTTCTTTCTGAGTCCATGGGCTGCAGTGAAGAGCCCCAGGTCTGGGAGTCTGTGATTAGATCCTGGCCCCTGTCACAAACCACAGGCCACCAGCCTGAGATACCCTCACATACTGAAATCGAGTTACTCGACTCCTCCAGCATGGGCAAAATCAGACCCCAGAGCCCCAGCACAGAAAGTTTGCCACCTTGTAGGGTAGGTCAGCAGCCCAAGGGTGCACATGGGAGGAGGGGCAGGAACGGGTGCTGCCTGGACCGTGGGTGTCCAGGTGCAAGGGGAAAATAGGTCAGGGGACAGTGAGGGAGAGACCAGAGGGTTGTCTGAGTAGGGGACCCTAGGGCCACCACTCTTGTCTCCATGGCCACACATGTTGGAGTAGGACCACAGCCCAGCTGCTCTGTGCCAGAAAGTCTAGACTTTATTCCTTGAGGGGATGGTCTGTGGGTCCCAGGAGGGGGAGCCGTATGTGCAGGGAGGCTGTGTGTCCTGGGAGGGGGGTCTGTATGTCCCAGGAAGGCTGTGTGTCCTGTTGGGGCTGTGTGTCCTGGGGGGGGGGCTGCTGTGTGTTCTGTGTGTCCCAGGATGGGTGTCTGTGTGTCCTGGGAGGGGAGTTGTGTGTCCAGGGAGGCTGTGTGTCCTGTTGGGGCTGTGTGTCCTGGGGGGGCTGCTGTATCCTGTGGAGGTTTGTATGGGGGGGGGTCTATACCTCTATATATTTCCACTTCCTCACTTCCATCCATTTTTCTGTATTTGTGTACAATTTACTTCTGTATATCATAAAAACCCTATAATGTGTTGTTACTATTTTAAATACTCATCTTTTCAATCAATTAAAAAGAAAAAGTCTCTCTCAATGTACATGATTCCTGGGGGGGCTCTAGTTATATATGGGGCTGTGGGCCCTGCCTGCCCTTGGGGGCGGGGGTGGGGTTGCCTCTTTGAATCGCACCCTGGTCCGGGGTGGATTTCCCTCCAGTCTCCTCTGACCCGGCGGGTGGTTCTCCGCCCCCAGACCCGACCCGCCCCCTGCCGCCAGGCTCCTCCCCTCCATCCCAAGACCGCCTCCCTCCGCACAGGGCCCGCCCCCGACGCGGCCCCGCCCCTGCGCACGTGACGTTCTCGGCGCTCTCTCACCGCCCTGGCCGGGCCCAGGTGGATGCGCTCGGCGCTCCGCGGCTCCGTGGCTGCGCGCGCACGCACGTCCGTCCCTCGCTTCCGGCGCGGCGGCCTCCGCCGGACAGACGGGACCCCAGCGCCCGGCCTCCCCGGGGGCATGCGGCGCTGAGGAGCGGCGGACCCTTCGCGGCGGCGCCATGAACCTCCTGCCGTGTAACCCCCACGGCAACGGGCTGCTCTATGCAGGCTTCAACCAGGACCACGGTGAGGGCGCCCCTGCGCGCGCCCGGGCTCCGACCCGGCCTCTTCCGGAATCCCCCAACCGGGCGGGCCCTCCCCCGATGCCCCCCGACCGGGCCTGCCCCTCCTCCGACGCCCCAGACCCGGCCTGGTCCCTCCCCCGACGCCCCCTGACCCGGGCAGGCCCTCCCCCGACGGCCCCCGACCGGGCCTGGTTCTTCCTCGGACACCCCTGACCCGGCCTGACCCCCCCCCGCCGACGCCCCCCGACCCGGGCAGGCCCTTCCCCCACGCCCACCGATCCGGCCTGGCCCCTCCCCCGACGTCCCCGGACCCGGCCTGGTTCCTCCCCGGACGCCCCCCAACACCCCCCGACCTGGCTGTTTCCCACCCCCCCGTCGCCCCCACCCCAACCGGCTCCTTCCCCCCCAAGGCGGCCCTTGACCGTGCCACCCCCAGTTTTGTCCTGGCCTTGCGCCCCGGCGCTCCCGGCGCCGCTCCCACTCCGGGCGGGGGTGTGTGGGCCGAGGTCGGGGCGGGTCCCTCGCGTCCGGACTTTTTTGGAGCTCCGGGGCGATGGCCGCAGCTACTCGGTCGGCCCTCCTCCGCGGGCTCCCACCGGGTTCGACGATAATCGGATTTTTCCCCAGGGGAAGATACTGGGATCTTCTTCGAAACTCCGCTTTTTCTCCTGTACTCGTTTAGAGTCTTCGGCGGATAAGCGCTAGTTGAGTTGAAAAACACTTCAGTTTCTTTTCAGCTGCGTACCCTAGTGACCTAGTTGGGTGTAGGTCCTCGCCCGTTCTGTTGGTTTTAATGAGAAAGTGTCACTGAACTTCCCTAGCGTTTTTTCTTCTTGTTCAGTGAAATCAAAGGACCTCTAAGGACTTGACTGTTGAGTGTGCCGTTGGGGGACATGGCGTTTTATTTTCACGTTTTGGAATCCAGCTGAGGTCCCTGGGTGATTTAAACCGCTGTTGGAGCCAAGTCCGCTACGGCCCGCAGGATGCCGGGGAGGAGGGGCGGGGAGGACCGGGGCGCAGAGCTGCCTCCCCTCCCCACTGGGGAGAAAGGGGGTGACAGCTGCTGTTCAGGGACAGCTTTTACATGGTCGCTTTGCAAGTTTTGTTTTTGAAGAGAATGCGAGTAGTGCTGTAGGATCCCGCCTTTGTGAAAATAAATCACAGTGGAGTGTTGCCTAGCTGTGGTTGGCACGTGTTTACTTTGTGCTGCGCTCGGAAGGATGGATTAAGCCTGCCCACAGGTGTTGATTGTGGTGTCATAGGGGAGCTGAAACACCGGAGAGATAACAAGGTGGCATGTAGAAAGAGGCATGCCAAGGTAGGTATAGGAGGTTTTCATGTAGTCCGTGGAGGGCAAGTTTCCCTCCAGCCTTTGAGGTCATGGAAGGGTTCTCGGAGGAGGTGGCAGTAAGCCGTGGGGAAGGTTTGGGAGGGGTGTGGGTGCTGTGGGCAGAGCCAGGGAAGGTGGTTTGGTTGGGCCAGACTGCAGGGATTGTGGGAGAACGGATTTATGAGGGGGGGGCGGTATGAGTTTGGGGCCAGATGTTGGACATTGGCAATGACGTGCATCGTTGTACCTTGGGGTTTGATTACCAGAGGAGGGTCAGTAGGTTTTTTAATGGGCTTGATAATAATTGAGAGCTCTTTAGAGAATTAACAGTGATATAACAACTCCTTAAGAAATATGTTTCAAGGGGCACCTGGGTGGCTGGTCGTTAAGCATCTGCCTTCAGCCCAGGGCGTGATCCCAGCGTTCTGGGATCGAGCCCCACATCAGGCTCCTCTGCTGGAAGCCTGCTTCTTCCTCTCCCACTCCCCCGCTTGTGTTCCCTCTCTCGCTGGCTGTCTCTCTGTGTCAAATAAATAAATAAAATCTTAAAAAAAAAAAAAAAAGTCTATGTTTTCAGGAGTCCCTGGGTGGCTCAGTCACTTAAGTGTCTGCCTTCAACTCAGGTCATGATCCTGCAGTCCTGGGATGGAGCCCTGCATTGGGCTCCCTGCTTGGTGGGGAGTCTGCTTCTGCCTCTGTCCCCCTCCAATAAATAAATAAATGAAATCTTTAAAAAAATAATATGTTTTTAGTGGAAACAGATGGCTAGCTGGTAGTAAGGGAGGGGAGTGGTAACTATAAAAACTTGTGATACCTTTTGTGTTTACAAAAGCAAACAGCTTAGTGAATTGAAGTCATTTCATGCAAGAGAATTATTCTTAGGATACCTGCCTTGATGCTGAGTGAGGAATCTTTGAACTAAGTTTCAGTATAGTATTTGAGGCTCATAATGATGCTGATTATTTAAGAAACCAGGGAAGATTATAATATTTTTATAAAGGTTTTATTGAAGACTGTTTTTATTTATTTATTTATTTATTTTTAAAGATTTTATTTATTTGAGAGAGCAAGCACAAGCACAGGGAGTGGCAGGCAGAGGGAGAAGCAGACACCCTGCTGAGCAGGGAGCCCAACTCGGGGCTCGATCCAGGGTCCCAGGATCATGACCTGAGCAGAAGTCAGACACTTAACTGACTGAGCCACCCACGCGCCCCTAGAAATCATTGTTTATTTTTATAATTTTTTTAGTTGAAATATAGTTGAAACATAATGTTACGTTTGTTTCAGATGTACAGGAAATCATTTTTATTTTTTATTTTTTTTATAATTTCTTTCTTTCTTTCTTTTTTTTTTTTTTTTTAAGATTTTACCCATTTATTTGACAGAGATAGAGACAGCCAGCGAGAGAGGGAACACAAGCAGGGGGAGTGGGAGAGGAAGAAGCAGGCTCCTAGCAGAGAAGCCTGATGTGGGGCTCGATCCCATAACGCCGGGATCACACCCTGAGCCAAAGGCAGACGCCCAACCGCTGTGCCACCCAGGCGCCCCAAGAAATCATTTTTAAAAGGACATTTGCTCGTAATTTTAAATGTTCAGGCTTTTATCTTCTAAACATAATTTATACGATGGTCTTCAAGACTCTTATATTTCTATAATTTAGCTGCCTATTTTTCTTTCTAATCCCTTGGGAAACTCAAATTTTTGAGTATGTGCCCTTTCTCTGTATACTTGTTTATGCTGCCTGGACCAAAGCCTGAGGCCACAGACTGCTGTCCTTGGCCCTCTTCACTGTAGCTCTGGGGAAGGGGGTGGGGGTAGTGGTAGTTTTTGCATGTGGGCAGTATGGGAGTGGTCTGTACAGACACACCTCAGAGAAACTGCAGGTTTGGTTCCAGACCACTGCACTAAAGAGACTGTCACAATAAAGTGAGTCAAATTAATATTTTTATTTTTCGGTGTATATAAAACTTATGTTTACACTGTACTGTACTCTGTTAAGTGTGCAGTGGCATTATGTCTAAAGAAAAATGTGCGTACTTTAATTTTTTTTTTTAAGATTTTATATATTAGAGAGAGAGAGCACAAGCAGGGGAGTGGCAGGCAGAGGGAGAGAGAGAAGCAGGCTCCCGGTTGAGCAGGGAGCCCGACCCGGGGCTTGATCCCAGGACCCTGAGATCATGACCTGAGCGAAAGGCAGATGCCCAACCGACTGAGCCACCCAGGCGCCCCTGCATACTTTAATTAAAAAATACTTCATTGCTAAAAAATGTTAACCCCATCTGAGTTTTCAGTGAGTCATAATCACTGATCACAGATCACCGTAACAGAGATACTAATGGAAAAGTTGGAAATTTTGCTAGAATTACCAGCATGTGACACAGAGACACGAGCAAATGCTGTGGAAGGGCGATGCTGACAGACTTGCTGGAGGCAGGGCTGCCACGAACCTTTGAGTGGACGGACCACAGGGTCTGTGAAGCAACGTGGAACAAGGTGTGCCTGTGTATAGGAGAAAGCCCCCCGGCGAGTCCAGTGCCCCGTTGCCGCCCCACCAATTAACCCAGGGCCCTGTGGGGTCCCCGGCTGTTGGGCTGGGGCTTCCTCTGTGGGAAAAAATTGTGTGAACGTGGCAAGGATGATGCCTAGCCTCCTTGGGGAGTGGTTGCCGACCTCTGGTGTTTGTAGCGCCTTTCCTTCTCTCCCCTGAAGTATGCTGTACTCACAGAGAAGTGCCGCGCCCTGAGTGCTCAGCTGGCTGAGTCTTCCCGCCTGAACATACCTGGCCGTCCTGTGCCCCTTCCAGTCACTGCCCTGGGCCAGGCTGACCTCCGGCAGTGTAGATGAGTTTTGCCCGTCTCTGTCCTTTATTTTTGCTCCTGGCTTTTTTATTCAACATTACGTTTGTGAGACATTTTCCATATTGCTGAGTATTTTGTAGATCTTTCTCATTGATGCATAGTGGTTTTTTGTGTGACTATGTCACAGTTAATTCAGTTTACCATTGGTGGAGCATTTGGGTGGGTTCTCAGTTTGTGGCTATTAGAATGTCTTGGTGCTGCTGTGAACATTCTCATGCACGCCTCTGGTGAACATACGTCATTTCCGTAAGGCCTGTGCAGCTAGGAGTAGAGTGGGCAGCTGTAGTCAGTCGTGCTAACAGCGCTCCAGAGTGGTGGTACCGGTTTGCCGTCCGCCAGTAGGTTGAGAGTTCCCATGTCGCCAGACCCGCTTTATACTTGGCATTTTCCACCATCTTGGTTGTTTCGGTGGATGTTAATTTGACCATTAACAACCTGGTGTGTGACTGTGACGTGTTTCAAGGTTAGGCTTGTTTACAGGTGGAGGAGGTCATGGGAGACCTCAGGCCACTTTCTGGAAAGCCATACCGCAGCAGCCCTTTCCCCCCATGCCCTAGTCTGCTCTGTCCACACTTGCTGGGATTGCTCGCTCGCAGCTGTCCTCCAGGAGGCATGGACTTTCTTGTTGCCTCTCCACATCTTGGTGTCTGACACACAGCACTCGAGAGGTGTGTTGGGAATAGCGAGGCCAGTGGTGAGTGTTAGCAAGAGGCAGGTGTCGGGGGAAATGTGCAGTGGCAGAATGGCTTGTGGAGGTAGCTGGTGAACCCCTCTCGTGGAATTAAGTGTGCAGGCAGAGCTGGTCTTCAGGAATGCCAGAGAAAGTCCCTGCAGGAGGAAGTTGGTGCGACTCCAAGGGCTCTTTTTCACGTTAGATGACTGAAAACGTTGTGCCAGATTATGCATCATTTAGTAGCAGCCTTGAGGAGGGTAGCTGTGGCGTGAGCAGACCATGCCCGTGTGGTCGGAGCATCTGTAAGAGTTCTTAGGAAGGGCTGCTTTCTCCAGACCCCTTGTTTTTGCTGTTTCAGGCCCTGGGGCCCTTAGCTGAGATCCCACTGTGATGACTAATGTCTCTCTCTCTCTCACACTTTAGGATGCTTTGCCTGTGGGATGGAAAACGGATTCCGAGTCTATAACACCGATCCGCTAAAAGAAAAAGAGAAACAAGGTAAGAGTAGTTGACATTTTATAGTTTCTCCCTTTTTCCAGACTTCAAAGAATCTGCATTTTATCTCACAGTTGTGGGGGGCAGGGTGCTGGTTTTGAGAAGTAAGTAGGAAGTTCATGGCCCTCTACCGGCCTAGACGGGGTACAGAGGTGAGCCAGTGGGCGTGGCCCGGCTATGATTTCTCCGTGGACGTGGACTTTGGAGCATCATGTGTCTTTGCCGTGTCCTCAGTTCTCGTAGCTGCCACAGGAGAAACAGGTGCTTGGTGCAGCCCATTCTCTCTCTTGCTGCTGAGTGTGAAGTTGTAGAGAACTCAAGGGACAGGTTTAATTCAGTATATGGGACTCTTGACTCTTGGTAAATGACCACTTAGAAAATACTATCTGTAGCAATAAATTGTAGTTGCTTCTGTTTACGTATTTCGGTGTCTTAAGTTATGTTTTCGGGAAATATAAGTTTTCAAAAGCTTCCCAAGTGGAATCTGGGCTTTTGCTGGCAATATTAAAATAATGGTGATCCTTTTGCCATTTGACAGAAAAAAATGGTAAATTTCACAGGTAGAATTTTTTCAATTTATTTTTCCCCCAAGGTATTTTTCTTAAGCTTTTGGTGTGTCCTGCTTTCTTTACTTGCTGGGAGAATCAGGCACTGCCAACAGATGAACAAATCTCAGATAAATCATAGAAAATGAGAAACATCCTTTTTCTTCCTGCAGTTGTGGTTTTGGTTTTTATTCAGTGCCTAAGTTACACTTTCTGATGCTTGGAGCTGCTGCTTATCTGTAAGAGGAAGTTCCTGCTCCTGGTGCCCCACTAAACAGCCCCCTCCTGTTGCCACAAGTAAGAACCCAGCACAGGGACTAGCAGAAATCTTTTCGATAATGGAAGCCCTTTGTTGAGCGTGGTGTTTGTACAATGCCCTGGTGTATAAAACAGTAAGTGGTGCTTTACATCTAGGAGTTGACTTTGTAAATTGAGGTGTGTAACTTGCACTTATTAGAGACAGACTGTAGCCGGTAGTTAAGTGCTTAGGTTCTTGGCCCATGTGGTTTGGGTGGAATCTGTCTCTGCCCCTTACCAGGCTGCTGTGTGACCTTGGGCAAGTTCCTCACCTTCTCTTGGCCTCACTTTCTGTGTGTAAAAGGAAGGTGATAACTGTCTGTCTTGATTATCGTGAAGATCAGTGAATTAGAATGCTTAAAACGCATGGATCAGTGCCTGGCACACATACTAAGAGCTGTGTGCCCTGGTGCCTTCCTACTCTCCCAGTCCAGCAGCGGTGTGCTCTTGGACTGTGTGTCCGTGAGCGCCCCGTGTCATGACGGGAGTCTCCTATTAGTCTTCTGAGCATCTGACTTTTATTTATTTTTTGGTTGCTTAGTGAATTAAGACAACTCTGCTTTATATAGATAAGTAGTGACAAAATACTTTGAAACAATTTGATTTGCAAATACTTTTTATTTAAAGTGACCTAGAAATTTAGGAGTTACAGGCTTAGTTTCGAATTGAATCATTAGCAATATATTGACAACTATTTCCTAATTAATGAAATGTTTATAACAAATTCAGGATTTCTTTTAAAAATACGTTAGTGTGCTTTAGTGGCTCAGTCGGTTGAAGTCTGCCTTTGGCTCAGGTCATGATCCCAAGGTCCTGGGATCAAGTCCCACGGCAGGCTCCTTGCTCAGCGGGTAGTCTGCTCCTCCCTCCCTCCCTCTCTTTCTCTCTCTCTCTCTCTCTCTCTCTCTCTCATAAATAAATAAATAAATAATCTAAAAAGAAATACATTAGACAAGAAGCATTTACAAGTCTTAAGTTCCAGAAGGGTTTGCCATTGTCGCGTTGAAGGCAAGTATCATTTCCTCTTGCTGCTCAGCTGAACTGTGTCTGGGGCAGTCTGTCCCTAAGCTTAGCTTGGAGTGAATTTGAAAAGGATCACGATGGGGCCTTGCTGTGCTTTTTGATGGTGTATTTTAAGCAATCCGCCCTGTGCACTTGTAGAGTGGTCTGCTGTTATATTTCTGGCAACTTACAACTTGACAGAAAACAGGCTGGATCTCATTCCTGTTTTATCTTGGTGGTTTGCTTTTCTAAATGAGGAGGAAGGAAGTGTGCCTGCATTTCAGTGGTCACCCTCTGATCTGGGCTGTCGGCCCTGTTATCTCCAGTGTGACTGTGGCACTGAGTAGGTGGGGTTGGCCACGAGCTGCCTCTCCCAGGTGTGCTCCCTGCCAGCAGGGACTGGGAGCCGTTGGAGGCAGCTTTCTCCCAACTCCCGCCCAGGCGTTGACGGTCCTGTTTCTTAATCACACCTGAAGTAGGTTTGCAGCTCTGCTCCACTCTAAGAAAGCCGTGGGGCCCCAGGGAGGACTGCCGGGAATGGTGGCCTGTCTGGTGTTCACAGTGATGCTGTGGGGTGCAAGCGTAGGACTCAGATTCATATCTGAGTGTATGCTAGGAAGAATGTTCAAGAATGATACATTTGGATAAAATATGATACCCAGTGATTATAGAAACATAAGGAATACTCATAAAAAGTTAATTTCACTTTTCATTTAGAAACACAACTCTCCCATGGTGCAGAGGTGATTAGAACTTGTATAGCTCATGCTCAGTGAGCTCGCACAGCCGGCAAGGCAGGCAGAGGGGTTTAGAGGCATTCCCCTGTCTTCCGTGTCACCCATGTTTCCCTTCACATGGCCAGTGCTCACACATGTGACATTGGCAGCCATATGTGGGGAAGTAGAGAGGACACAGAGGCCTAGAAAGAGCAGTACATGACTGAGGTGGAACGCAGGTGAGGGCTGCGTGTTCCTGACCCCGACTCTCGGGGCGGTGGTCGGGCGCCTCCAGTGTCTCATGCTGCACTGGGGCTGGGGATTCAGTCGTGAATAAGACCGGGTCCTTGGTGTGACACACCAAGTATCTAGAAATAAGGGGTGACCTGTTGTGCACAATTCCTGACGTTACCCAGTGCAGCAGCCTGCCTGACATGATGGTGTGTTGGGGGCCTTAATCCTCATTTTGTCTAATGGGCTTCATGCTCATGTACTCACCCCAGGATGTCCGAGATGAAGGGACTAGAGAGAAATGTGAGGTGGAGGGGAGTGAGCAGATTGTCATGAGGGGTGATGGTGCCACGTTAGTATGTAGCTTTGGCTTGGCTGTGGAGAAGCAGACCATTTCATGGCCTGTTTCATGATCTTAATGGTATAGTTGAAGTTGGTAGAATCTTTTCGTAGGGTAATTTGGCAAAATGTGTTCATTTTATACAGACACACATACTGTTTGATTCATCAATTATACCTAAAGGATTTTATCTGAAAGGAAAAACGAGGAGAAAGACCCCAGATGCTTGTATAAATACATTGCTCTTGACCGTGAACAACCAGGAATTAGGAGCGATCACACACACACACCACTCCCCCTACCCTGCAGTCGAGAATCCATATGTGACCTTTATTTTTATTTTTTTATTTTTTATTTTTTGAGATTTTATCTATTCAAAAGAGTGAGTGAGTCAGAAGGAGCATGAGCAGGGGAGAGTCAGAGAGAGAAGGAGAGGGAGAAGCAGGCTCCCCTCGGAGCAGGGAGCCTGATGCGGGTCTCAATCCCAGGACCCTGGGATCATGACCTGAGCCAAAGACAGATGCTTCACTGCACCACCCAGGAACCCCCACGTATGCCTTTGGACTCCCCAGCAACTTAACTGCTAGTAGCATACTGTTGACCAGAAGCTTTGTTATCAATAAAGCTTTATTGATAACAGTTAACGTATTTTGTACATCACATGTATCCATATACTGTATTCTTACAATAAAGTAAGCTCAAGAAAAGAAAATACATCAACAGTATCAGACTGTATTTATTGAAAGTAAGTCTGCATATAAGTGGACCTGTGCAGTTGAATCCCATGTCGCTCAAGGGTCAAGTGGGTAGTCCTTTCCAGAATTTCTACGAGGCCTTGAATTTGACTTTTCTCACAGAGCCAGCTGATGAACTTTGGAATCCTCTTGAATGGCCGCTGATCTTCTGTTAACGTCTAACTTTCAGAGGTTTTGCTTCCTTACTTGCCCTTTGCTGTGCCCTCCCTGGGCCAGGAGCTCTGGTCGTTGCTGACCAGAGTGTGGGGCTGGTGAGAACAGGGTGGGCTGGTCCTGCTCTGCAACAGAAACCATCCAGAGTGGGGTTCACTTCCCCGAGCCCCGAACTTCCCACCGGCTTCCCATGCCTTCCCTGAGTGAGCACCGTGGTCTTCCTTTTGTCGTGGAGGACGTCTGAAAATCTGCTGACGTGTTGCTCTTCATGTAATTCACCAAGCATTTTGAGCCTTTCAGGCCAGTGGAAGAGGTGTTTAAAGTGATAAACTCGGGGCGCCTGGGTGGCACAGTCGTTAGGCAGATGTTAAGCGTCTGCCTTCGGCTCGAGGCGTGGTCCTGGCGTTCTGGGATGGAGCCCCACATCAGGCTCCTCCGCTGGGAGCCTGCTTTTTCCTCTCCCACTCCCCCTGCTTGTGTTCCCTCTCTCGCTGGCTGGTTCTCTGTCAAATAAATAAATAAAATCTTTAAAAATAAATAAAGTGGTAAACTCTGCTTTTACATTAAAGCATTTAGCATGGTTTCTTACAGCTTAGAGATTTTGCTATCCCTTAAAATATGAGGTAGGTATTTCATACATTTTGGTATTTTGGCTTCTTAGGGTGCTGGTTGCTCAGCCTTTGCACCTGGAAACACAGCTCATGAGCACGAGCTGCCGAGGGAGCCCAAAGCCCACGGCTCTTTCTCTTTGCCAGCCAGCCAGCAGTCTCATTGCTGAGGGTCAGCAGGTACAAATGCTGATGAAAGTCAAATGCTGAGTGTTACCTTGCCCATTTTTTCTCTATTTAAATTGCAAAATATACATACTAACTTTTTTTCAATATCATTTCAGAATTTCTGGAAGGAGGAGTTGGCCACGTTGAAATGTTATTTCGCTGCAACTATTTAGCACTGGTTGGTGGTGGGAAAAAGCCGAAATACCCCCCCAACAAAGGTAAAGTGATGGTGGGCTTGATGGTCGTGCCTCCCGTGTTGTAACGTCTGGAACTTTGTAGAGCGGCTACATCTGCTCTTCCTGTAGCCCTGTGGAGTATGAGGGACCGGTCGCTAACAAGAGGCATCCAGGGAGAAAGTGTCGTCTCTGCTGTTCCCAGGAGGAAGAGTGTGTGGCAAGGTTCACGTGTTCCCGTGGACATAAAGCACGTGCTCTTCAATTAACTTTGGTTAAAAAGGGGGCATGGCATGCCCCTGGACCCCATTTTGTTCTGAGTATTCAGCTGTGAGTTGTTATCGTAAATGTTATAAGTTAATTTTGAAGTGAGGTATAGGAAGGTTATTTTTCCTGCAAAGAGCCACTGACTCACAGAAGCATCGGTTGCCACATAGACAAAAAGCCACGTTGGCTCTGGGTTTAAGAGTAACTGGTCTTGGTCTGTGTGTCTCAGTCTCTGCGTGCTCAGGAAGATTGTGGTGTAAAACGTCTGGCTTTTAAAGTAAGGGAGAAACGAAAATTTTAGCAGCCGCAGTTGTGTGCTTTGTACCTGTGAACCCAGGTATCTGCTGGGGGGAGAGAAAGAAAGCAGGGTAGAAACCAGAAGAGGCGGCAGGTGGATTTCGAAGGTGGGTGAGGAGAGATCCAGGGGGCCTTGAATACCAGGTGAGGGTGTGATCGGGAAAGCAGTCCTGTCCTAGCTCAGGAATGTTCTAGTCTAGAAGCAGTGCGTGAGACTGAAGATGGCAGAGATGGGAGCCTTTATTCACAGGGAGGGCTAGGCAGAGAGAAGTAAGTGGGATTATCCGAATCAAGTGCTGCTGAGCCTGGGTGTCCACGAGGACTGTGGGGTTGGAACCACTGGTGATAGGTTCCTGAGTGGGTGGGGAGGAGGTGGATAGCTCTCTTTCCAGGTTGGGCAGGAAGGGAAGGTTCCAGAAGGTGCCTTTGGGTGTGAGGATGAGCTGGAGGTCTGCTTGAGACCATGTGGCAGGGAGTAGCCCAGGCCTGACATGGGAGCAAAGAAAGAGGGGAGTCAGCTAAGCACAGAAAGGTGCAGAGTCCTGGGTGATCCTTGGCAGGCTCTGGGGCCCCGGCTTGCAGCTCTCAGAGCAGCCAGCTCTCAGAGGTGGACAGTGTGAGTGGGGTTGGTGGGGTTGGGGAGCAAAGAACCACCCGCAGCGGTGTGCATGGACCCCTCCAGCTTGTCATGACCAGGGCCGAAGGGCAGAAAGCCTGGGTTGTTGTCTGTGTCATTGCCACCAGAGCCTGGGTGAACAGAACCTGTGGCTTGGGAGTTCTGAAAGAGGCCATCCAGAAGTGACATAGAGGCCACTGTACTTGGGGTACAAGGATGGGGCACTGGCGGGGGCGCTCAGTTGGGCATCCGACTCTTAATCTCAGAGTTGTGGCTTCGAGCCCTGTGCTGGGCTCCATGCTGGGCATGGAGCCTACTTAGAATTCCTTTCCCTGGGCTGCTTGGGGGCAGGTACAAGTCCTGCTGCTGACTCAGGTCTTTGTCTTGGAGCCTGTTACTGCTGACCCTGGTGAGAAGAGTCTGGAGCCGGGCCCCTCCTGTGGCACTGTGGTTTTTTCAGTGATGTCAAAATTACTGCTTGAAGTTACTCTTAATATTTTAACAGTTATAAATAGATATATGGTGTCAAAATGGGAAGAAGCTAGTGTCTTTGGTTTGTGAAAAACAGTAAAATGGGACTAGAGGGGACTGGTCATCACAGTGCAATGAGGTAAGTTCCAGCCGAGACTGCACAGTGTTGTTCAGGCAGAGCCGAAAGGCCTTTTCTTAGGAGCTAAGAAGACAAAAGAAGAATTCCAGAATTAGTGAAGGTACCTTTTGCTGTCAGGAACTGTATTAAAAGACATGCCAAATCCTGGGTATACATGTAGAATTTCTAGCACACCAGGACGGTGGCTTGCAGCCCGCGGGAGCCGAAGGTCACCCCAGGTCCGTGGGGTTTTCTCACTGTCTGGGGTATTGTGTCTGGTCACTTCCGTTTTGTGAGTGAGAATTCGAGCTGCTGGCTCTGGGGCTCCGTCAGGCTGTTTTCAGAGATTTCTGAAAATAGAGTTCACTCAGATTTGTGACACCCTTGATGTGGCTCATCTTTGGGGTTTCGTCTGGATTGGGCCAGTTTACATTTGTTTTGAATTGCAGACTTTTTAGGGTTAGGTTGCAGAGCGAAAGAAAGTTTATTTTTGAGCTGCTTTGTACGTTCAAGAGTGTCGTACGTGTCCTTTGCCCGGAAGGTTATTTCAGTGAGGTGGCCTGAGGTTCTGTCCCACTTACTAACGTGCTGTGCTCCAGTGCCTGCGAGGGGAGCCCACTTCGGGGATTTGGGAATGAAGAGATTTATCAGACAAAGACGGCATTTTAAAGGAGTAACAACAGAAGTCTGCTTCATTTTTGAATGGTTATAAATTTTAATCTCTTCAGTAGTAAATAAAGTTTGGTCGTTATCTCTTGATTTGGATTTGAGGTCACTGAGTCCATTATGGCAAAACTTAGCCCTGAATCCTACCTCCAGGATTCGTGGTCATGGTGTCAGGACCTTTAGGGGAGACATTGCCCACACCCTTGGTCACCTGGCCCACGACCTGTTGAGGAAGCTTGTTTTCCCTCACCTCACACTCTTCCTACACAGCTTTGTAAGAGAAAGCTGCAGGAGATAGAAAATGTCTGGATACCACACTCCCCCACGCCCCTTCCCCAGCTCAGTGCTGCTCGCCGTCCTCATCTTCGAAGGTTATCTGTAAATTGTCTGAGCCCTTGGGATGCAGACTACTAACGCTTCATAACGTACTGCAGTGTGAGCAGCAGAGCAAGACCAAAGAAGAGCAAGAACAGTACGGCTGGGGTGCGAGAAATCCCCAGCCCTGGTTCTTTAATCCATTAAAACCAAAGCCTCTGTTGGCTTGACCCAGGTGTGTGTCTCGCACTTCAGCAGGAACTGTCGTGACGCTGGCTTTGGGCTCGAGCGGGTGGAACCAAGGGCAGTGGGGTGGGGAGAAGTTTGCCTGGAAACTAGGCAGGGTTGGCAGAAAGGAGGCGTGTGTGTGTGCTCACGTGGGCGGGGGGGAGGTGATGTAGGCCTGGCTGGGGTACTGGAAGGGAAGAGTGGGGAGGGACGGGTGAGCACTCCACTCTCGGAGACAGCAGTGCAAGTGGTGGGCTGCCCCGTCCCTCGGGTCTGAGACTGGGCAGTGGGAGAGCAACAGCTCCACCTGGTCAGAGATTCATGAGGTCAGGACCCTTCTGCGAGGCCCCACAGCCTGTGTATTGGTGTGCTCATAAGTTCTCTCTGAAATTTCAGTGATGATCTGGGATGACCTCAAAAAGAAGACTGTTATTGAAATAGAATTTTCTACAGAAGTCAAAGCAGTCAAGCTGCGGCGAGATCGGTAGGTTTGCTATCGAAGTTTTAAAAGTGGGAATAGTCGCTTTTTCTGAAGATGGCTGAAATACTTTGATATTGAAGGAAGAAGCGTGTTTGGGAAAATCATGTTTCAAATGTGATGATTGTAATTTATGACCCAGAGGACGTGGGATTCTCTGTGTTGCTGCGAAGAAGGGGTGAGTTTTCTAGGTGTCCGTGGGTCATTTAGAAGCAGTCTGTCAGCGGATGTGCCTGGCAGCAACCCCTGGTGGTTCTCAGTCCTTCAGAGGACGGTCCCTATCCAACAGGTTCCCGCTGAGGACACGAGGGGTGAGCTGTGAGCTGTCCTACTCTCAGTCCAGCTTTGCCACGCGCTGCCTCAGTAAATGTTACCAGTTGGAAGATAAAGGAAGCTTTGGAGACTGCTTCATGAGAAGGTGGCATTGCTGTCACCTGTTGAAAGCAGGCTTCTCTCAGCCGTTGCCATCATGGTGTTTAGGAGAACACAGAAGTTTTTACTAGTACGTTGAGCAACATAGAGTTTCATTAATTTTGATTTTAATTTGGTGTGATTTACATCTTATGGTCAGCTGTGGGAGGGGCAGGGATGCTGAATGTGAATAGGGGACTGTCACAACTGCGTTCTTAGGTTTGTGACTTCCAGGAATGTTGATTGTAGGGCCCCTAATAATGCGTATCCTGGAGCCAAATCCACGGACCTTCCAGTTTCCAGCATTTCTAAATTATCCAGACATACCTTAAAGTGTATAATGAAATAATTTCTGCTCCATATACTCCGCTTGGTTCTTAACTGTAGATGAAATATTTGATGAAAATGTCCTTAAGCCTCAGGAAGTTCTGTTAGCCTGTACCCAGGTGTGCAGGAGAGAGGCGCTTGTCCATCGGTGCCTGTCACACCCCCCGGGGCTCACGGGTGACCTCCAGAGACCTCGCCTGCATGGGGCTCTGATTCAAGAATGATCGTTCTGTCTGTGCTGTTGGACTGTTTCTAAGTTTCAAAACGATAAGAACAAAAATCACAAAATGCTTGAGTTCCACTTTTGGAAATAGGAATTCTGATTGTGTTTCTTTCTTTCCAGAATTGTGGTTGTTTTGGACTCAATGATTAAGGTGTTTACCTTCACACATAATCCCCATCAGTTGCATGTCTTTGAAACCTGCTATAATCCTAAAGGTAAGAAATGCAGAGGAATAATGGTGGAAATTGGCTCTTTCACGTTCCATCCAGGTGGGGACCTGTGTTGGGTGCCCTGTCCTGTGGCGGGTTTCTGTCTGAGTGGCACTGCTGTGGTTGGACAGGTCCTGAGACTCATTGGGGGCACTCTGACGGAGACAGGCTTCTCTTTCTTCCTCCTGTGCCCTTTTCCCTTGGTGCCTTCCACCTACTCCTGGGCAAGCTTTCTGGGCCACGTGCCCATGCCAGCACCTGGCCTGCCAGGCAGTGGCTGAGACCTCCCCTCCCACCCCGTCAGGGGGCGGAATGAGGGAAGCTTCCCCCTGTCATTGTCAGCCCTTCAGGAGCTCCTTGGGTGACCTTGGAATTGCGTGTTTTCACTGAGTTCTGAGGGGTTTCCTTCCCTTTTTCTTCTGGAGTGAGGATTGCATGTGGCTTTGTCCCTCATTATAGCATCTTAATTTTAAAATTTTCAGTGTTTTTCTTCTAGCTTTATTGAGCTGTCATATACATAAAACTCACTCATTTTAACTATGTCATTCGGTAATATTTAGTCATTGTAAACAGTTTGTAACTACCAGCATAGTGGAGAAGAGTTCCAGGTGGCCCCCTTCCCCACCTGGCCTTCAAGTTTTGCCTTTTCAGTTATGTTTGGGGTCTTTCTCGTAATATTTCTTCGGTTCCTCCATGTGTTATGTATACATTGTTCTTTTCCGCGTGTGTATTGCGAAGTAATATTGCACAGTATGGATATACCGAACTGTCCACTGCAGTGTTTGGACTGTTAGGGACAGAAGTTGCTGCGAATGTTCACAGACACGTCTTTGCCTGGAGGAATTGTTTTATTTCTCTTGGGTGAATGCTGAAGAGCACATTTGCTGGATCATATTGTGATGATGTGTCCATGTGTGTAAAATACTCATGTTTTCTAAAATGGCGGTGTCTTCTCACACGCCCATCCGTGATCTGGGAGACCTGGATGACAGCAGATCCCTGCCCAAGCACTTGGTGGTGTCACTGTTTTGATTGTGGGGCATTGCCGTGGCCGTGGCAACAGTGTGTCCCTGTGGTTTCGTTTGCATTTCTCTGAGCATCTTGTCCTGTGTTGTTGGCATTCAGACATCTCTTACGAGGTGTGTTCACACCCTTTCCTGCTTTAACATTGTTTATCTTTTCCCCGAGTTGCGAGGGTTCTTTGTGTGTTCTAGATAGTGCCTTTCGTCTGTCACTTTTGCAGATATTTTCAGTTGGTCTGTGTTGTTTTGCAGAACGAAGATTTTATGTGTTCTAGAAGCTTTAGCTCTTAAGTTAGGTCTTTAATGTATTTTTTGTGTGTATGGCATGGGACAAAGGCCCAGATTGGTATTTTTTTAATGAATATCCAGTTTCTAGTATCATTTGTTAAGAAGACTATTTTTTTCTGCATTGAATTATTTTGGCTTTCTTTCTTTTTAATCGAGTAAGTGTAAGATTTTTCTGGACTCTTTGTTCTCTTCCAGTGATCTGTCCTTATGTCGGTACCATACTGCTGTGGTATCTAGAGCTTTAAAATAATTCTTAAAATTAGGTAGTGTAAGTTCTCTCATGTTCTTATTTTACAAAACATTTTTGGCTATTCTAAGACCTTGCCTTTCCTTGTAACGTCTAGTGTCCGCTTGTCTGTCTCAGAAAGCCTGCAGAGACTCTGACCGCACTGACCCTGCAGGCAGAGGACATGGTAGCTGTGACCACAGTAGGTCAGATCAGATCAGCTCTCCATCTGTCAGAAATTTGGTTTTCTTCCACATTGTCTTATAGTCTTACATAGGCACTGTTAAATTTATTCCTAAGTATTTTGCATTTTTATGCAATTATTAATGGAGTTTTTATATTTCACAATTTTGTATTCCAAGTGGCTGGTGTCACGGAAGATGGATACTTGACAAAGTGTATTTAAGAATAAGTTCAGGGGCGCCTGGGTGGCGCAGTCGTTAAGCGTCTGTCTTCCGCTCAGGGCATGATCCCGGCATTGTGGGATCGAGCCCCACATCAGGCTCCTCTGATGGGAGCCTGCTTCTTCCTCTCCCACTCCTCCTGCTTGTGTTCCCTCTCTCGCTGGCTGTCTCTCTCTGTCAAATAAATAAATAAAATCTTTAAAAAAAATAATAATAAGTTCAGATGTTTCCAATTATGAGGCAGTCTCACAGGAGTTACCTTTGTTTGGCCCTCTAACGCCTTTAACAATGAAAAAAATCTTGTGATTCTGATATAAATGAAAACCCTTGGGGGCACCTGGGTGGCTCAGTTAGTTAAGCATCTAAGTTTTCAGCTCAGGTCATGATCTCATGGTCGTGGGATCGAGCCCCACGTTGGGCTCCAGGCTCAGCGGGGAGTCTGCTTGAGATTCTCCCTCTCCCTGTGCCCTGCCCCCCTGCCCTGTGCCATCTCTCTCTCTCTAAGATAAATAAATAAAATCTTAAAAAAAAGAAAAAATGAAAACACATGAGTAAGTCTCATTTTTTTTCTTGTGAGCTAGAGGACAGAGACAGGTTTTGTTTGGGTAACGCAGAGGCTTTAGACAGTCCTCAGTGCTTGATGAGTTCTCTCCATCTCCGGTCAGGCCTCTGCGTCCTGTGCCCCAACAGTAACAACTCCCTCTTGGCCTTCCCGGGCACGCACACGGGCCACGTGCAGCTCGTGGACCTGGCCAGCACCGAGAAGCCGCCCGTGGACATTCCAGCCCACGAGGGCGTCCTGAGCTGCATTGCTCTCAACCTGCAGGGAACAAGAATTGCGACGGCGTCTGAGAAAGTAAGTGCGTGTCCCTCCTTTCGCAGAGCTCTGCGCCTGCCCCGGCCGCCCTTGCCTTCCCAAGGACTTACCGTGCGGGCCCCATGGAAGACTGGCCCTTCCCTGTGGGTTCTGACTCCTCACGGGTTCTTGGCCACCTTCCCTTGGGAATCAGTCGTCATTGACATAGACTGTTGAAAAGTTAATTTACTTGGTGAAGCGGCATCTTTTTGGCAGCAGAATCACTGTTCTTTTTTCTAACTGGCTACGGGAGTTACAGCAAAGATGTCATTTCTCTAGACAGAGAACAGACTGCGGGTTCTCTCAGGCACCTGCCGGGGCAGTAGATGAGGGGTTAGTGGAGGGCTGGCGCCCAGGGGTCTGGCTTCTACCAGTGCTGTTGGGCTGAAGAGCCACCAACTTATTCTCGGGTGCAACGGAGGGAAGAGTCGAGTTTTAGATGATGTGGGGGAGTTGGGAAGGGGTTTATGGGCTAATGGGTTGAGTATAATATTCATTTCAAAAAACTAAAAAGTTGTGAATGATAATAAAACACTTCACTGTTTTTCAAAGGGGACCCTTATAAGAATATTTGATACTTCATCAGGGCATTTAATCCAGGAGCTACGAAGAGGATCTCAAGCAGCCAATATTTATTGGTAAGAAACCCCCACCCCCACCCCCGGTGTCCCCCGAGAGGCTGTTGCTTTGGGTTGACTGCATTGAAACAGGGCCCGTGTGATTGAGGGAGAATCAGGGTCCCTACCCGCTATTAGGGAGTCAGGTGTGAGCTAGTTTTGTTACGACTAACTCTAAATCGTTGTTGTGGGACTGCATGGAGAAGTTAAGGAGAATGTAATCACCATCGACCCTGCTGGTTTTGTGTCTTCTGCCCGGTGCCTCCGGCTGATTTGTCTGTGGTAGACCTTGGTAGCTCATCTGTAATCAGGTCTGCAGCCGGCCGGGGTGGACCCCTGTGCGGGCGGGGTTTCCTTCTTTGCGGGTGTGGCCTTTGCAGGTGCTGAGCGGCATTTGGGTCTGTGTGATGAACATGTAATTAACGGATGCACTTCGTGACTATGCCCGTGGAGCCCTGTGGGGTTCTCCTCTCTGTCTGCTCTCGGGGCCCCTCCAGCCAGAGTGGGGGCCTGCCCGGCCCTGGCGATGCCCAGCTCCAAAGGGCAGCCTGCACCTCCAGGGGCCAGGGGCATTGGAGGGGAGGAGTTTATCACCCGAGTGGCCTGTAGGGGTGGCCTCAGGGCCCCCAGAGCTTTGGGGTGGGTCCACAGGAAGCTCCTTCCCCTCCCTGGCACCCAGCCTTATCAGTGTACCCAGGGAGGGGCCCTGCCTGCTGTGGCACGTGGGGTCGTTCCGCAGTGTGGACCCTCTGGTTCCATGGAGAGCACTGCAGGCTGCTTAGTGGAGGGCGGCGGCGCTTAAAATTGCTGTGTTGAATTTGAGAAGGCCAGGGTTCGAGGCACCAGCCCACATGGCGGCGTGGCGCTACGGCTGGGGGCAGGCTCCTCGGCGTCCACATGACACCAGAGCTCCATCTGATTTCTCTGCAGCATTAACTTCAATCCGGACGCTTCCCTCATCTGCGTGTCCAGTGACCACGGCACAGTGCACATTTTTGCTGCCGAAGATCCAAAAAGGAATAAACAGTCCAGGTGGGTTTCCCGGCCCCTCGCTCAGGCACATTCGGTGTGAAGTCACAGCCGCTCATTTGATTCTGTGACCGAGCACGCTGACCCTCGAGCCGCACAGTTGTGACGTCCACGGGCCGCAGCACGTGGGGGGGTAGTGCCGTGAGTGTGTTTTCTCTTCCTCAGGGTTTTCTTTTCTCTAGCTTTCTTGTAAGAATTCGGGGTGTGTGTACATACGATGTACAGAATAGGTGTGAATCGACCATTTGTTATTGGTCAGCAGTAGGCCATGCGTTAGATTTTTGGGGAGTCAGCAGTTACACGCAGAACTTTGACTGCAGGGGTTGGTGTCCCTTACCCGCTCATGGCTCAGGGGTCCGCAGTATCTGATGCAGAAACAGGCGTTGTTTCCGGCCTCGTCTTCCTCGCCTTCAGCTCCTTAGAGTCTGGTTACGGTCCAGTCACCGTTCCTGTGATTTAGGACTCGGACCTGGACCCCAGTGCCTGGCCTCATGTTTGCCGTGTTTAGCAGATTAATTTAGTCACAGTAGAAACCTGTGCCCCTTCTGGGGTTACCATAAAGCCATTTTTAAGTGCTTTGTCTTTTTCATGTGAGAAGTAAAATTAAAAGGGAAAATAGAATTTGAAGTATCTGGGCTCAGGCCATATGAAAGAGAGCCCTGTTTTTTCACCTTTGTTATGGAGACCTAACTGCCTTTTCTCTCCCCCTTGCCCTCCTAGTCTGGCCTCAGCCAGTTTCCTTCCAAAGTACTTCAGTTCCAAGTGGAGTTTTTCCAAGTTTCAGGTTCCCTCAGGCTCTCCGTGCATCTGTGCCTTTGGAACAGAGCCAAATGCCGTCATTGGTAAGTGGTCCTTGCACTGGCTGCCCCGTGCTCGCTCTCCTGGGGGCCCCGGGGGTCCCACTCGGCGTCTGCACAGCCGTGTGGGGTGATGTCAGCCCCCTGCCCTCCAGGGTTTCCCAGGAAGTTGTGGAGGCAAGTCATTTGGTGTTCAAACTGATGACCAGACAGGGTTTTTCCCCTCCACACGGAGGAACACATGCACCACCCCGGAATAGTCGGGGCGCCTGGCCACGCGTGTGCTCAGTCAGGAATGAGGGGTCCCTTGTCACCTGCAGTCACTCTGGGTTGCTGCCCAGAGCAAGGCCATTTACAGTTTGGCTCAGGGAGGTCTGCTTGCTGTTAACGTTGAGGGGACAAACACGTGAGTAAAACGGTCTCCTTCTGTCTCAGCGATTTGTGCAGACGGCAGCTACTACAAATTCCTATTCAACCCCAAGGGGGAGTGCATCCGGGACGTCTACGCGCAGTTTCTAGAGATGACCGATGACAAGCTGTGACTCCACCGGGAGTGCAACCAGCACCCACGGCCGGCCACCCCTGAAGCGCTGAGTGTGCCCTTCAGACTCCTGGGGCTGGTGCCCGTGCCCTTGGGCCTCGTGGGTCAGCGGCTGGAGGACTGCCTGGGGACCTTGGTCCTGAAGCCATTCTGTGGTTGTCTGTTTTCCTGAGCAGGGCTTCCCGTTTCCAGTATTAAAGAACGAATCCTCACCAAGGCAGTGTAGACACTCAAGTGGCTCCTAGCTGCCTGGGCCCGACCGCTGGCCCGCTACCTTTAGTTCAGCTGTGACGCTCGCTTCCGTGCTTCCACCGCGCCGCCCACCTGCGCCCCCCGTGCACCTGGGGGCTCTGTACACACGTAGGGACTGGGTTGACAAAAGGATGGACAAGTTGAAAAACAACAGATTCCGTCATTTTTGCTGAGTCTGTAATGGGGAAATGAACAAGCGTGTCAGTGTTAGTTCTTACATCCCAACCAGATTTTTAAACAGAACAATAATACCAGCAGCTTGCCTTAGAAAAGGAGAAAGGAATTCCTTCTCCCCTCTGAACGTGAAGCAAAGAGAGACAGCCGTGTTAGCACAGGGTGGGGTCTCCCTGCGAGCCGGCGTCCTGGTCTTTTCCGTGCCTGTCGTGAGCTGTGGTGCGGCCGTCCCCGTCTGTTTGTTGGAGCTGTTGGCATTGAGGCTGAGGCCGGGCGCCCGCGGCGAGCAGAGCGTTTCGTGTGCCCGGCGGTCCTCCTGAGTTTCCTGTTGTGTGTAGGGGGCAGAGTAACACGTAGACTTTCAGAATCAGTCCCTGAGGAAAGCGTCACTTAACTGAGAAGATGTGGAGGGAAAGGTCGGGCATCGCAGCAGCACAGGTCTGACGTCTGTGGGCAGGAGTGGGCGGCCTCAGCCTGCCGCGTCCCCGTCGTTCGTAAGAGTAGCTTTCACTAGCGTTCTGAGAAGGAAAGGCACATGATAACATTTTCTAACGTTTGGTGACTAAAACAGGTTATGGGCTCTATATTACTGTTAGTACTCTCAGAGGTATGTATTTAATTTTCTTAAATTCCCTTTAAAGAAACCTAATTTTATGGTTTTGATTTCAGGTTGCAAACATTGAAAGTCTGCGGCAGCAGCTCTCCGTTCTGCCAGTTCTTTTACTGTCATGTAATCAGCTAACTTTGTATGTGGATTTCAGTGTAAAGTATGCATGTTACTTTTGTGTGTATTTAATCATGAAATTTAATTTTGCACTTATTTGTAATGTTTCTTTTAAATAAAAGTGACTAATTTTGTTGTACTCTGTATCCGTCAAGGGAAAAGAATTGTACGTTACAAAACCAGACCCTCGTTTCAGAATCTGCCAGACTCTGGGCTGCAGTTCTGTCTGCTGCCCGTGCGGGCGGCAGCCCCGTGTTGGCACCCCGCCTGCGAGCAGGGGTGAAGAGTGGTATGTTTGTTAGCGGTGTGTGCTGTCTGTTGGGCAAGCTGTGCCCGCTGTCGCGGTGGCAAACAGGACTCCCTCTGGGGGAGGCGCCTGTGTCCTGTCTGGTGCCTGGTCAGGTGACTCAGCTAACACGTGAGCCCTAACCGCGCACGGAGGCCTAGGAGGGATCCTTCACATTCGTACGGTTACAGTTCAGGTTTCCCCCAAATACAGCTCCTCTGGTGTATCCAGCTGTACGTTAAACTAGGAACAAAGTTGTGTAACGAAAGCACAGCTGTTGCCACAGTGCACGGAGACTGCGGAGATGCGGCACCCCGAACACCCAGGAATGTTCCGACACACCCTGTTAGAGGCCAGTGTGAGAGTGTGGTCCCGGCTCCGCCACGCCGGGTGCGACCTTGCCTCCTCCCTCGAATAACAGAATAGGGACATACTGGGCCAGCTGCGAGGGAGCCCTTGCCCAGCGGCTGTGCTTGCAGCTGCCGAGCCTCGCGGTGCTGCGAAGGGCGCCGGTGTGCGCCCTGGAGTTTCCCCTCGGATTGGTGAAGGCCCCACTTGTCATCTGGGACGTGCCCCACGCAGCAAGTCGAGCGCCTGAAGGCTGAGGCAGGCAGACGCCGTGCACCCCCCAGGCCCGTGCTCGTGACCTCGATTCACCCCTCCAGGGAGGTGTGGGGAGGAGCAGTGTCCCCGGCACGGGTGCGGTGTCTGGCGGACCTTCTGAGGGCTCACGTAGAGCAGAGCCAAACCCTGTTCTCCACACTGATAACCGTTGATTCGAAGCTCTGTGTGGAGAGGGGTTTGCTGGAAGCCGGAGCCTCGGCCTCCGTCTCCTCTCTTGGCTGAGTCCTGCTGGCCCGGAGCATGGGCATCAAAGGGACACAGACATACAAGGGCCCCCACTTGGTGGCTGGGTTGGGCACCAGGTGTCGGTGTAAAAAACATCCAGGTACCGCCTGGGATGGCACCGCTCCCTGGGCTGTGCTGTAGGTTCTCACTCAGACGGGAGGCTTCCTCCAGCCCTTCTCACCTGCCCTTCGTTCCACGCCACGAGGGGGAGCAGAGTTGCCTCAGCGCCCTGCAACCTCCTCACCTTCCAGGTTCGGCCGTCCCGTTAGTCGGGGCGCATCCTTCTCAGAAGCCCTCGGCCCCTCTGGGCCTGCAGGTGATCCCGGAGTACCAGGAGCCCACGCCCCGCTCTGCCACCAGACGTCACCTGTCCTCTGCAGCTCCTGTGACCAAACGTCTCTACCAAGCTTCTGGATGCCGGAGCCGCCGACCTGCCTTCCGTTCTTTCTGTAACAGGCATCGGATCGACGACAACACTTTGGGAACTTGTAGCACGATGTTGATCCTCAAAATGGATCAGAGAATGCTCAGAGTCAAAGCTGACCAAGCCGTGAAGTAGGAAAGAGCAGACGGGAGAGTCGGAGGTCGGCAGCAGAGCCGCCCCGAGCTGCACGTCCGGAGAAGCCACTCCTGGAAAGCCTCTGCCTCCCGGGGTGAGGTGGTTAATTTTCAGCAGTACTGTTCTTCACCTTTTTAAAACTCATGAACATGTCGGGACATACTTCACTTGCCCAAAGATGCTAATTTGTATTTTTTGCTATTATAAACCTTTAGGAAACGGTAATTCTTGTGCACACGTTTGCACACTTGTCAAACACGTCTGCCACCCTCGCTGCTGTGATTGTCGGTGTCTCTGCCCAGCACTGGCCTCCTCACAGCCTCACCGGGACCGGGCTCCGAGCACAGTCGCTGTCATCTTTGGTGGAGGAAAAAGGTCTCCGGTCTTGGCAGGTGGAACATTTTGGAACCTTTGCCGGCCGTCTGCATTTAGCCTGTAGACGGCTTATTCAGGTCTTTCCTTGTTTCTCTGTTGGTCTGTTTTGTCTGTTCTGTTTGTAAGGGCTCTTTCAAGAATTACCCCATGTCCTTTTTTCTACGTGGTGTTTATTTCAGTCTGAAGGTCTCTGCTTGGCTGAGTCTGTATCTTGAATATTTACGGTTTCTGGTACTGGTTCATGATTAAAAGGAGCAGCCCTTTTCGTGGGGCCCCGTCCATGGGCTTTGTTTCCACAGCTCACTCCCTGAAAGTGATTCCCAAGCACGTAAGGAGGCGAGGGTCGGGTCTCCCTGCAGCACACACACTGAGGCTCACACCTCGGGCGACCCTGATCCTGCCGTGCTTCTCCGCAGCCTGGCTGACAGCACAGTCCTCTCGACTCTTTAAAGTGTTCTGGTTTGGAAGAAAAATCACACAGGTGCCCTATTGGAATGCCATTTATCAGTTGATCCGTTGACTTAGAATACTACTTAACGGAGAACAGAGTTCTGGTTTTGTGGCTCTGCCGATCGGAAGCATTTTTTCTTCCAAACGGACTTTAAAGTGTCCGGAATAATAGCGTAAAGTAAGAGCATTTTGGTGGAATTACAATGATTCTCAAGTGCTGAGGGACAGAATGTGTCCGGATTTAATCGGGACTTTGTCTCCAGCCCTAACGTGCCAACATCTCATACGGTGGCACCATGAACGCACTCGCGCTCGTACCTGATTACCCGTAAGTGACAGTACACTGGCTTGCGTGGGAAGAAGCCGAGTTTTTCTTGTGTCCTTCCTGTGTTCTGCTTGGTTTCAAAATGCTATTTTACAAAGTTACAACTTGGGAAACGTGTATTTCTACCATGTGGTTTTTATATTTATCATGCATGGGACCTGTTGAACTTCTTGAATCTGGAAATTTATGGCTTTCATCAAATTTGTGAAAATTTCAGCCCTGTTTCCTCAAATAATTCTGCTATTGTCTCTCCTTTTGGGAATTAGTACACCTCTGTAACCCCTCTTCTGTTGTCCCACTCACTGGCCATTAGGCCTGTTCATGTATTTTTTAAGTAGTTTTTCCTTTTTTTTTTTTTAATAGGGTAATTCTTATCTATCATTGGCTGTCACTACTAATGACCTATCTGTCACTGTCCATTCTGCTTTAAGGCCTGTAACCGTGTCTTTTTCATTTCAGATGTATTCATCCATTCTAAAATTAGTTTCTGATTCTTAGCAAACCTTATTTGCTCATTGGAGCATTTTTTTACACTCTTATACATATTTATAGTGCAGATGTTGACATCCTTTGTGATTCTAACACGTTCTTCTTGTATTCTGAGTAGGAGTGCCATTGGTACGTCTTGCGTGTCCAGCGCTTCTTGGTTGTGTCCTCGGTATCCCAAATGGTCCACTATAGATACCGTGTATTCCGTTATGCTTCTCTGAGAAGACAGATTTTTTTTTCTTGTTTGAAGCATTTAATCATGCTGAAACCATACTGCACGCGCAGTCCCCCATTAGCAGGGGGCAGGGCGGAGGGGAGCGGGGAGCCCCAAGGCACTCACGCGGGTTCACGCCTCTGGGAGTGGGTGTGTGATTTTGTCAGGCGGTCACGTTGTTTATCTTTTATTCTGCTTATGTGAGTCACATTGGTTTCCGATAGTTCGAGTCAGTTTGCAGTCGTGAGATAAACCCCGCTCACTTGGTCGAGGATGTTATCCCCGTTATTATTATTCAGTTACTGTTACTACTGAATTCCGCTTGCTCAGAGTTGAAGACTTACTGTGTGTACGAGATACTCGAATGCACCTTGATTTTCGTCGCGCTGTCCCTGCCACATTTGGAATCGTGGGCTCCTGGTTAGTAAGTTTGTGCTTTGGTTTTAAAACGATTTGCTTTATGCAGCAGCTACCAAAACAGAAATGGACCCCGGACTCTGGCCAACGCAAAAGTGTGCTCAACGGGCGGGGCAACAGCTAGTGAGGCGGGATGTTCTCCGAGCTCTGCCCACTCGAAGGCCCGCCATCACACCGGCCGCCGGCCGCGGCATCTTCACGTGTTCGCCCTGGCCCCAGCTGAAGTTCTGGCGTCCAAGCAGGATCTTTATGGTGGTCAGTTTCGGCCTTCGGGGTATGTGAGCTGATGAGACGACTTATCTCAGAGCCTCTCATGGGCAGGTGGAGGTCATGACAGTCGAGGGTTTGGCCAGATACCGCGGAAGGTGGTGTCTTGGTGACCTTCAAAGAGACGGTGACCCCAGGAGATGACTGTATTTCCTGCCTGTTTAAACATAAGAGGGGCTGACATGTCTAGCTGTCAGCTTTGGTGCTGACCATGGCCTGTCCTTTCAGTGTCCACTGGATCTGCCCCTCAGATCGCTCCAGCCCAGCAGACAGGAGCCCACGACGGTGTAGGTCATCTTACCCTGTTATGCCAGTTACACTAACTCATTTATTTGGATATAAGAATGTACAAGATTTCTGTTCTCAGAATTGAGACCAAAAGTGAGTTGTCTAAGAATAGAATGGTCTTCTCTTACTCTGTGTTAAAATCACTGTTTCTGGGGCGCCTGGGAGGCTCAGTCGGTGAAGCGTCTCCTTTTGGCTCAGGTCGTGATCTCAGAGTTGTGGGATTGAGCCCCACGATGGGCTCCCTGCTCGGCGGAGGGTCTGCTGCTCCCCTTGCTTGTGCTCTTGCTCTCTCCCTGTCAAATGAATAAATAAAATGTTTTAAAAAAAAATCACTGTTTCCTGTTCAACACGGTGCTGTCTTTTGAAGGTCAGTGCGTGTATCCCAGCGGACAGCCCTCAAGGACTCCAGCACCTGGAGGCTGAAGTCCGCCAGAGCCCTGTAGCCTCACAGAGACCACTTCGTCCCACCCCACCAGACGGTCAACCCCGTGATTCGAGAGGACATCAGGCAGCCCCCCAGTCTGCTTTGGGGGGTGGGGAGAGGTGGGGAAAACTCTAACGAAATTGTGGCCGTGTTGACATTTGAATATAACATTGTCCTTGGCGTCCACAGAACAAGGTGTTTCTGGAGCTGCCGCTGTGGCTGTGGTGGAAGTGAGACACGGACGCCCCACGGAGGGCCACTCTTCCACGATGGTGTCACAGTCTGGGTGTGTCTGAGTGCCGCTGCAGCGGTGCCTGGCGCTCGGGGAACGCGCCTGGCAGAGGAGGTGAAGGGAGGGGGTTCCCGCCAGGTGCGTCTCAACGCTGGAGGCTGGAGGCTGGGGTGCGTGCGTCTCCATCTCTCACCAGAGTCTGCAGGGGCCGTTGGTGGGCGCCGCCCTTCACAGAGGAAGCCACGCGCTGCAGCCCCAGCCCTCGCTGGGACTTGCCCTACAGGCCTCTAGCTCAATACGTAAATCCTATTCTACCCCACCTTCTTCCAGGTGAAACTTTTGTTTTTTTTTATTTTTGGTAAAATACACATAAAATTGACCATTTTAACCATTTTAAAGAGTACAACTCGTGGCCTTCAGTGCATTCACACTGCGCGCAGCCGTTCCCTCTACCTAGATCCAGGGCGTCTTCCTCCCCCCAGAACAGAGGCCTTGTGCCCGTGAGTCGTCCCCGCCGCTCCCTCCCCAGCCCTGAGGACTTGCCTGTTCTGGACATTTCCCAGACAGGGAGTCACCATGTGTGACTGGCGGCCGCTGCTCGCTCTCAGTGGTGTGTTTCCAAGTTCATCCACATTGTAAACACTGTTTGTTTTACTGCAGGATCTCCAGGGAAAGGCGCAGTGGGAAGAGCCAGCACGGGCTCATGGCGTGGAGGAAGCCCTTTGTCTTCACCTTCCAGAGCGACCCCAGCCGTCCGAAGCCCTGGCCCCAACCTCATGTCCAGGCCAGTGCTGCCACCAGGATACACGCATCTTCCCTAACCAACTCGTGGTTTTAGCTTTTTAATTCATTAAAAAATTTGGCTATCCTGCACGTTTGGGGACGTGCACAGTTTTGTGAGTTTTGACAGATGCCACCCCCACAGGTGGGACACGGACGTCCCCTCATCCCGCAGAGGCCCTGCTGCGCACTGTCCCTTCCCGCCACCTGCACCCCCAGCTCCCAGCAACCACTGACTTTCTAGACTTCTGACTTTTTCAGAAATCTTACAGAACGTGAGTTTCCTGTGGCTGCTGTGGCCACAAGAGTGCTTAAAAGAACAGAAAGTTACTCTTTTACAGTTGTGGAGGCTGGAGTCGGTGTCAGCGGGGCCAGCATCCTTGGCCGGGAGGGGCTGGGGCCGCTGTTGTCCAGGGCTGTCTCCCCTGTGCACGCCGGCTGCACTCCTCTCACGGGGATGCTGGTGTCCCACCTGCGGAGACCCTGCCTCCAAGCGAGGCCACGTTCACAGGCACCGGGGGCGGGGCTTCCACGTGTTTCGGGGGACGCAGTTCACCGCGCCACACGGTGTACACAGCCCTCCGAGGCGGCCTTGTCCAGCTCGCGCCCTGTGTGTCCCCAGAGTTGGTGGCTTTGGCTGGGAAAGTGTCCGTGGTTTGCTGCTCCGCCCCCTGCAGAGGTCACCCTTCCAGGTCGTGAGCAGCGCGGCTGTACCGGTTCAGGCAGAGGCTCTGGGTGAGCGTACTTGTCAGTTCTTCAGGGTAAGTCGTCGGGGGAGACTGTGGGGTCACAAGGGTCAGCCGTACAGAGGGCCGCGTTCCCAGAAGGCAGTGCTGCTCTGCGGGTCCCCTGACGGGCTCGTCTAAGGCCGCAGAGAAGCCTTTCTCTTCCATGTTTGGCGGAACTCGGTGACGTCGTGTGGGCCTCTCGTCGTCTGTATTGTTACCGAGCTGAAACCCCCACCACGGGGTGGACAAGTCAGCGGCCACCGTCTGTCTCTGCTTTCAGGATTGCGTTACCCCCCAAACACCTCACACCCACAGACCGCTCACTGCCGCCCCGCGTCCCCCGGTCTCTCGGAACCTCTGGTCCGCCCGTCGTGGGTCTACCCTGTAAAACCGTGTCTCCCGGGCCTCCCGTCTGGCGTCGCAGACTGCGGACGGGCGGCCCGTGCGAGACGACCACGTTGGCTTGTCGCTCACCCCCGGCGGCCGTCTGCGTTGTTTCCACGGTTGGCTCTTGGGACGTGCGGCCGCGAGCGCTGCTGTGCAGGCTTCTGTGAGGACGCGTGTTCCCGGTTTGCCTGGGTTCAGACCCCAGACTGCGATTGCTCGGTCACCCTGCCACCTTCTCCACGGCAGCTGCGCCGCCCGTTTCTCCACAGACTCGCCGGCGCGTCACGTTTTCCATTTGCTACATGGAAGCCGTCCTGGCGGGTGTGCAGCGGTTGGAATTTCCCTAACGGTCGGCGGTGTGGAGCGTCTTCCACGTGCCTGTGCGTCGCCCCTTTACCTGTGAAGAAACGTCCATCCTAGTCCTTTGCGCAACTGTTTTTATTGTGGCAAAGTATACAGAACAAAATTTACCATTTTAACCATTTTTGTGTACCATTCAGTGGCCTTAAATACATTTACCATTCACCCCGCAGTCGCCGCCCCCCATCTCCAGAACTAAAACTGTGTCCGTTCAGCAAAAAGTTCCCATTTCTGCCTCCCCTCAGCCCTTGGTAGCCCGTCTCACCTTCTGTGTCTGGGGGTCTGCCTGCTCCCGGGACCCACGTGACGAGAGTCACACACTGTTTCCCTCCATGTGCCCCTCCTGCCTGTGTCTCCAAGGCCGTCCGTGTTGTAACAGGGTCAGGACTCATGGGTGCATTTTTTTTTTTTTAAGATTTTATCTATTTATTCGACAGAGATAGAGACATCCAGCGAGAGAGGGAACACAAGCAGGGGGAGTGGGAGAGGAAGAAGCAGGCTCATAGTGGAGGAGCCTGATGTGGGGCTCGATCCCAGATCGCTGGGATCACGCCCTGAGCCGAAGGCAGACGCTTAACGGCTGAGCCCCCCAGGCGCCCCTCATTGGTGCATTTTTTAATTGGGCCGACTTTTTGTGGAGTTGTAAGAGCACTTAAATATTCTGAATTCTAGACCTTTATCAGATACATGATTTGTAAATATTTTCTCCCATTCTGTAGGCTGTTTTTTCACATTCTTGATAATATTCTTTGATATATAAAAGTTTTATTGTTTTTATGAAGCTTAATTGATTTTTTCTTTTGTTGCTCATACTTCAGGTGTGAAACCTAAGAATCTGTTGCCAAATCTGAGGTCATGAATGTTTATCCCTATATTTTCTCTTCCAATAGTTTTATAGTTTTAGCTCTGGTAGTTGGGTCATTGATCCATTTTGAATTAATTTTTGTATATGAAATGGGGTTAGGTTCCAGCTTCGTTCTTTTGCATATGGTTATTCATTTGTTTGGGTTTTTTTTTTTTTTTTTTAGATTTATTTATTTATTTGAGAGAAAGTACACATGAGCAGGCAGGGAGGGGGAGAGGGGAAAGGGAGAAGCAGGCTCCCCGCTGAGCAGGGAGCCCCACGCGGGGCTCAATCCCAGGACCCCAGGATCATGACCTGAGCCGAAGGCAGATGATTAACGACTGAGCCGTCCAGGCGCCCTGGTTATTCATTTGTTGAAGATGCTGTCCTCTCTTCTTGAATGTTCTTGGCACCCTTGTTGAAAACCCATTGGCCATAGTTGCTGGGATTGATTTCTGGACTCTGTTCTCTTCCCTTGGCCGACGTGTCCACCCTTATGGCGAAACCACACGGCTTCGCTTACCGTAACTTTGCAGCGAGTTTTGAAATTAGGAAGTATCAGTTCTCCAGCTTTTTTTCTTCTTCTTTTTCAACATTGTTGTAGCTATTTAGGGCCCCTTCTATCCTTATGAATTTGAGGATTGGTTTTTCTATTTCTTCAAAAGGCCACCGGCCTTAGTGAGAGGGACTGGATGGGATCTCTGCATTGCTTCAGGAAGGACTGCCATCTTAACAGTCTGCGTCCCTACCCGGGAACACAGGAGGGCGCTCCATTTATTCAGGTCTTTATAACGGCTTTCAGCGGTGGCTTGTAGTTGAATCTACAACTCTTCTACCTCCTTGGTTAAACTTACTCCTAGGGATTTTATTCTTTTAATGCTCTGATAAATGGAATTGTTTTCTTAATTTTCTTTCGGATTGTTCGCTGCTGGTGCGTGGAAGTACAGCTGGTCTCTGTGTCTCGGCCTCGTACTCTGCGTCCTTCCTGCATTTGTTTCTTTGCTCTAGTAGGTTTTTTGTGTGTGGATTCCATGGGATTTTCTATCTGCATAATCATGTCATCTGCAAATAGAGATAGTGTCACTTCTTCTTTTCCAGGTTAGATGCCTTCTATTTTTCGTGCTTAGTTGCTCTGGCTGGAAGCTCCAGAGCACTGTTGAACAGCAGTGTTGCGAGCAGGTATTCCTGTCTCTTTCTTCATCTTGTAGGAAGAGCTTTCAGTCTGCTACCATTTAGTATGATGTAGGCTGCGGGCCTCTGAATTTTTCCTGCTTGAATTTTGTTGAGCTTCTTGGCCATTGTACACCAAACTTGGGGAGTTTTCAACCTCAATTTCTTCATAGATTTCCCTGCCCTTTCTCCCTGTTCTCCCTCTGGGATTCTAACGGTATGTGTAACCGCACTGGAGGGTGTCCCCGTGCGTCCATTCCTTCCTCCCCTCCCCTCCCCTTCCTTTTCCTTTCTCTCTCTCTCTGTTTCTCTCTCTCCTTCTTTTTCTTTCTTTCTTCTCCCCCCCCCCCTTAGATTAGGTTATTTTAATTACCCATCTTTGAGTTCACTCATTCTTTTTGCTGCATGCCCAAAATCTGCTTTTGGACACCTAACATGAAATGTTTATTTCAGCCACTGAACTCTTCAGCTCCAGAATTTCTATTTGGTTCCTTTTCATAATTTCTCTTTTTTGGTTTCCCTACTTGTTCATACACTTTTCTGATTTCTTTTAGTTCTCTGTCCATGATTTCTGTCAGCTCTTTGAGCATATTTAAGACAATTAATTTAACGTCTTTTGTCTAGGGGCGCCTGGGTGGCTCACATGGTAAAGCGTCTGCCTTCGGCTCAGGTCATGATCCCAGGGTCCTGGGATCGAGTCCCGCATCGGGCTCCCTGCTTGGTGGAGAGCCCGCTTCTCCCTCCGCCTCTGCCTGCTGCTGCCCCTGCTTATGCTCTCTCGCTTTCTCTGTCAAATAAATAAAACATTTAGAAAAAAATAAAGTCTTTTTTCTAGGAAGTCCAATTTCTGGGCTTCTTCACAGATGGTCTGTCAATTTTCAGTTTTCCCCCCGTGAATGGCCCACAGTTTCCTGTTCCTTTCTGTGCTGCGTGGTGTTTTGCCGACAGCCGCAGGACGGTAACCCTGGAGAGCAGGCCCTCCCCACTCCCCGAGGACTGCTGTTGCTCCAGGAAGGCTGTAGTTGCCCATTTACTTGATGACTTTTCCAAACTGTTTTTGCAAAGACTATGTTTCCCGTCTTCTGTGGTCACCGAAGTCTGTTCCTTTAGTTTGTGTTCAGCTGATGTTTTGTCAGAGATTTCCTTAAATTCCTGGATCCAATGAGATTTTTAAAAAATTATTTATTTTAGAGAAAGAGCCACACAGTGGGAACGGCAGATGGAGAAAGCATCTCAAGCAGAGTCCATGCTGAGCACAGAGCCTGATGGGGGTTTGATCTCATGACCCTGGGGTCACAACATAATACTACTTCAGAGGCGCCTGGGTGGCTTAGGCGGTTAAGGGTCCAACTCGATCTCAGCTCAAGTCTTGATCTCAGGGTCCTGAGTTCAAGCCCTCCGTTGGGCTCCACACTGGGCGTGAGCCTACTTAAAAAACAAAACACACTATTTCAGCTGCATTTCACAGATTTGATGTATTTTCATTTTCAAATTCTTTAATTTTCTAGTTCCCCTTGAGACTTCCTCTTTGCATCATGGATTATTCCAAAGTACGTTTTCTAATTTCCAAATATTTGAGGTTTTAAAACTTGCATTTGCTATTGATTTCTAGTTTATTTACCTGCCAGAGAACATATTGTACGTGATTTTAATTCTTTCAAGCTCACAGTGTTTGTTCTGTGACCCAGGACTTGGTCTGTACTGGTGAATGTTCCGTGTACACTTGGGAAGAAAGTGTTCTGCCAGGCGGAGCCCTGTTGGTGACCCTGAGACCAGACTGGTGGATGCTGCTGCTGAGAGACCCTGCGTCCTTGCCGACCTTCTGCTTGTTTGATCGACTGCCTGGAGATCAGTCTTGATGTATCTTATATTTTTGTTTTTGAGAGAGAGTGCATGAGCAGTATGGGGGGGTGAGCAGAGGGAGAGGGAGAGAGAGAATCTTAAGCAGGCGCCACACTCATTGCAGAACTCGACTCAGGGTTCAGTCTCATGACCCTGACATGACCTGAGCTGAAATCAAGAGTCAGAAGCTTCACCGACTGAGCCACCCGGGCTCCTCTTTTTAGTTCTGTTTTTAAGCAATCTCTACACCCAGCGTGGGGCTTGAACTCACAACCCTGAGATCAAGAGTTGAACACTCCACTAATGGAGCCAGGTGGGCGCCCCCGGTGTTGAGGGACCTAAATGTAATATGGATTTGTTGTTCTCTTGGGGTTTGCTTCATCTGCGCTGTCGCGGAGAACCAGCCCCTTTATCAGTACTCAGCACCTTCCTTTAGCTGTGATGACTCCCTGGTTTCTAGTCGGCTCTGTCTGGAGAGAATGTAACTGTTCTTATGTTCTTTTGAGCAGTGTGAGGATGGTTTTTTTTCTCCAACCATTTCTTTAATCTGTGTGTGTCTTTATATTTAAAGTGGGTTTTATAGACAATACACAGTAGGGGCTTGTTTTTTGACTCACTTTTGACAGTCTGTCTTTTACTTTACATTTAAATCACTGAACTTGGAAGTGACTAGTGATATGGTTCGATTAATATCCACCATAGTCGTTACTGTTTTCTCTGGGTTGCCCTCCTTTGAAAATGATATGCCCAGGTGTAGGGGTCTTTGGGCTTGTTCCCTCAACTTCTGGACCTGTGGTTTCATGTCTGACATTAATTTGGGGGAAATTCTCCAACATCGTTTCAAATAGTTCCTCTGTCCCTTTGAAGAGCTCCAGAATCCCTCCTGGTGTGCCCCTCACAAGGACGTACACGATGTGTACGTGTCCCACAGTCCTTGGGTATTCTGCTCTGGATTTGTTTTTTTCAGTCTTTGTTCTGTTTTCAGTTTTGGAAGTTTCTGCTGATATTTCCTGAAGTGCAAAGACTCTTTCCTTGGCTACGTCCACTCTAGTGATAAGCCCATCAAAACATTCATTTGCGTTAGTGTTGTCTGAGCACCAACCTTTCTGTTTCGTTGTTAGGACTCCCGTCTCTCCGTACCTTGCCCCTCTACTCCTGGATGCTGTCTCCTCTATCCATCGGAGCCCCTGGCATAGTAATAATCATGGTGGTTTTCTGTCCCCAGTCTGGGAACAGCAACATCCCTGCCCTGCTGGTTCTGGTGCAGCTCTGTCTTCAAATTGTGTTTTTCCTTTTAGTTATGACTTGTTTTTTCCTGGACAGCTAGAGCGGCTGTACCGTCTAAAGGAACTGCTGTAAGGAGGCCTTTAGTGATGCATTTGGGGCGGGGGGTGGGGGGTGGTCTGTTCTCCCGGGGTCAGGGCGTCAGGGCTCAGTCAGCATTCTCTCCCGAGGCGGGGTGAAGGCTAAGGTGGGCTGGAGTTGGGCGTTTCCCTTCCCCCAAGGCAGTGAGGCGGAGAACACTCTAGCAGGTTAGGCCCCGGGAGCTGGTGTTCCCTGAGGGCCTGTTTGAAGCTGCTTTGCTGGATTTCAGAATAGCCGTTCTCCCTCCCCTTGCTTCTTCAGTATTTCCGGTGGGAACCTGATCGAGCTCCTGCCGGTGAAGCCCCGTCCACACAGAGCCTCCGGCAGTTCGTCAGCCCAAGGTAGGGTCTTCCCAGCCGGGCGCCGGTTCCCTGTGACGGTTTCTGCAGGGGTCTGTGCGCAGGTAAGCCGCCACTCCCTGCATCTGCCATCTGTCTCTCTGGTCTTGGGGAAGCAGGTGGCCCCCGGGCCCCTCCTCCCTGCAGATCCAAGAAAGGCCTCTGGTTTTTCAGAGTATTCGGCTGTTTCCTTGTTAGGACCGAGTGGCAACGTCCAAGCTCCTTACCTGTGGAGAGTAAAACCAAAGTCCTTCTTCCTTTATTTTGAGGCTCTTGTTAGAGCCTAAACCTTAGGGATGTTAAGTGTGTCTTGGGGAGCTGACCCTGCGTCCTGTGGTGTCCTTGTTTTCACCTGGTCATCTTCCCTACGCTGAGTTCTGCTGTGTTTGGCATTAATGCATCACTCCCACTTTCTTCTCCTGCGTTTGCATAATGTACCTTTCCTCCCTTTGACTTTTAACCTATCCCTGTCATTTAAAGTAAGTTGGGCCTTCTTTTTGATCCAGTCTGACAATCTCTTGTTTAATTAAAACATTTATTACTGAAGTGTAGCGACACACAAGGTGACGTTATTTCAGGTGGACGACGTAGCGACTCAGCAGCGCTGGACGTCACTCAGCACTCCCCGCGGGTAGGTGCCATCCGTCACTCCACTAGCGCGTTGTCGACCGTGTTCCCGGTGCTCCCCTTTTCATCTTCATGTGTTTATAACGGAGTTTGTGCTCCTTAATCCCCGTCACCTGTTTCACCCCCCACCCCCACCCCTCTGGCAACCACCCGTTTGTCCTCTGTATTTATGGGTCTGTTTCTGCTTTGTTCATTTGTTTTCTTAGGTTCCATCGATGAGTGAAATCATACGGTGTTTCTCTTTCTCTCACTTCATTTAACTTAACACCCCCTGGGGCATCCATGTTGTCGGAAATGGCAAGCTCTCCTTTTTCATGGCCGAGTGGTATTCCCTTTAGGTCTCCATGCCACATCTTTATCCATTCTCCAGCTGACGGACGCTCGGGCTGCGTCCGTGTCTTGGCTACTGTAACGAACAGAAGGTACGCACACCGTTCCGCGGTGGTACTTTGGTTTTCTTTGGGTAAATAACCAGGAGTGGAATTACTGGATCATATGGTCTTGGGGAACCTCCCTACCGTTTCCCACAGCGGCTGCACTTTATATGCCCACCAACGGTGCATGAAAGTCCCCTTTTCGCCACATCCTGGCCAACACTTGTTACTCCTCGTCTTTTTGGTAACAGCCATTCTGGCAGGTGTGCGGCCATCTCAGTGTGGCTGATCCGCATTTCCCCGATGAGGAGTGGTGAGCATCTTCCCGACGAAGGGTCGTCAGAAGACAGGCAGGCGTGGACACGGGCCCCAGCCTAAGAGGGAGCCACGGTTGAAAGGATTTTACACCACCCGGAAGGGGCCCTCCACCCCTCCCCACTCGGGTGGACAAGTACTTGATTGGGTAACAGGCCCATGGAATGCTAATAAGAGTAAAACAGCCCTGTCAGCAAGCCGCTAAAAACCCTTTGAGTGAGAAGCTCCGGCCGCAGCCCTCTCGGGTCCCCTCCGTCCTCGGCAGCTTTGCACCAGCGCTCAGCACGCTCCGCTGCCCCCCTCATCCCGTCTGCCTCTTCGTTCTTTGACGCCGCGTGACGAGAACTGCGGACGCCGAAGGAAAAGCAAGCCTGTAACGTTTCCGCGTGTGCTGGCCGCCTGGGTCTCCGGTGCAGAAACGTCCTCCGGTTCTCTGCCCATATTTGATCATGCTGTTTTTGGTGTCGGGTTGTGCAGGCTCTTTCTTCGTTCTGGATGGTAACTCTGTCAGTTACCATTTGCAAATGACCTCTCCCGCTCAGTAGGTTGCCTTTCTCTTGATGGTTTTTATTTTGGCGAAGTCTGTCGTTTTTGTTTCTCTTGCTTGAGGAGACATATTCATATATATGTTGCTGTGGCTGATGTCCAGGAAGTTACTGCCTGCTTTCTTCTAGTTTTATGGTTCCAGATTTCACATTTAGGTCTTAAATCCATTTTGAGTTTATTTTTGTGTACAAGAAAGTGCTCCAGTTTTCCCAACACCATTTGTTGTCTTTTCCCCATTGTATATTTTTGCCCCCTTTAACTAGGTTTATTTCTGGGCTCTCTGTTCTGTCCCATTGGTCTATGTGTCTATTCTTGTGCCAGGACCATTCTGTTTTATTATAGCTTTGTAGAAAATGCTGAAATCTGGGATTGTGGTACCACCAGCTTTATTGTTCTTTCTCAAGATTGTTTTGACTATTTGTGGTCTTTTGTAGTACAATACAAATTTTAGGATTTTGTTCTAGTTCTGTGGAAAATGCTGTTTATATTTTGGTAGGGATTGCACTCAATCTGTAGATTGCTTTGGGCAGTAGTATAGACATTTTAACAATATTGGTTCTTCCAATCCATGAGCATGGAGTATCTTTCCATTTATTGGTGTCATCTTCAATTTCCTTCATCAGTGTTTTATAATAAAGTTTTATTTTTTTATGGATTTTATTTATTAGAGAGTGAGAAAGCATGAGAGCAGGATGAGGGGTGGGTGAGGGGCAGAGGGAGAAGCAAACTCCCCGCTGAGCAGGGAGCCCAACGCGGGGCTCAATCCCAGGGTCCCAGGATCATGACCTGAGTCAAAGGCAGACACTTAACCGACTGAGCCACCCAGGTGCCCCAGTGTTTTATAGTTTTCAAAGTACAGTTCTTTCACCTCCTTGGTTAAATTTAATATTTCTAGGCATTTTATTCTTTTTTTTTTTTTTTAAGATTTTATTTGACAACACGTGCACACAAGTGGTGGGGGGTGGCAGAGGGAGAGGGAGAAGCAGGCACCCTGGCTGAGCAGGGAGCCTGATGTCATGACTTGAGCTGAAGGCAGACACTTCAACCGAGTCACCCAGGCACCCCAGTATTTTATCCTTTTTGATGTATTTGAAAATGTGACTTTTTTTAAATTTCTGACAATCTCTTTTAATTGGCATGTTATGCTGTTTATATTTAATGTCATTATAGATGATTCTGCCATATTTTTTGCTTAGTTCATTTTTTCCTTCCCTTTGGTTTTATGTTCCCTGCCTCCTTTTGTAATATTTGAAACATTTTTAGCATTCCATTTTAATTTACCTTTTAGCTTTTTGTTAAATATTAGTGATTGCACTACTGATTACAATATTCAAAGTAACTTTTCAGTTTACTTCAGAATTAATGTTTCACCACTTCAGGTGAAATGTAGAGACCTTATAAGTAAACCTTTGCCTTCCTCCTTTATATTGTAATTTTCGCAATATAACATTTGCATACACTGAAAACCCTGAAAGATAGTAATTGTTACATTGCAAAGTCAGACATCTTTTAAAGAACTTGAGAGGAAACAGTGTATTTGCCCAGATCTTTGCATTTTCTGCTGAGCGCCTTCTTCATTCCTGAAGTTCCATTTTCTCTCTGCCATTTACTTTTTGCCTGAAGAACTTCCTCTAGCCGTGCCGTCTGAGAGCTCTTCTGGTGCAGGACTCGGTTTTCCTTGTCTAGGCATATTGATTTCGTCTGCATTCCTGGTATTTCTGTAGACATAGTATTCTATAAGGATGGTTACTTTCAGCCTTTAAAAACAATCCAGTCATATGGCTTCTGTGGTTTCTGGTGAGAAATCTGTAGGTATTCACATTGTTGTTACTCTGTATGTAACGAGTCACTTTTCTTTGGCTGCTTTCCAGATTCAGTCTCCGGTCTCATTAGTCCGTGCTGGTCTGACAGGGTTCTCTTTAGCTCTGGGGTGTACTGAGCTTTGTGAATCTTTACATTTGTCTTTTGTCAGATTTGGGATATTTTCAATCATCTTGTTAAAAATTTTTTTTACACCAATATCTTTCTCCTTTTGCTGGGAATCCAATTAACACATACATTAAATTTTTTTATATTGTCCCACAAGTCCCCAAGGCCCCAAGGCCCCGTTTGTTTCTATTTCCAAATTTTTTTGTTTATCCTCTGTACTTTTCACTTTAAGTTTATAACTTTTGGTTTATTTCAAGAGCATTTGTCCTTCTTTCATGGAGTATGGTTATAATAAAACATATTTATATAAAAGCTCTAACATCTTTTTCTGAGTATTCCAACACATTTAAATTAACATGTTAACTTTCTTTTCCATTTAAAGATGTTCTTGGCTCTTCATATGGTGAGTAATTTTGGATTGTATTCTGGACATTTTTAATATTATGAGACACTCTTGACTCTTATTAAAATCCTTTAGAGAATGTTGACTTTTTTTTTTTTTTTTTAAAGCAAGCAAGTAATCTATGCTTAGACTGCACGTGCCGATCTGCCCCGAGTGGGCTTTGGTCTGGGATCCGTCGTTTTCCGAGCCCGTGCAGTGCTATTCGGGTCTGTGCCTGTGTACAGCACCGGGGCCAATCTGTGGTAGTTCCCTTCAGTCTCTGCTTCCTCAGGTCGGTTCCAGGCACATGCAGCTCAGGGTGAACCCAGGGTTTTCATAAGGGCTTTACGGGATCTTCCCGTATTTCATTTTCCAGATACCGCCTTTTCCTGGTCCTTTGGCTAGAAAAAGTCCAGGTTTTGCCTCCCTGTGGTGCTGCACACTATGACTGGGTCCAGCATGGGGCCAAAGTTGCGGCCCCAAGGAAGGGAAAACATCAGGGATTCTCGCCTCCACACATAGCCTCTTTGGAGTATGTGGGTGTCCCCTTTTCCAGTTCCTTTGAGTACCCCGTGTGTCCGGCTTCCTGATGGCCCGTGTCCACAGACCCTTCCCAGGGCTCTGCCAAGTGGAGAGGGCGGCATCCCTCGGGTACCCTGTTGTTTGCTTCTCACATGCAGGTCTGGAATGCAGGCTCCCCGGGATATACAAGAGGGAAAAATACGGGAAAATCATCACCATTTTGGTTGTTCCTGCAGTTTTAATCCCCAGCCCCAATCTGCTGCTACTGTTTACGTCTCAGAGAACTGGGCTAACTGCTTCACTGCGTTCCGGGTTGTTAGTGTAACCGCTGGGAAGACCGGGCAGAGCGTGCTTACACTGTGGGGTCCTCTGGACGGCATTTCCAGACTCAGGACATTGTGCCCACAGGTTCACCCATCTCCTCAGAGGGTAACGTCTGCTGTGTTGCTGTGGACATAAATGTGGAGGGAGCAGTGAGCCGTAAGTCTGTCGAGCGCAGCCTTTCACAGCAACCTGAGTGCGGCCAGGGGCCGGCAGCGTCGGTCACCATGCACTGCGGTTCTTACACCTCCCTGTTCAGGCCAGAGCTTATCATATGGTGACTGCAGGGAGGTTCACAATGGGCCCTGACGTCTTACAGATGAAACGTGGCCCTAAATGGGGGCCTACGTCTAGTTAGCAGTGCTTTTGCTGCACGGAAAGACCTCCTATCAGTGAATTGTTTCCTTTCTCTCCAACATCTTTTTCCTGGACAAAGGTAGCTTACCCTCTCGGGTAGCTGTCACCTCTGTTTGCACAGCGTTTAACTTCAAGGGAACCTGATGAATTACCGGAGTGACGCCGCCTGAGAGAAGGGGATTAGGCTGTACGCATTTCAAGCATCTGTTAATACAGCGTGGACAGCAGATCTAAAAAAGCCAATTATGCTGCTTCTTTTGCAAGGAGAAAGTCTCTCAGTGTAGGAACGAAGCGCCCCTGAGAGCTCTGTCCTTGGGCCCTGAAGTGCCGCTTCACTGAGCTCCGGCGGGGGCCTTGCGCCCCCCTTCTTGGTACTCCTCCTTCCCCTGCTGCCCGGGGTCAGCAAGCTGCGGGACGCCGGCAGCCCACGTCACCGGCTTTCTGGTGGCTGGGCGGTCACGTGTTCGAGTGTGGAGCTTGCACAGCCACGTGCCTCGTTTGTGAGACTTTCATCCACAGGAGGAGAAATCTCAAGGTGTGCAGTCACCTTGATTCTTAAGTTGGAGGCAAGTCTGCAGAAGAAGTGACAGCAACAGCCACAACCTCAAATAGGTTTTAAAGCTGCAGCGTCACAGGTAAAAATCAGCAAGACTCCATTACCACTGCCTGTGACGCCCCGTGCCTCTTCCTCGTGCAAACACGCAACACCCTTTCCTAGTGGCAGAGCTGACACCACGGTCACACAAGCAGCTCCTTCACACATTTGTTCTCTAGGCCTCCGGCATGCTCAGAGCACAAAAAAAAAAAAAAAAAAAAACCACTTGCCTCAAGTTTATCAAAATGACAATGATACTCTGTATTCAATTAAAATTAGTAAAAATATTTTATTGAATTTCAGGAACTTGGTAATTTTAAAATTTCAAATCTTTGCACACAGATCACCACTATACTTTCTAGGGTTGTGGAGGTTAGGACTTGAAGATTGTCACTTATCTCCTTGTGTCCGCACAGCACAGAGATCCCAAGTCCTGGCCCCGCCCTGCCCCTTCTGACCACGATGCTGGGGAGGACGGCCAAGGGGATGGTGTCTTTAAGGAGCTCAACTGTTCACGTGGAGACTAACGATGCCAGAGTAAGATGGATCCAAACTCGTGCCCACTCCTCGGAACAGGCCTGTCGTATGTGGCTCACATGTGAGTTTCTCTTGTGTTTTTGATTTAGGGCAAAGCTGTCGAAACGAAGTTTCTAGTTCCCTGGGGAGCTCGGAAGTTTGGCAAAGATCAAAGCAGAAACCTCTTGAAATAAGACATTTAGGAACTGCCAGTGAACAGCTGAGACTTCAGTGCTACGTGGCATCAGGCAGGGTGGAAGGGACATGTGCTCATGACCCTGGGTGTTTTGAGGGCTCTTGGAAATTCAGAGCTAAATGGAACATTTTTACGAGCCTCTGGGATATGGCTGTTTATTAATCCATGGTTTTTTTTTTTCCTACCCTCTCCTTGATATTTTTACATTTTCACGTGCCAATTAGCCAACTGAACGAGGCAACAAGAAGGAAAAGGCCCCCAAGCCCTCTGAAAAAGGCACACGCCAGCTACCTTACACCAAAACACTAGCCTCCTCTTTTTTTACATTTGAGAACTGGATTTTTTAAAATCTATAATCCCAGCAGAAATCCCTCCAGACCCACAAGGGTCTGTGTTTTAGGCTCAGACATAACCAACTGATGGACTGGGCTTACTTAGGGAGACTGCCCACCTGTCTGGATGGTGACAGGCACACAGCCGTGTAGACACATCTTCAGGAGGACATGCGATGCATCTGCCCAATCCAGTGTCCTGCTGCGGCAGTCCTGACCCGCCCAGAGCTCAGGCAGGGCCTGCAGTAGCCATGACGGGCAGGTCTGGACCACCCAGTGGAGCGACCGGACCCTACACAAAACACAATGCAATCTGAGTTATTTTGCAAACTGCAAACCTTCTGAGTAAAAAGACAAAAATATACATTCCAAGGAGTCTGTAAAGTGCCTGGAAGCTGCGGACCGCTGCCCCGAGGTGCTCCGGTCCGTCCGTGCTTGAGCTCGCAACTGCTACTGTCACACACGTGCTATCATTCACATGATGGTTCTGTTTTTATTTTGTAAATGGCTGTTATAAATCCAGCTAGTGTGCAGTAATTTCATAATTTTTAATATGCATTATCTGCAATAACATTGTGACAGCTCCATACTGTGGGTTGACACACAATACTTAGAACAGATTTATCATATTTGGTCTGTAGGTAAATAATAAATGATTTAAAATTGCCTAAATATACCATTCTGAGCCGTTTCATTCCACCAGGAAAATACAGGGTTTTTTTCCTCTCTTTAAAAAAAAAAGAATTAAATACCAAAATAACTACATTTAAATAAATAACATGATGATGATGACATTTAAAAGTCCACAATAAGGCCAAAGCCCTCTTCTATTTGTACGGCTGCTCAGCCCTGACCCCCTGGAACACTCTGGAAAGGCCAGCAGTTTTCTTTCTGGGGCAGTGTGACTGAGGCCGGGTGGGGCCCCTACTGCTCACTGTCTCACCTTTGTTTCCTTTCGTCTCACTTTTGTTTTCTGTAGGAGAGAAGTCAGCTTTAGGACTGCTTCAGTTCTGAGAGGCTGAGGGGGATTTCCTGTTACAAACCAGAGAAGGACCTGGATGTTTCCGAGACCCTTGTGTTAACACGCGGCTTCTGCTCCACCCCAGCACCTGCTCCCCGCGAGCCAGGCAAACCGCAGCGTCATCAGGTGGACAGCTGGTCGGACGACGGCTCTGTGCCTAGAACCGGTGACAGTGACTAGCGAACATGCCACGGAGAGACCTGTGACACTTGTCTGAAAAGGGTGTGTGGAAAAGACTGAATCTTTTTTCCAAATGAAGTAGGAACAGTTCTGTCGTTTTAAACACACACAACACTTAGGAGGCTTGTTTTACTTAGAGTGGAAAATTATGCCAGGGACAAAGTCAACACAAAGGAACAAACAACAAAAAGCAGGAAAGAGACCCAGTTAAGTGCAGCTCCGCGAGTCCAGCAGTTCTTTCAGTCATGGTTAACATGCGGCCCAGCGTGGGCATCCATCTGTCCAGTCTGTCTGTCCGTCTGTCCTAGATGCATCCGGCACCTGCTCTAACACGGAAAACCTGCAGATGTCATCAAGTAGCTCCATCTGCACGTTAACAGGACAGACAAACGGAAACCATTCCATGGCTGAGAACAGACAACAAAAACAGAACTACATTGTTTCTTTTCCCCAAATGAAATCAACACGAAAGGTCCTGTGTGATTCCAAAATTTCCAGAGTAGAAATGGAGCGATCTGAAATGTCAAAGACCCCGTTATTTTGTAAAGAAAGTACACCTCAAAATATTCTAATTCCACATGTGAACAACAAAATACTGTCTCATCTACCAGTGCCAGCCCCAGGGGTCCTGGGAGGGTGGCGGGGACGGTTCCCGCCCTGTCCCAGCAGCTCCGCTCCGGAGTGACGAGCTGAGCTTGGGCTGGGGAGACACTGCCGGAACCAGGTTTTGTTGCATGTGGTTTTGTTCAGGTGTGATTTCTGTCTTTTAGGAGTTTTAAGGCCACCTGGGTTTTGTGTTTTCAGTGCTGAGGTGAAGTCCAACCGCAGGGCCCTCTACCCACCGAGACAAGGCGCTCCGAGTGTCGGTGAGAGGCAGTGTCTCCTTTTGGCACCACAAGAGTTGATATTAAAGTAAGAAAAGCTGTCCCAGTCGCTAGTTTTGGACACCTTTCTCCCTGCCGGCTGCCGGCGGCGTGTCCACACTCAGGGCGATGACGATGCTCTCGCCGTCTTCCGTCTTGACCCGCTTCAGCTCTGGCTGCTCCGTCTGGTCGCCATTCTGGCGCTTTGTGGGCAGGGACGCCGACGCCGACGCATGTGTTGCCAACATGTGCAGAGGACTCGCCACTGCTGCAAAGAGACAGTGAGTCAGACCCCATGTTCTTGGGTGCATCCTCATCCCCTATTGGGCCCCCATGGGACCCCAGGCACCCACCGGTCCAGGCTCTCTGCCCGAAGGGTGGGCTCCTGTGTGTGACTGATATGGCCTGCAGTGGCCAGGGGCACAGAAGTCTGGACTGGATTGCTGGGGACCAGAAACCCTATAGCAAGATCAGTGGGTATTCTCAGTGACAGCTGGCATCTTTTTTACTTGAAATAGCGTGTATCTATCTTTCAGAGAACTGGGGGGGAGGCTGAGGCTCAGGTCGGGCGAAGGGGCTGCCGCCGGCCATCTCCCCTGTGCAGAGGCCCCTTGTGCCCCACACCACGCCGAGCACTCCTCATCACTTCACACGCGAGAAGGGGAGCAGACATGTGGCTCAGGCTAACAGAGCTGCAACAAGGAAAGCCCCGTGTCTGTGCCGGCAAATCCACTCCTGAGCCCTGTGAATCTAGGGAGTTCACAAGCAGACATGTGCTCACAAGCCCCTGGCTGGCTTCCCGACTTCTCCTTGGTCCCCACCTCCACCACCAAGCACTTCCTCCCTCAGGTCTTCACCACAGGCTGGCGTGGGACTTCTCTGGCCCTCATCTGCCGCACGCTGTGCACAAGCAGGTCAACTCCAGGAGATGAAAAAAGAAACGTGGCTCCCTTACCCAGAAAGTGCCGCTTCTTCAAAGAAAGAAGACAGGGCTGGGTTGAAGAGGAAGGCCTGGACCTCCCTTGGGAGGTGGCAGAACTGCCAGCCTTATCAGTGTCCCCACGTGAGGTACCTAAGTCCTGATGTGACTGCCTTCAGGCCCCGCCTCAGACCAAACCCCGGAAACAGCCCGAGGAAGCAGAGATGAAGGGGGAAGAAGACAGACGGGGGAATGTGTCCTGGAGTGGAAGTATCAGATGAGCGCAAGGTTGCCCTGGTAAGTCGGAAGGACGGACAGACTCAGGCTGCAGAAAGACAAATCGGGAACTCAAATGCAAGGCCAAGGAGACCAGCGCCAACCCTACGTGCCTGGTGACAGATTCCTCTAAGGAGGTGCAGGGGTGCAAGCAGCCGGGACACAGGGAGAGTGCAGGCTCCCTCCCAGGGCCCCGCACACGGGGACGCACGGGGACGCACGGGGATGCACACTGGCTGCTGCGCGGACTCTGCCTGACCAGTGGGATGGCACAGGGGCCGCCAGTGTGAGCCATGGGTACAGGAAGCAGTTCTGCAATTTAGAGCGACCTTTCTTGTACTGGACGCAGGAAACATCCAGGCTGCATCTCTGGACAGTCTCCACCCCTCCTTCTCACACAGGGGCCTCAGGCATCACTGCCGTGTGGCCCACTCATGAGACAGCACCTGTCCTACTTGATTTTTGCCGGACTAGCTACGGACAGCCACGGTCTTCCACATCTCGGCCGCCCAGGAGACCACACAGCAGCAGTCCTGACCTCACACGCCTCATCTGACGGGCTTGTCTGCTGGCTGTGTGACACATGGGGCTGGAGAGAAAGCATCCTCTGGGGCGGACGGGTCCCAGGGGGCTCTGGAGGCCGGCCACCTGGAGAGCTGTCAGCCCCTGGCCCTGTGGAGAACATACCTCCTGACCTAGACAGGAGGCCAGGGTGGGGCTCTACGCATGGCCAGCCCTCAGGGAACAAAGGGGCCAGCTAGACCCTGCCTAATGGGAGGCCTCGAATTCCTCTGCACCGTGCGTTCCTTCATTCAAGAGTAAGTGCCCCGTCCCTCTCAGGAACAAGGGCCCGCACGGCGGCTGGGGCGGCGTGGACGTGCAGCCCAAGTTCTTCCGGTGGGACACACACCCCACACAGCGTGAGCGGCGCCTGACACAAGCATGAGTGAACTGAGCCATGCAGCACGCGGGGCACTTGCTGCCGTTTGTCAACCGACTAACACACACGTTGTCTACGTGTGTTTCTGGTTAAAGACAACTTACTTAACCTACAGTGGTGACCCACTGAGCGCGTGCCTGGAAGCAGCTCCTCTAACACCTTTTTCCACAAGGCACGTCACAGCCTGCGGTGCCTGGAACAGCAGACCTTCTCAGGACTGTGCTTCGGGTTCATTTTATTTTTATTTATTTATTTTTTTAAAGATTTTATTTATTTATTTAACAGAGATAGAGACAGCCAGCGAGAGAGGGAACACAAGCGGGGGGAGTGGGAGAGGAAGAAGCAGGCTCATAGCGGAGGAGCCTGATGTGGGGCTCGATCCCATAATGCCGGGATCACGCCCTGAGCCGAAGGCAGACGCTTAACCGCTGTGCCACCCAGGCGCCCCTTCTGGTTCATTTTAAACAGGAAAATCAAGAAAAAACACAAAACGTGAAAAACAGGGCACTAATAGGCTGTGAAAAGACATGTGTTTACGGTGAGAGCTGAGCCCAGGAGGAGGGGCATGGTGTGTGCGACCTCGGGGGGCCAGCGTGCCCGACTCAAGTCCTGTGCCACCCTCAACACGCGTGCCCCGTGATACTGACTGCGGATCACAAACACATGTGAGTAGGCGAACACGGAGGGCCAAGTGCGTGAGGTCAGGTCTGGAAGTCGCACAGAGCAGCAGCCTCACACAGGGTGAGCACAACAGGTGCCTGGAGGCACAGCCCCCGGCATAGGGCAGCAGGGCTGAGTGCAACACCGCCCTCGGCAGGCGCCTCCCTGCAGACCAGCATGCGGAACACAGGGCAAAAGGCCACGCTGGTCAGGCAGGTCCATGCTAGCTCCAGAAGCAACACTGCAAGGGGCCCTTGGGGGAGGCAGGGCCGAACGGGACGAAGTCAACAGAGCACCGCATGCAGGCACTAGGACACGCACATCTGCATCCCCACCAAACCTTCCACCTCCTCAAAACCTGGCAGGGCCAGACCCCTTGCACACGCGGGAGGACTGGAGGCCCTTTTCCGCAGGGAGAAAAGATGACAGCTGTGAGCATGATGGAGACACTTGAGGACGACAAGTGAAGTGTTGGTCCGGGACTTCTCCGTTAGGGTCACCGGAGAACAAGGTCAGCAGTGAGGCGACCTTTCTTCTTGACACCCACTGCCCCCCCCACCCCCGACAGAAGCCGGGGGTAGCGGTCTCAGCACAGACCAACTGAGCACCTTTGGCCAGACCACTGCCCAGTGGGGGAAGAGAGGCTGAGGAATGGCCAGAACCACGTTTTATGGGAAGCAGGTCGAGCAGCCCCAGAAGCTGCCAGGAAGAGGGTCCATCACCACGCACTGGCCCAGGCCTGACTTCCATATTCACTCTCTGAGGCCAGCATTACTCTGACACCAAAGCAGATAAAAATACTACAAGTAAACTACAGACAACATGCCTGACAAATAGTGACACAAATGTCCTCAACAAGACATGAGCAAACCAAATTCAACAGCATACTAAAAGGGTTATATATACACACCATGACCAAGTGGGATTTACTCCAGGGAAGCAAGGGTGGTTAAACATAAAACAAAAAACCAACCAATGCAACACACTGCATTAATAAAGGAAAAAAACCCATGATCATCTTAACACAGAAAAAGCATGTGACAGGGATACCTGGGTGGATCAGCTGGTTAAGCGTCCAAATTTTGGCTTAGGTCGTAATCTCGGGGTTGTGGCATTGAGCCCCATGTAGGGCTCCCTGCTCAGTGGAGAGTCCGCTTGAGATTTCTCTTTATCCCTCTGCCCCCCCGCCCGGCTTGTGTGTGCTCTCTCTCTCTCTCTCTCTCTCTCTCGAAGAAAGCATGTGACAGAATTCAACACCCTTTCATGATAAAGCTACTCAGCAAACCAGAAAGAAGGAAAACCACCTAATAAAGTCCGTAGATGACAACCCAGAGCTAACATCAGCCTCGATGGTAAAAGACGATGCTCTCCCCCTAAGGTCAGGAGGAGGACATGGATGCTTGCTTCTGCCACTGAGATTCAGCACCTTGCTGGAGTTCTAGCCCCAGCAATTAGGCAGCAAAAGGAAGTAAATGACATCTAAATGGAAAAGAAGTAAAACTCTCTCTCCTGGAGATGACATCATCTTTGTATGTAGAAAATCCTAGTAAATCCACATAAGAAAACCCCCCTAACCCAAAAACGATTACAACTAATACATGAATTCAGCAAAGTTGCAGGGTACAATATCAACAGGCAAAAACTGGCTGTATTTCTATACAGTAGCAATGAACAACTTCAAAAGGAAATTAAGAAAACAATCCCAAAGGAATAAACCAGGAAGAAATTTAAGCAAGACTTTTACACTGAAAACTACAGAACATTACTGAAAGAAATTAAAGACCTAAACAAATGGAAATTCAATGTCCGTGCTCACAGACTGAGAGACGTGATATTCACACCGCACGACTGCCTGGAGCATAGGCTCAGTGCGTCCCTTTCAAAATCCCAAATCTTTTTTTGCAGAAATGGAAAACATGATCCTAAAATTTGCATGGAATTGCTAGGTATCCAGAACAGTCAAAACAATCTTGAAAAAAAAAAAAAAAAAGAACAAAGTTGGAGGACTCCTACTTCCCAATTTCAAAACTTCCTACAAAACTATAATCAAAACTGTGGCTTTGGCATAATGGCAGACACGGAGATCAATGAAATAGAACTGAGAGAAACAAACTCGTATCAAGTGATTTTCTTTGTAAACAAACAAAAAAGATTTCATTTATTTATCTGACACAGAGAGAGAGAGAGAGAGCACAAGCAGGGGGAGTGGCAGGCAGAGGGAGAGGGTGAAGCAGGCTCCCCGCCGAGCAGAGAACCTGACACAGGGCCTGATGCCAGGACTGCAGGATCACAACCCAAGCTGAGGCAGATGCTTAACCAAATGAGCCACCCAGGCTCTCCAGTCAAGTGGTAAGGGTGACAAAACCACCCAGTGGGGAAAGCAGTCTCTTCAAATGGTGCTGGGACAACTGGGCATCCACATGCCAAAGAGTGAAGTTAGGCCCTACCTCACATAATATACAAAAACTAACTCAAAATGGACCAAAGACCTATACTTAAGAGCTGGAACTACATAGCTCTTAGTAGAAGAAAACAGGGTAAGTCGTCACGACCTCGGATGTGGCAACGGATTCTTAGGACACCCCAAAGCACAGGACACAAAAGGGAAAAGAGATAAATGAGACTACACAATCGAAACGGCTGCATCAGAGACACAATCAGGAAAGTGAAGAGACAAAACCACCGAATGGGAGAAAATATTTGCAAATCACATATCTGATTAGGACCTACGATCCAGAATATATTATAAAGAGCACCTATAACTCAACAACAACAAATGGGCAGAGGACTTACACAAGCATCTGTTTGAAGAAGACAAATAACCAAGCACATGAATAGATGCTCAACACCATTAGTCATGAGGGAAATGCAAATCAAAACCACTGATACCTGGGGCGCCTCAGTGGCTCGGTCAGTTGAGCCTCCGACTCTTGATTTCAGCTCAGGTCATGATCTGGGTTGTGGGATCGAGCCCTACCCTGAGCTCCATGCTCAGTGGGGCAATCTACTGGAGATTCTCCCTCTGCCCCCACCCCTCCCTGCCTTTTCCCTCTCGTAAAAAACCACTACCACCACCACACTGAAACCACTTTAAACCCAATAAGATGGACATGAGGGGGGAAGACCAGAAAATACCAAGCGATGTTCAGCACCTAGACAAATCGGAATCTCATACATCATTGGTGAGAATGCAAATGTAGCTGCTGTGGAAAACAGTTTGGCAGTTCCTCAATAAATTAAACACAGACTCGCCATATTAACAAGCAGTTCGACTCCTAGGTTTACAACCCCCAAAAGTGAAAACAAGGACCCAATGCATATACACGAATGTTCACGGCAGTACTATTCTCAAAAGCCAGCAGGTAGAAACAGTCCAAATGTCCATCAGCTGATGAATGAAGCAACAAAAATGGAAACATTCAGCCGTAAGGAAGAGCTGACCCAAGCTACAACATCAAGGAACCTCAAAACGTGATGCTGACAGAGACCAGATATAAAAGGCCACATATTTTATTTACAGGAAGTGTCCAGCGTAGTAAATCCACAGAGAGGGCAGACTAGCGGCCACCAGGGTTTAGTAAGAGGGAAACAGGAAGGAACTGCTTACTGGGTATACAGCTTCCTTCCGAACTCGCTAGAGGTGAAGGTTTCAAAACACTGTGAATGTATATTTAATGCCACCGACCTGTACACGTTGCAGTGGTCAACTGTGTTATGTATATTTTATGATTATTTAAAAAAAAGAATAGATGATTGGAATCCTAAAGAGATACTAAGGTATAAAAGAATTATTGCTAATTTTAAAAACTACAATAAGGGCATGGTGCTTACACAGTACAAGGAAGTTCTTTCAGAGATGCTGAAATATTAACAGATGAAATGACACTACGTCTGGATCTGGGTGGGGAACAGATGGGGGAGAATGGAACGAGATCGGCTGTGAGTTAATTTCCGGAATGTTTGACATTTTCCATAATAACAAGCTTAAAAGTAAAATATCAAAGCTGCTGACTTTCACAACTCATTAATAATAACAGGTACTGCTTTCCTTTCTCAAGAGTGACTTTCACGAGTAAAGGAAGTCACAGGCCATGCAGCACCCAAGCGACACCTGACACTGTGTAAGCAGAGCCATCTGCAGGTCACCCTCTTTGCCCAAGGATTCTTAAAGCTCATCTGCCACCTCTTCCCCTTTCTCAACAGCACCTCCTTCACCCACTCAGCAGGGCGCTGCCGCTAGGGAGCAGCGTGTCGCGATGGAACGGGGAACAAAGGTTTGCTGAAGACACAGGTGCTATGATGTGGTATCATTACTGACTGGATAAAAAACCCTTTTCCAGGCCAGTGATTCCTAAGTAAAAGACTGCAACCAAATTAAAGAATCAATAAACATAATTTAAAATGGTTTTTGCTAAAAGATGACTAAAACTGGAAGGAGTTTCAATATTTTTTCCACCCTTCCTTCTTCTGAGAGGGAACAAGGGCCTTGGGGCTGACCCTGCAGTGATCAATGATCACTGTGTGCTTTCTTTAAAGCTCCGAGATTAAGAAATTCATCTTTAATACAATTTTATTTTATAAGAATTATAGGGGCGCTTGGGTGGCTCAGGCATTAGGCACCCGCCTTTGGCTCAGGTCATGGTCTCAGGGTCCTGGGATCGAGCCCCGCATCGGGCTCCCTGCTCGACCAAGCCTGCTTCTCCCTCTCTCGCTCCCCATTTGTGTTTCCTCTCTGGCTGTGTCTCTCACTGTCAAATAAATAAAATCTTTAAAAAAAAGAATTATATTTTGGGTTTTTTTTTTTTTTCAAGATTTATTTATTTGAGAGAGAGAGAGAGAGGAAGAGAGAATTTCAAGCAGACTCCATGCTGAGCATAGAGCCCGACATGGGGTCATGACCCTGAGATCACGACCTGAGCTGAAACCAAGAGTCTGACACTTAACTGACTGAGCCACCCAGGCGCCTCTGTATTTTTGGTTTTGATCAACTGTAGTAATAATTGATAACCCTTACAGTCACAGACAATCAAATCTTTAACATTTCTGCATTCTCTTGTTGCAGAGTAAAAAATGTGCTCAATAAACCCCATTCAAGCATAAAGTATTTGGCATTCGTGCAAGATCCATGAGTGACAAGCACAAGAGGGCCTGTCTGGATGTTGATACGTTCTGAGAGTGGGTATCGAATCAGGGCAGTATTCAGACCCAGTAGCACATTTAAGAGAATGGTGTAAAACTTTTTTTTTTTTTAAACACCAATATTTTCAATAGTGGACAACTTAATCCTTTGCTTATTAAATTTGTAAAGAAAAATTTTAGATGCCAACTTACACATGTGAAAGGGATACACAGTTTTTCCAACTTCTTCCAGCAGACAGGTAGGTGGACCCTGACCTGCACCAGTGGTTTTCAGACAACCTGGAATGTGTTAGAAATGCACATTCTTGGGCCCCCAGGCCATATGTGCTGTCAGGGACTCTGAGAGGGAGTCCTTGAGGGATTCCGAGGGAGTCACCGGCCTGCATCACGGCTTCAGACCGAGCAGGACTTAAACCAGAAGAGGACCGACTATATACCTCCCAATGCCACCTGCTTCCAGCTGCACCCAGGACCCAACAGGTTTGCTGCATCAAGACCAGCCACAATGACAAACTTATTCAGAGAGAAAAGAGCAAGGCCCAAACGACTCTTAATATTTAGGAGACACAGAGCCTGAGAAGAAAGCATTTTAAATGGGTGACACTGCAAATTGCACTATCTGTCCACAGGCTGGCATGTGTTAGCTATTATATATATTTAAAAACAAAGAACTCTTAGGTGGTTAGTCTTCCCCAGAAAAGATTCCAGATCTTATTCTTCCATTGCATTTGGGGCGAGGCAGAGTGGGAATCTGAATCCCACGAGGTAAATGCTGCCAGTCTCCTCCGTTCCTTAACAGCTCAGTAAGGAGAGGGAGGTCAACACAACTAAGACTTCTGTTCCCTACCCTCTTTCAAAGGAACGGTCTGTGGGCACAGAGAGCTGCCTTCGGCCAGCAGCCTGACTCTACTACTCGAGGTCCTGCAGGCCACTGCTGAGTCCTGACGGACAGCAGGCACTCCACGCACCTGGGCAAGGAGCCACTGCTGAAACAGCAGCAGCAATAAGGACACTGAACTCCTTAGCTGACTTAACGGCCAGCAGGCCTCCCACCCTTCACCTTGCTCCACAAGCCCCAGCGAAAGGAGGTTCTCTGTGCCCTTATTTATTTATTTTTAAAAGATTTTATCTATTTGACAGAGAGAGAGATAGCCAGCGAGAGAGGGAACACAAGCAGGGGGAGTGGGAGAGGAAGAAGCAGGCTCCCAGCAGAGGAGCCTGATGTGAGGCTCGATCCCAGAACACCGGGATCACGTCCTGAGCTAAAGGCAGATGCTTAACGACTGCGCCCAGGCACCCCATCTGTGCCCTTATTTAAAATCCAAGCTCCCCTGGTCTGTCCTGTCTTCTCTATTCGTTGATGTCAGAACGTCCGTGAAGAGCTACGTGCACAAAGGAGCAGGGCTCTTGGCTTCTGTCAGACACACTCAGGCACACCTCGCACACGCCCAGGGGAGGGCACTGCCACTGGACAGATCTGCTGAGGCACCCCTCCCAGGGGGCACTTCAGCAGGTGGGTACCAGCACCCAAACCTCCTGTTACCTCTAGACCACACCCAGGTATCCACACACCGCAAGACAACAGTATTTCTCTATTTACAGAAACAGTCATCCTGCTCAAACGGCTCCTCCAGTGGGACCCCATGAGAGCTGACACCCACAACCACTCACCAGGTACCCTACAGCCCTTTGAGGTTTCCTATAGTTTAGGGACGCCTCGGTGGCTCAGTCGGTGAAGCATCTGCCTTCGGCTCAAGTCATGATCCCAGGGTCCTAGATCGAGTCCCACATCGGGCTCCCCGCTCAGAGGGGAGCCTGCTTCTCCCTCTGCCTGCTTGTGTGCGCTCACTCTCTCTCACACAAATAACATCTTAAAAGAAAAAAAAGTTTCCTATAGTTTAGAAATGCAAACATTTCGTCAGACAAAAATTTAAATTTTAACAGTCGGAACCAAAATATGGAACACTGCCACTCATAAAAAGGACAACAAAGGATCTTCGTTCTTGATATCCATACCCCATTACCTGTGGAGGACACTGCTTACCGTTGTTCACTGGGCCGTGGACGGCGGCAGGGATTGGCACCACGTGAGTCCCGTTTTGTGTTACAGTTTTTATTGGTAGCTGGTGCTGACCTAGAGGTGCCTGCTGCACTATGGTGACCGTCTGGACTGGGGCGGTCTGCGGCGTCTGAATGATCCGGCTAGCGGCACCCAGTGTGGCATGGCTAATCGCAGGAATAGGTTCCACTTTCACTGAAATGTAAAAAAAAGGCAAAGAAATGATACCAACCGATTATTACTGGAAAGCTTACAGAAGTCTCACCAGGTGGCCGGCAAACCTAAGACATTACATGATTAGAAAAGGGGTCCAGAGGCGCCTGGGGGGCTCAGTCAGTTAAGTGTGTGCCTTCCGCTCCGGTCATATCTGGGTCCTGGGATCGAGCCCCACGTCGAGCTCTCTGCTCAGCAGGGAGCCTGCTTCTCCTGTCCCTCTGCCTCTCTCCCCACGCCCATGCTCGCTCTCTTTCTCTCTCAAATTAATTAATTAATTTAAAAAAGAAAAAAAGAGAAGAGGGGTCCAGATGAACAAGTCTGCTGGGCATCCGTGCGCAGGGCTGCTTCTGCCACTCACCCTTTACTTCTTTGTGATCTCCATTCTCTTGCGGCTCTGCCTGAGGAGGGGCCAGCACGGCCGCCTGAGTGACCACGGCCTGGCCGGCGACAGTGTACGTGCTCGCGGGGGCTAGGCCGGCCACGCTGGTGACAGACACGGCAGGGATCTGGTGGACGACGTGCACCGTCTGCACGACAGGCTGTTGCGAGGTTGAGGTGGTCACGGGAGCGGCGACTGTGTAGGTGACGGGCTTGATGGTCGGTGGCAGCTGCCGCTGCACGGCGATTAAAACGGGCTGACTAGACAGCGGCGAGCCTGGGGAGGACGAGGGAGCGGCGGTGAGGTGCAGTCACCCGCCTTCCTCCAACCATGTCCCAGAGCCGACCAAGTACAACCACCCACTCACAACACACGGACTAATGAGACAGGACGTGCCCCCTTTCACCTTGTAACAGTGAAGTCACGCATGATAGGAGAAATGGGGTATTTTAATGGACATTATCTAATTCATTTATCTAACCACTAAAAATGCAATTCTTGCTCTGTTCAGACCTGTTACAACAGTTCTTTCCTCATGAAGAAGAAAATATTGGCACAGTATATGGGAAGAAGCTGCCAACTGAGCCCCAAAGAGGCCACGCTCCCCCAGGATCAAAGTCTTCATCTTACGGTGGATGTGAGGGAACCGCAAGTCCAGACAGTTACAAGCTCTGCCAAGCAACCTCTGCTCCTTTTGGTTTGGGTGCAGAATAAAGGACGAGACACTCGGCTGACGGGGGCTACGCAAGGGTGACATGCTCCCAGCACGGTCAGGAATCCCACTGTATCAAAATGCACAGCTTGCCAACCAAACAGGAACCATAACAGAATTAGTTCGGACACATTTCCATGCTATGTTTTTTGTGTTGTTTTTGTTTTCTGTTTTTAATTCTCCAGGGCACACATCTTTATTCTGCACCGCGACTTTGTAATGAAATGCTCACCTATTCATTAAATGAACAGTTTCTGCTGCAAATCAATGTCTAGTTATTTCTTTGGGTGGGGGATTTTTTTCATAATTTTTGAACGATGAAGCAACTAAGAAACAAATTAATTCTAAATTATTTCAGGCATCTACACAAGCTATTTATGTAAAACAATGTTCACTGATTTTTTAAATTCTCACAGAGCTATTAGCTTCTCAGAGCTTACAGCATGCAGGTACCATGCAGAAAGTACCAGGTACAAAGGAGCCAAGGCCTCTGTTGTGTCCCCTCTGAGGAGCCTGGCGCCCCTGCCTTTCTGACCCACCCCTCGCCCACCACGCCTGCCCTGTCTCTGCACATCTCACCTGGTGCACTCTGGGCAAACCGTGCCTCCTGGATGACGGCCAGTTTGGGCTGTGAGGCGCTGGGCTCGGGCTCCAGGGGGGCCGGTGAACCTTCCCTCGACAGGCTCTCGGGGGTCTGGGCACCACTGGAGTGAGCAGACAGCACTCCAGCGTGATTGGGAGAGGCTGGGGCACTTCTAGATTACCAAAAAGAAGACAGTGGGTTTTTACAGGTAAAGCACTCATAAAGCTGCCTTGTTTCAATAAAGTGCATTCGGAAAAAAGGGGTGTCCTCTGTCTTCTGCTGACTACGGCTCTGTAAGCCCTACTTTCTGTGTGAATGCCTGTGACCTGAGATGGATCCCCAGTGAGACTCACTCAGTTGTGACAGCCAGTGTGCCAGTACTGGGCCACCACAGCTCTGTGCTCAGCACAGGCTGCAATGCCGCGGAGCTGGACTGGCTGCCCTGTGGGAGCAGCTCCCGTCCACCGGCATCAGGAGCCAGCAGTGTGCAAGCAGGCAGGGGCTTAAGACTTATGTCACGGTCATTTCTTTTGTTTGTTTGTTTGTTTGTTTAAAAACAGAGTATCTATAAGCTAAAAATGTATAATTTGAAAATCAGGCAATTAATAACACTGTATAAGTCAATCTTGAATTTAAGCAGCTAAAATGCGGCTTTAAAGAGCTGTTCACATGCCAAGGAAAAGGAACACACACTGCTCATCAAACGCAATTACGTAATGAGTCCGATGAAGCCACAACGGCAACATGGGAACAGAGTTTAAAGAAAACTTCGTCAACAATCTAAGCTGTGTCAGACCCCTATTAAGAAAAAATCCATGGGTAGCATCCAACACTTCTTTTCAAATCCCCACCCCAAACATTTAATCATAATGCATTTGGCAGTTCCTTCACTTGCAAAAGGAAAATTGACCAATACATGGAAGGTAAATTCACTGACCAGTAAGTGAGGTCTTTTTGTTTGTCTTTTTTCCTTACCTAGAGGAGAGCGGTCCCAGAGGGGTTCTAAAGCAAGGCACGCCCCTAGGCCGTCTTTTCCTAAAAGCCTGCTCTATTAATTTGCTTTCAGAGGCAGGATCTATCCTCCAGAATGAGCCTTTGCCTGGTTCTTCCTGGGAACGTGGTACTTTGATGAAATAACGATTCAGAGAGAGATTGTGGCGAATTGAATTCTATGAAACATAAAAAAATACGTAGAATTCATATATTTCTTTGCTGAGAAATCAAAATGTGCTCCAGTTTTAGTGCCCTGCAAAGTAGAAACCTAGCACTCAGCCTTGCAGAGGGCAGACGACTTTAAAGGCAGCACCGTGCTGGAAGGAGCCAGCCCTTCTCCCCCGAGTGAAGAAGGGGCTCGGGGTGTGAGAGGCTGACACACGGCTCTGGGAACAGAGTGGCAGGGTGGGCACCAGGGGCAAGGAGGGGACCTGGGAAACAAGGAAGGGTGGGAAATCGACACCACAGGGAAGGAGGCAATTTCCAACAGGAAAAATGTCAACTTCCATCTTTTTTCCAGGTAGGAAACCAAGGATTATCACTGTCATCATCTGACCTTTCCTTCGGGCCTCTCCCTGCTTAAGAGACGAACAGAGCCAAAATAAGCCAACCCTTTAAAATACTTTTTGAGCACAGAATTAGCTTACAGGAATCTGTCACAGCCGTCTGAAATGAATTAATCCAGTATCACGTATTCAGCAAACCAGCAAAGGAGAAAAAGGAGCTAAAGGTTGGGAAGTATTATGGACACCATCTTCCAGTAACAAGAGCACTTTCCAAAATGCTTCCATATATGTTTTTTAAATTTGATCCACAAAATAATCTTGTGAGGCACATACAGAAAATTTCTCTCTCAACCCCTACTCTATTCTTTCTGTTACAAAAAGCTTGGCTCGCAGTTTACAGACGATTTCCGGAAAGCTCCCCATTGCAACCTGAACGGCTTTTGGCAGCACACCTGATCCTGAGCCTCCAAAAGGTCAGGGACAGTGGGAGGAAAGTCATGTATCCACTTCAGTTCGTGTGCTTACATTAACGTTTAAATTTAAAATTTTAAAAACTACTAAAGTTTCAAAGGGGTGGCAAACTCACAGTAAAATTCCGGGCTATTCAAAAATCACTTCTGAATTCCCCCAATTAACCTTCTAACAGAACTGTTAGCCACAGCCTGAAACACCCAACTGCTGGATGTGGCTCAAAAATCAAACTGTATCAAATTCTACTGGACAGCCCATCTCGGGGACAGTTCAAGGGCCTCAGCAGTCACGGGCTGTGACGAACACCACGCAAGTCTGTGGAAGCCAGGCACCTCGCCGGCAACACGACGGTGCACGCTACACTGTGTCTGTGTTTTGTGAAATTGTTTATAAATAAATGCATTCCGTGAGATTTAGAATATTTTAATAACCAGATACTTACTATTATGTTTTATCACACAGTTTAGCTAATTACCAAAATACCTTTCTATCAATTCCTCTGGAAAATCGAATTGTTCCTGGGGCCTCCACCAGAGAAAGAAGACAATCCTTCTCTAAATACACACAGACCTTTCTGTGCTTGGAGGACAAAGAAGGTGAACTCCAAGGCTGTGGGTTGAGAAAAGCAGAGCCAGACCATGACGCTACAGGGCCCTCCACCTGCAAACAAGACAATCCTTAGACGACTGCCCAGTGAGGGTCAAGAGGTCCTCAGAAGTGACCGCCAAGCCGCAGTGAAGAGCATGGGAGGTGAGGAGCCCCGGCGTGAAGGCTGTTAATACTGTATTGTGCGTGTTGCTATGAGGAAAAAGGGAAGTGAGCACAGGGGGAGTCTGGAGGCAGGAAGTGCCACTCCAGGGGACTGGGGCACTAGTATTTCTTCCCCCTGGTAAAGGAGAACAGGACCAGGGGCCGCGGTTCCACGGCCCTGGCAACTGCACCCAAGTTCCTAGAGGAAGGAGTTGGTATATTTACTGTCCTGAAAATGGGACAGAACCTACCAGGCACCATCACAACAGGGTCTAACCTCCTCTCCACTCGCAACGAGCCTAGAGAACAAAGAGCCAGCAAGACTAGAAAATATGAGTAAGTAGTAAGAGATACCTAATGCAGACACAGAATAAAGTAACTGTTTCTAAGGTAATTTAAGGCCTTTGTAATTTGCACACTGACTCAGACTCTAATAATTCAGAAATTATTATATGCAGAGAAAAGGCAGCTTATCATTCTTTAAAACGAACTACGAAGAAAAGGATCTACAATACTGAGCACATTCTCTTCCCCCCAAATCCTCCCCTAATCAAGGCTGCTACACAGAACCCGCCCTCCCTGAGTGCCAGCCCCTCCTCCCTGCTATCCCCTCAGCTGACCCAGACCCGGGGGAAAGGTGCAAAGCTGGTCACCGTCCTCCATGAGCACCTCCAGCACTCCTGCCTAGACCCTAGTTTCTGCCTGTCTGTCCCAATCACACCAAGTGCTCTACTAAGGACTCGTAAAGAAACTGATTGGAAGGGAACATGTCAAGTGCCTTTCAGAAGGAGAGTTCAATGTACAGAACGAGGTAAGTCCGAGAACTCCCTCTATTTGAAGAAACCAACTCTGGTCCTTTCAGAGACCCAGAGGCCCGAAATTAAAACTTCTGGTCATAACAAATACCTCAACTCTGGGCTGGGCAAAATTATAATTATAAATCATAAGAGAACATTCTGGCATAAATATGCAACCAAAGGAAAGAAATATGCCACCTTTCCAGACACAGTCACATCTTGTTTTATCCTAGAGTTTCCTCTAGACCAATCAAAAACCTTTGCCATGGGGAGACAAAGCAAAATACTAAAAGTAAGCCTCAAAGGTAGCGGTGGACTTCCGTTAGGTCCTCACAACAGGAATGGTGGGAGTGCCAACACATGTCTCTTAGGAACTGATGCAGAGTGCGGGGCTCAAGCTCACCAGGTCCCATGCTCCCTGCACAGCCACCTCCCTCACCCCACACGGGAGGGCAGGAGACAGTCTGAAAACCCACATTTTCTTTTTAAAAAAACTTTTAAAAATATTTATTGATTTTAGGGAGACCGAGCAAGCATGAGCTGGGGGGGGGGGGAAGACCCCAAGCAGATGCCCCACTGAGCACGGAGTCTGACACAAGGCCTGATTCCACGACCCCCAAGATCATGACCTGAGCCGAAATCGATCAAGAGTTGGACACTTAGCCAAGTGAGCCACCCAGGAGCCCCCAGAAACCCACATTTTAAAAATGGACTGTTTTAGGTGATAGTCTCCCCCTACTCTCTATGCAAAGAAAATCTAGCAAAGAAAGCAGATCTGGCTCATAATTTTATGAAACAAGGATGCAAAATGGAAAGGCTCTTTTGTTTTAAGCCAAGAGTGAGGAAAAGGGAACAAGGTCTCATGCATATAGAGACTCTAAGGGTGGTCACTTTGGGAAGGGCACTCAGAGAATTCTCATGACAGAAAAAGGACACATGTGGGTCAGTACAGGGGACAGCGAAGGACCTCTGAGGACAGACACAAATTGAGTGCATGTCCATTAATTAAAGGGGGGAGTGCAGCAGGAAATCCCTTTCCTGATAAAATGCTGGAGCCAGGAGGTGTGAAATGTCCCAGGAGCGGCCTGACACAGGCAAGAAGCGCAGAGTCACCCTTATGGACCTTGATCTAGACAGAAAAGAAGATGTTTCAGTAAAAACATTAATGACAACTGAACAGAGAGGGTGCCTGCCTTGCAGCGGCTGTGTTTGCTCTCTCTGCTCTCAGTACGCTACGAAGTCACTTCCAGCGGCCAGGAGCAATCGGTGCGCGTGGGGACCACACCTGACCCGACAATTCCCCAGAAGACTGAAGCCAGGAGGGGCCCACCCCTGAGAGCTGGCCTTTGTCCTTCGGCCAGAAAACCACATGATGCTTGGAAGCAGTTCTCGCATAAATGGATGTCAGGAAACACAGGGAAAGAGATCATTCTAAGCCTGGCCAGGTTTTT